>NW_011495044.1:4436297-4447501 GCF_000754665.1 Bison bison bison | reverse complement strand
ATACTGATGATTCTCTTATGATGTTACAGGAAAAAATATAATTTTCTATCTCTTTGGACAGAAAAGTTTGTTTTTATTTTTCTAATTTTTACCAGTAAGTCATGAGTACTATTTTATTTAATCAAGCCTAATTCCATTTTAGAAAATTATAGTTCTTGATATGCAGGCAATTTTTATTTTCAAGACAAACGTTATGAAAGATTTCCAGTTTCTGAAGCTGCATGTTTGACTCAAATCTCTGTTCACTTTCTGAATGAGGCCCAACTTTGTGCCCAGAGTCCCACCCACTGGTGATGTATATACTTTCTGGGCATTTATTCCAAAGTGGGATCAACGGTGTGCACTTGGCCTCTGGCCAGAAAGTCTTTTGCTTAGCTGATATTTGGATGATGTCTCTACATGGAAACAATAAAAATAAGCCTCTAGTTTAGTATCGCATTATTTATTTTCCTAAGGAACAGTCCTATGATTTTATCCAGCATCTTTTACCTATGAATTCATGCTGTGATAACTGCCTTTCCTTCCTTTCTTGCCTTTAAATACAAATTTCAGTTCTACACCAGTGAAACATTAAAAATTGCCAATGCAGATTGATGTACTCTGTCTTTGCTTTGACAAAATCTGTCTGTCATTTGTTACCTAGGATGTATGCTTATTACACTAGAGGAGCTGAGTGCTAGTAGTGAAGAGTAGAAGGAACAGCCATAGTGCTGCGTGGTGGCAGGACCATTGCTGTACCTCACTCAGAGCCCTCTTAACTGCCTTCCTCCTGCTCCACTCCAGAGCGTTACCAGTTCTTGCTGACGTCTCCTCGGAAGCGTCATTCAGAACCATCCTTCTCCATTCCCGTAACTTCTCATTGTCTTGGTCTGTTTGGTCTACTCCAGCTGCCTCTTCAGTCTTCCTTTTGTCACACGAGTGTATGTTCCTCGGTTCTTTGTCTCGTCACAACAAAGATTTGGAGCGACGGACATTAAAGCCCTCGGCGCGTCACAGCTCTTAGGTCTTGGACAAACCGTGCTACAGCTCTTAAGCAAATCAGTGTTACAGCTCTATTTTATTTAGAAGATAGCAGGAGAATCCAAGACTTGAAGAGAAGAGAGTGGAGGAGTGCGTGGGGAGGGAGGGAGAGAGAGTGAGAGAGATAGAGTGCATGCACGAGGGAGAGAGAGTCCGTGAGAAAATGCTTTGGCTCCTCCTTTTGTATGTTTTTTTCCAACCCCCAGGGCCTGCCCTATGCAAATTGGGCTTAGCCAGGAGTGCTGTTTGTTCTGCCTGAAGTTTTCACTCTGGTCCTCAGACCTTCCTTTGACCTTCCTTGTCTTTTAGCCACCGCCATTTTGGACTCCTTTTCCCTATTCTACCTACCTAACACTTTCATGTGGCAGCAATAACTAGCTTTTTAATACGTGATTGTTTTGACCTGGTCCCCTACAGTTTATGGTGGAGAAGGCAATAGCATCCCAGTCCAGTACTCTTGCCTGGAAAATCCCATGGATGGAGGAGCCTGGTAGGCTGCAGTCTATGGGGTCGCACAGAGTCGGACACAACTGAAGTGACTTAGCAGCAGCAGCAGCTACAGTTTATGGGAGGCCTACGGATGGCCAGAGGCTACTACTGGTAGGTTCCTGAGGTATTGGCCATTCAAGGGAGGGAGAAAGGCCAGCCAAGGAGGGAAGGAGGTTGTACTCTGTACCCTAATAGTTGGTGGACAGAATGAAGTAGGTCAGCGCCTCAGATAAAATGGCATGGCCTCAGCGGGGTTGATTTCTGAATCTAAGGCAGAGTCCTTGCTGTGTGTATATACTGCCTTTGTCTGACTTGGTCCTCTGCTAAAGTCTGTGAGCTACTAGTAAGTGATAACCTCTGTTTAGGAGAGGAGCTGGGATCAAGTCAGTGATTTTAATACCAATGATGGTCCCAGCTTGCCGTTTAACCTGTATATCCTCATGGTCACCCCTAATCCTTTGTGTGGTAACTCCCCTCCCTGAGGTCTCCTTCTTCCACTCGGTCTTTGTCATCCATTTTTTGGTTGCTTTTGTGCATATGTACTTCATGCAGTTTTGATTGTTTTGAGAGTTCTACCGTCATTTGCAGAAAAGTTTTCCCACGGGAGAAAGCTTACCTTGAGGGCCTTAAGTTCTGTCTTAGATGCCATACAAAGAAAAAGTACAGAGAACCCCTTTCCAAAAACTCTTGATTCAGGATCATGATGATGTGAGCAAGTAACTTCTGTGCCAGGCTATGTACAGTCTGGTGGATGAGCAGGAACAATCCACAGTGGGATGGCATAGCCCTGTTCAGATAATATGGATAGGGAGACCTCTGCTCTTCTCTTATTATCCAGGATGGTTTCCAGGGAGGAGGATTTCCCAAACAATTTGAACGGATAGGAAGATACCTCCATGTGTCCTAAAACCCTGTGAAGCCAGGACTGTTCCCACCCAGCGAGGGGGATGAAGCCTGCACCTTCAGGAGAGAGCTCCCCTCTGGCTGTCTGCCTGATGAACGACAAACAGGGAAGCTCCACTTAGGCTGAGGACCCAGGGCAGGGCTCTAGAATGTAACGCACGACTTACTAGGGAGCCCTTGGGTAAGAAGCTGACTGAGCTTTTATGTCTCTCATCTGTTATTTAGTCAGCACATATGGTGCCCCACACGGTACCAAGCTCTGCTCTAGGTGCTGCAGGATGCGTGAGCAAATAAACCATAGAAAGAGCCCCACCTCATGGAGTTTACATTCTAGGGTGGAGAAACAGACAATCAAAATAGAAATTAGATAGTAATACATGTCTTAGAGAAAAAGGAAGGCCTGAGGTGTTTGTGGGGTAGGAGGGAAGTTGTGGAAGTTGTAATTTTAAACAGGATGGTTGTAAAAAGGTATCACTGAAGGTGATGTTTGAACAAGGCCCTGAAGGAAGGGAGTGAGTGATCCCTACAGGTGTTTGGGGGAAGAGCATTCCAGGAAGAGTGAACATGAACAGCAAGTGTAAAAGCCTTGATCTGGGAGTAAGCCTGGTGTTTTAGAGACACCATGAGGCCAGAGAGGCTGGGATGGGGTGTTCTAAGGAGATACGGCAGGAGATAGTCTGAGGGGCAGACATGCAGCAGACTTAGAGGGCCTTGTAGGCCACTGGAGGGACTCAGGCTTTGGTAGACTGCAGAGGGGAAGCCATTGGAGGGCTCCGGGCCAGGGAGTGGCATGATCTAAGTGTTAACAGGATCGCTGGTTACTAGGGTGAGGAGCAAAGGTACAAGCTGGGGACTAGTTGGGAAGCTCTTGCAATACTTCCAGCAAAAAAGTAAAAATGGATACTAGGGTAGTAGGGAAGTGATGAGAAGTGGTTGGATTCTGGAATTTTGAAGGCTGAGCCAACAGGATTTGCTGATGGATCAGACCGAGGTACAAGAAAGAGTGGAGTAGAGAATGTCTCCAGCATATTTAGCTTAAGTCACAGAGAGGATGGCGTTGCCAGTAACCGAGATGGCGAGCAGGGGGATTTGGAGGGGCAGAGCATCTTAACATTTTTCTCATGTTAAAATTGAGATATCTACAGACATCTAACGGGGGATGTTGAGTGAGCAGTCTGATAAATGAATTAAGGGGAGAGATTCAAGCCAGGGAGTTTAGGAGGAATTTAAAGCCACTAAACTGAATGAGACCACAAGAGGAGTGAGAGAAAAAGATGTGTCCCAGTCATGTGGTCCTCTGACTTTCACGTGCTGGGGAGATGAGAGACCCAGCAAAGGAATCTGAGTAGGACACGGTGGTGAGCTAGAAGCCAAAGTTTGTTTTAACTTTTTTAAAACAACTTTTATTCCCATAAAAAGGAGGAAAAATATGGGATGGTAGCTGTAAGGAGACATGGGATTGAGAGAGACTCATTTTTTAACATGACAAATGGGGATAATACCTGGTTTTTTGAGCTATCTTAAGGGTTGAACGAGATCACGTTTGCAGGGCGTTTAACACAACAGATAATAAGAGCTCGATAACTGATTAATAACAATGATAATGATATTAATAATTCATCATAATTGCTATGGTGTAAATAAGTACAAAAACAGAAGTGCCTAACGCAGCTGGCAGTTGGGGTGAGGAGAGAGTTACTAGAGGACATGATTAACGTTTCAAAGAGAAGGAATCAGTTAGACAAGGGCAAGGGGGTACAAAACTATGAGAACATGGGGTACTGGGGGACTATGAGATGTTAGTGTGAGAAGTGAGGCTGGAGAGGAAGAGGGCCACGTGTAAAGGCCTGTGTGCCATAATAAAGCAAATGGATATTATCCTGAATAATACAATCAGGCATTTAGCAGATATGTATTAAATCCCTGCTAAATGCCATACATTGTTGTAGGCTCTGAGGGTACAGCAGGGAATAGGACAAGATCCCCTGCTTCATGGAGCTTATATTCTTGTTGAAGAGACAAAGAACAGCACTCAAAGAATGAATGAATAAATATTTGCTAAACAAATGAGTGAAAAGGTGGTCAACAGGTTGGAGATGAATTTGCAAGACAAGGTGAAGGCAGATAGAGTTACAGATGATGCAGGTTTCACAGTCCTGGGTACTAGGTGGATGGTAGAACTAGATACTAAGATAAGGGACCCTGAGGAGCAGGTTAGGGGCAGGGGGCAACCAGTTTTGGATGAGTTGAGTTTGAGGTGCTTAGTAGAAAGGTATTCAAAGGGGCAGAGGACACATTTCTCCTCATCCACTATAATTGGTTGTAACCTCATGAACAGCATGAGAGTGGCGGCTCCAAAATCACTGCAGATGGTGACTGTAGCCATGAAATTAAAAGACGCTTACTCCTTGGAAGGAAAGTTATGACAACCTAGACAACATATTAAAAAGCAGAGACATTACTTTGCCAACAAAAGTCCGTCTAGTCAAGGCTATGGTTTTTCCTGTAGTCATGTATGGATGTGAGAGTTGGACTATAAAGAAAGCTGAGTGTCGAAGAATTGATGCTTTGGAACTGTGGTACTGGAGAAGTCTCCTAGGACTGCAAGGAGATCCAACCAGTCCATCCTAAAGATCAGTCCTGGGTGTTCATTGGAAGGACTGATATTGAAGCTGAAACTCCAATACTTTGGCCACCTGAAGTGAAGAGCTGACTCATTTGAAAAGACCCTGATGCTGGGAAAGATTGAGGGCAGGAGGAGAAGGGGATGACAGAGGATGAGATGGTTGGATGGCATCACTGACTCAATGGACATGGGTTTAGGGAGACTCCGGGAATTGGTGATGGACAGGGAGGCCTGGCATGCTGCGGTTCATGGGGTCGCAAAGAGTCAGACACAACTGAGCGACTATAAACACAACCTCATCTCTCACATTACTGCCTGAGTTCCGTCTCCCGTCAGATCCGCAGTGGTATTATATTCTCACAGGAGCATGAACCCTTCTGTGAACTGCACATGCAAAGGATCTAGATTGCTCGCTCCTTATGAGAATCATCTCAAAACCATCCCCTCTAATCCCCTGTCTGTGGAAAAATTGTCTTCCAAGAAACCAGTCCCTGGTGCCAGAAAGGCTGGGGACTGCTGCTCTGGACCATCTTAAGAAATGCCTCAGCCACACACAAGCTGAGACCAAATCCCTTCCTGGTTTGATGATTGGTGAGGTCCTCTCTGAGCATCCTGAACATGGTTATACATTCACTGAATCACTATTTTATTGAGTACCTGCTATGTGCCAGGCACTGTTTTGTTTTTGTCTTTGAAAGTCTTTTATTTTTCTCTTTACACATGATTTTTTCCCTACGTATAGGGTATGTATGCATATATGTATCTTTGGTGAAACGTTTAAATTCTACTCAGCACATTTTGATTATATAGTCTTATCAACTATATAGTCACTTATGTTTTACATAAGCTCCCTACCAGGCACTGTTCTATGTGGTGGGGAATGGAGTGGCCTATGAGACCAGAGTTTCTGCCTTTATGTGTTATTTGTTGTATATGTTGAATAGGGACAAGTGCTAAGGAAAAATAGTAAAACCCAAGATGAATGTCAATACTGGGGTAGGGATGAGAAGGTCACTTTTGAGTAAAGACCTGACCTGAGATCACGGACTATATTTTGGCAAAGAGCTTTCCAGGTTCAGAGCATAAATAGCATGCATGTGGCACAGCATGTTTGAGGAGCAGTGCAGGGGCTCGAGCAGCTGGAAGGAAACAAACCAGGGTCCAAGCATGGACATGAGATCAGAGAGGCTTGTAGATCGCAGTAAGGATGTGGGTTTTTCCTGAGTGAATCACCTCCAGAAAGTATCAGAAAGGCTACCTGTCACTAGTCCCTGGGAGTCAGCCCCCTTTTGGCTCCTTCAAATGCCTCTGAGTCATAAGGAATGAAGTGTAACCCTGCTTAAGATCTGTGAATCATGTAATTCAAATCCTCCAGTAGACCTACTCAGAGAAAGTCACAGAAAGGGACAAGAAAGGAGGCCAGCAAACCTCAAGGACTAAGTAGACTGGCTCTTTAAGCCCAAAGACTCAGGCACCAGGACAAGTAAAGAGCCATGGCTTTGGAAAGGAGAATGCTTCCATCAGGTATGATGACCTGGGAGCCGGCTCGGGCCGGTCTTCACTGCCCTCTGCAGCCCTCATCCGCTTCCCCTGCACTGAACGCTCAATTCTTTCTGCATTCCAAGTGTCCCCCCAGCGGCCTACGGCAGCAGCAGGGCCTTCTGAGGGGCCTGGGATGCTGTGATTCAGGGTTTGCGAAAGCACTGGGGGTGAAGTCAGCTCTGTGGGCCCCAGGGCTACCTAAGAGTAGCCCTCTGTCCCTGGAGGGGTAAAGGAGCTGAGAAGTCACCCATGGTGTGTGTGTGTATGGAGGCAGGGGAGACTGTTGAGGGGAGTCCTGGCCTCTGCTGGTCAGGGGAAGAGAAGGCTGCTTCAATACAAATGGGGACATGCAGCCAAGTTTGGGGTGAGGTGTAGGAGGGCCCAGACTTCATCAGATGCTGGGACCTCAGGCTGGAGTTCTTATGTCTCCTGGAGGGAGCCAGCACAACTCTTCAATAATGGAGCCAAGGGGCTGGTCACTCGCTGAATTTCAACAGCTCCCACCATCACATGGGTCGGAGGCACCTGCCACACCCTTTTCTGCTCCTGCTGCTTGGAGTAGCCTTGCTGGCCTACACAGTTAGTGAGGCTGGGAGCCCCCAGCCGGTCACATCCGAGCCAGTCTCCCCTGGATGTCCTCAGTGAGAGTGGCGAGACCGAATGTCACTTCTGCTCTCATCATCCAGGTTCAGGTCTGTTTTTCTCATGGACCTGGTAACCCCTGGAAGAGCCAGGTCCTCCCATCTGTGGCTGCCAGCTCCTGCCCCAAGACCAGCACACGCTGAGTGCCAGAACTCACAGAGGACCTCCTGTGGGCCAGGCTCTGGCGAGACACTGGGTACTCTCTACAGGATAAACGAGGCAACCTGGGTCCTTGCCCAGCTGTACAAAGGCTGGGAAGGGATCTGCCCACAGCGAGATAGCAGGTCACCATCCTGACTCTACCTGCAGTGTTTCCCACAGGTGTTCCTAAAATAGGCCAGGCCACCCTCTCAGTTCAGGATGTGCCCACAGGGAAGCACCCCACCTTCCACCCTCCCCCTTCAGGAACCCCTGACCATCCTGCTCAGGTCATGGGGGCCCACCCCTAACCTACGAAAAATTAAGCTCAGCACTCACATCTTGGCTTGTACCCAAGTTGAGGGTTTTTATTTACAGAAAGGCCTGGGTGGATCTAGGGTTTGGTGGGAAAGGGTGATGCCAGGAAGGGAAGGGAGATGGGTGTTTAAATACTCAGATGGGAGGAAGGCAGGTAGGAAGCAGAGGACTGGCTTAGGGATGGTCCCCTCCGGGCAGTCACCCAGTAAGCCTGGGGGCGAAAACGGGATCAGGAACTAGCAAAGGCCTCGGTCCACTTGCCCCAAGGACAAGATGGCCAGTGGAGGATGATGCAGATTAAGGACACATTTGTTTTGATGACATCCGAGCAGTGCTCCAGGAACGAAGGCCACCCCATCCTCTCTGGACCGTGGACTCTCCAGTGCCATGTGCCCTGTTGGCCTCACCTTTTCATCTGATGCCCTCCCTTCCCTTCCCCCATGTTTTAGAATTTCCTTTTCCTCAGGACTCCTGGATCCCAGATGGAAGGTCCTGGAAAAGCTAGTTTCCTGGACTGAGGCATGGGGTGCATGTCCACCCAGAGGGGCCTGAGTCCTTTCCCCCCCAGGATGCCCACTGGGCTCTGTCTTGGCCTGATGCTCATGGCCCCTTGATGGATCCAGGCTCCGTGAGGCGTCCAGAGGCATAGGCTGAGGCTCCAAGGCAGGCCGCAGGTTCACAGAAGCCTGGCAGCCCAATGGGGCCTGGCAGGCCAGGTCGACCTGCCTCTCCTGGGGCCCCTGGAGCCCCTCGATCTCCATCTTTGCCATTGATTGCCTGACCAGGCCGGCCAGGCAGTCCTATGGAAGGGAAAAGGTCAAGACATCAAGGCCTCCTCCTATCTCGGCCTTCGAATTCCTCAGTCTCTCAGGGAAACTGAAGTCAAGGACACCATAGAAAGAAGGGACTCTGCCTCAGACATGGTTCTAAAAGAGTCATGTCTCATGGTGCGTTACTCCCAGTCAGTGAGTCGGGGGAATAAAGGCCCCTTCCCTTCCCTCCGTGAAGCAGATTTTTGTGTAACCCAGGAAGTCCTCAGAATCCCAGCTGTCCAGTTCCCAGCCAGACCTGACCCAGAGGCTCCCAGCTGCTCCGAAGGGATGCAAAAATGGGATGCGTGGAACTGAGTTGGCCTCATGTTGTGAGAGCATGAGGGAGGCCTCCATGGAAGAGATCCAGTTGTCTCAGGTCATTAATCCCAGGACTGAGGGACAGGACTGCTACTGGGCAGGGCCAGGGTCTTACCTGGGATCCCCGGGGGCCCAGGCATCCCGGGGTGCCCACGGCCAACTTCTCCCTGATCACCCTTCTCTCCACGTTTTCCTGCAGAGAAAGAACCGAGCCTTAATTTTTCAGAATAGGAAAAATTTTTTTTCTTCTTTGCTTGCTATTTAATTTCTATTTCACACACAACAATTATTTCAGACAGTTGGAAATGACTGCAGAACTGATTAAACAAAGGCAAGTCCAAAGAATGGAAGACTATAAAGCTGATAAAGTTCATTACAGGAAAGTGTCTGATAATGTCAACAGTCGGCATTTAGTATATACCAACTCCATGTAAATTACCTCTAAATGTAATCCTCCTGGCAACTATGAGATTGTTGCTATAAATATCTCCATTTCACAGATGATAAATCTAAGACCCAGGAATATTAATGGGTAACTTGTCCAAGAGCCACAATGAGAAAGTGAGAGAGTCTGGACTCACACCTGCTCTGACTCGAGCTTGCCTTCTTTACTGTTTTGTTCATCTGCCTCCCTACTTCTAGAGACATGGAGGGATGTTTATGGAGTATCACTAAGTCAATTTAAAATCGAAACAACATCCCCCCCCCCCAAAAAAAAACCCAGGCTATAAATTAGTACATTTGTTTCTATCAATTTGCTACTGAGAAAGCAAGCCCAGGAGTGACATGGGAGAGCCATGGGTGAGAACTGTATACCTCATCCTAGAAAGGGGAATGATGAAAGATAGAAAACAGGAGGCTGAGCCATCAGCCAGCATAACTGAGACCCCAGGTGGCTGGTCTTGGCCAAATCGCCATCTCTTGGCCACCATAGAATAGCACTTACCCTTGGGCCCAGTGTTGCCAATCTGACCCACGGCTCCCACGATGCCAGGAACACCCCGAGGGCCAGGGTGCCCATGGGGTCCCTGTTTGCCTGGGTACCCAGGAGGCCCAGGGGGTCCTGGGGGACCCATCATCCCAGTCGCACCCAGGGCCTCCCGCTTGGCACTCACAGCCATTTCTGCCAATTGCTCTGGAGAGAGGGATGAGACAGAGAAGTCTATAAGATGGGTGTGGCTCAGAAAAACTGGGAAGGCAGAGCATCCTGGCCTCTGGCCATGAGGTGTGCAGACAGAACAGCCAGGGGTCAACCTCCCCCTTCCTCAGGCTGTTCTGCAGACATCAAAGGTCCTGAGTGGGTGAGGACATAGGTAGGGTCCCCAACCCCTTGGAGGCAGAGCTGGAATGGCCACCCACGGCTCGTGACTCTCCCACAAGGCCACATGGAGAGTCTTCTGAAGGGTGGCGATGCCCTGGAGGTGAGAAGGAGGAGTTGGTGCCCCCTCACCTTGCAGCATCTTCAGCACCACGTCCTCGATGTGCTGGTCACTAGCATCTCGGCCCTGAAAGCAGAGGTCTTTCAGGAAGAAGCCCCCGGCTGCCAGGTCTGACTGCTCTGGTGCTATGACCCCTTCCTGTTCCCATTTTCTTACCCGAGGTATTTTCAGCATCTGACTGAAATCCCTCCAGCACCCACTCCCATCCTCTCTGATCTCGGGGCTTGGTACCAGCCTCAGGGAAGGAACTCCCAGCCTTTGAGGGGATAAGCAGCAAGCAACCCAAAGAGGCTCGTTCCCTAAGAGACTCCTCCTCCCCTGGAGGCCAACTCACCGCCACGCCCTGCCTCCCAGGCTGTCCGGGCAAGCCTCGGTCTCCAACCAGTCCTCGAGGGCCCGGAGGCCCCGGGTAGCCCTGCACCCCCGGGGCGCCCGCATCTCCGCTGGGGCCGGGGTAGCCAGGTTCTCCGCGGACTCCTTGCTGCGGGGCGGGTTGGGTTCCCAGCGGGAATCAGGAGACAAACGCGCAGGGGTGGGGGTTGGGGGTTATGCAGGAGTAGGGGAAGGATGGGGTTGGGGGCAGGGAAGCTGGGGGAGTCACGGTCCTAGTCCCCAGCGGCGCTGAGGCAATGGGGGTGGGGGGGCGGCAGAAGCGGGGAAAGGTGGCG
Organism: Bison bison bison; assembly: GCF_000754665.1. Classification (NCBI taxonomy): domain Eukaryota; kingdom Metazoa; phylum Chordata; class Mammalia; order Artiodactyla; family Bovidae; genus Bison; species Bison bison. The sequence goes on along the minus strand of NW_011495044.1, from coordinate 4,436,586 downwards.
TCACAGCTACAGGACTCACCTGTCCCTTGGGGCCTGGCTCGCCTGACTCGCCCTGTAGGCACAAGGAGATGCTGTCCCGAGGCGGTGGGGTACCCGGGCCCGCCCGCTGCTCCCCTCCTCCACCTCGCGCAGCCCGCTCACCTTCTCGCCTTTCTCTCCTGGGAGGCCAGCCACCCCCGGGTCGCCCTGCAGATTGAGACAGGGTCAGATCGCGGTGGCCCCGCATGGCGTAGGTGCGGGGGCTGCACTGGCCTGTGACACTCCCGCTCCCACATCCCGATGCGAAGCG
>NW_011495044.1:4429911-4436197 GCF_000754665.1 Bison bison bison | reverse complement strand
GGAGGGGGGGGATGCCCTGATTGGTGGGGGTGAGGGGGTTTGGGGGGGAAGGCGGGTTTCTGGCACTCACCACTCCACCGCGGGGCCCGGTCTTCCCTGGGGAACCCTGTTGAAATTGGGGAGTCCAGAGCCTGGTGAGCTCCGATCTAGGGCAGGCTGGGCCCACAGGTCCCCCCAATCTAGGCTCCCAGCCACAGCCCCCTCTGAAGCTCCACCTCGCTCCCCAGGGCTCCTGGGGACCGGCAGGGGGTCATTTTTCCAGGTGGATTTGACCCCTCCCTCAGAATCTGAAGGCCTCTTTCCCTTGTATTTTTCAGTCCCAGTTAGTACCTTGTCTCCCTTGATGCCTGGCAAGCCTTGGGGCCCTGGAATTCCGGGAGGACCCTGTTCCCCTTTGGGGCCCTGAGGAGAAAAGAAACCAGAGGAATAAGTCAGACAAGGTGCCCAGACATACTCCCAGAGCCCATCTCAGCTGCTCTGTACTTACCTGCCGACCTTGAGGGCCTGGCTGCCCCACTGGCCCCCTCTCACCGTGGTCACCCTGAAATGGAAAGTGAAGGTCACATCCCAGCCATCAGCGGGGCAGCCTCTCCCTGCCAGATCCCAGACCCTGCATGGTCAGAGCGCCCTCTATTCCTGCTGTCACCACCATGGAGGTCCTTGGCTCCACTTCACAGACCAGCAAACTGAGGTCCTGGCTGGGAGGCCTCACGATGGAGCCTTGAGAGGACCAAGATCCTGCGTCCAGCAGTGCCAGCTGCTGCAGAGGCCCCCAGGGAGGGACCACTGTGCCAGGCACTTACCTTCTGCCCCATGATGCCCTGGGGACCGATTTCTCCTCGAGGCCCTGGCTCTCCCTGGAGAACGGAGAAATTCGGAGGTGAGCAGTAGCCTGGAGGATCCCTTCTTTCCACACCTGACCAACCCCTACCCACTCCTGGGGCTCAGCTAATTTGCTTCATCAGGGAAGACTTCCTTCACCTTCTTTCTTTGGGTCCCTGTCCTTTTCCTTCATAAGACCCAATACATTTGGAGTCTTTATTTAATTCAATGTCTTTCTCACAAATCCGTAAGCTCTATGTAAATAGGAGACTGTCTATCTCAGTGTCTAGTGGGTTTCAGATATTTGGTGAATGTTTGTGCAATGAGTGATGGAGAAGGAAATGGCAACCCACTCCAGTACTCTTGCCTGGAAAATCCCATGGACGGAGAGCGTGGTAGGCTACAGTCCATGGGGTCGCAAAGAGTTGGACATGACTGAGTGACTTCACTTTCTTTCTTTTCTTTCTTTTATGCAATGAGTAAATGACTCTGCCTGCTGGATTGTCAGCCCCAGTCATCTGGAGAGGTCATACCCCAGGACAGAAGCACCCCATCCTCTCTGCACTGTAGGGAAACAGGGGCGGAGAGAGAGGAGAGCTTTCCTGGGTCAGCGGCAGAGTCCTGACTGGCCCCGAGGGCACTCTGAAGCTAGGGCTCCACCGCAGAGTCTCACTCTGGCCCCACATGCTAAAAGCAGAGTCCTCAGGCCTGGAGGGAGGGTTGGGGAGGAAGCAAAGCAAGAAGAGCCCTTGAGTCAGAGGAGGGGGCACTTACCTCCTTCCCGGGGGGACCAGAGACTCCAGGGAAGCCCTGCCGGCCCGGCTCACCCTGTAGGAAAAGAGTTCTAAGGTCAGTCTGTGTAGCCTAGTCAGGCCCTTGGCCTTGGAGAAGCTGGGTGAACCCTAAACAGACTCTGGAACCAAATGAGTTGGAAGCGGAGCGGGTTCTTAGGTCCTCTGGACTCCACTGACTTGCAGCCATGCCATCCTGTTCTCTAGCCAGGATGAGAGGTGGGAGGGAGGCAACACGAGGGAGGTGATTAGCCCCAGTGAACCTGTGTTTAGGCCGGGTCTCTGAGCCTGAGAAGGCCTGGGCCTTGCAGTCTTTAAGCCCTGCCCCTGGCCCCTGCCCTCAGGCTCCCTTGCTCAGATGAAGCCTCCTCTCTGCCCCCAGGCTAGGGTCTCCTTACCTTGTCTCCAGGGCCTCCTTTTGTCCCAGGCATACCAGGCACACCCTGTAGAAGGAAGCTGATGTCAGTTTCTCCCCTGGCAGCAGGGAGCCCTGAGCATCTGCTATTTTGTCTCCCAGATTTCTCTCTCGCCTTGTGGGAGCTGAAGAGCAGAAGGCCCAGCCGTGAACTTGACTGTGCTAGCCCCGAATCCCCGGTGAGACAGGAGATAGGGACAGAAGGACCTGCTTTCCAAGGCCTGTGGTCCACGGGGAGAAGAGGAGCACACGCGAGTGCACACAGAACAGTCTGCACATGGGTATGTTAGCAGTCCTCAACTTAAGTATCCCTGGCAGGGAAGGATAGGGGTTCCCAGAAGGTGGGGGCGGAGGTGGGCCTGAATTGTGAGAAGACTCAGAGATGGGAAGGGCATTCCAATAAGAGGGACCGGTAAAGGCCTGAAGGTGTGGCGGTAGAAAAGCTAAAGCTCTGTTGAGAAGGCAGAGGGTGAAGAGGGACAGTGGCTGACGGGTCAGATTATGGTGGTCCTAGGATGCTAAGATGAGCTGTGAGGATGAGGAGTGTAGCTATCCTGGTCATAACTGTTCCCCTGCCACTTCCTGCACCTCAGTGACTCTGCTGAATAACTGGACAGAATGATATTTTCCTGGAGGCAGTGGTGGGGGCGGGTTGGTGGAGTTGGGGAACAGGGAGGGTGGAGCACCATGGAAGGTATTTAGCAGGGAAACGGTCAGATTCCACTTAGCCAACATAGAGGGTTGGTATAATCTAAGAGAAGGCTAGGGCAGCTGTCCAAATGATGAGGCCTAACCCAGGCCAGCGTTGGTGAGGAGGCCTGAGCTGAGCAGGGACAAGGTCCAGAGCACAAGTCCTGGGTATGTGACTTCCACCTCATCAGCCACTCACGCCACTTTGGGGAAGTGGGCCACAGAGTGCCTGGCCTCTTGGTGGAGGAGAAGCGACTTGCCCTGTGGCGGCCCCCACGGCTCCACCCTGTACTCACCGCTAGGCCCTGGTGGCCTGGGTTTCCCGGCCGCCCTGCCTGTCCTGCACTGCCCTGCAAGAGACAGAACCAGAGGCATAAATGAGAGCTCCAGCCTGGGGGGGTCCATGGCCCCCACCCAAGTGCAGGCTGGGAAGCTGAGGCCCCGAAGCGAGAAGGAATGTGTTGGTGACACATCTGAGGCTCCCAGGCTCCGAGGCCTCCAGCCTCAGTGCAGTGGAGCTCAGAGCCTCAGCTGGGAGGACCCCAGACCCTCACCCCCATCCCAGGGGCCGTCCCCACTCGTACCTTCACTCCAGGCGTGCCTGGGGTCCCATCCTTGCCGTCGATGCCTGGGGGTCCCTGCTCAGCAGGAAAGTTGAAGGGAGAGTCACAATGGGGGGATGCCTGGGGTCAGGGCCCCCATCCATGTCCCTCTGTGGGGGGCAGTGTGCAGGTGGGAAGTGGGCCTGGTTGGCTTGGGAAGCCCCAGCAGCTAACTGGGGGAGTGGAATGGAAGTGGGAAGGGATTTCAGGGGATGGGTGACAGTCCTTCGCTTGTGTGGGTGATGAGTGTCTCAAGACCCCTCCTACATCACCACTCTATTTACAGGTGAAAAAAATTGAGGCGCAGAAAGAGGGCATCTCCCGAGGTGACAGAGCCAGCCCATTGGCAACAGAGTTCAGTCTAGAACCCCAGGCTCCTCCTCCTCTGGGGGCTTGGAGACCCGCCTGGACCCTGCCCTCTGTCTACTTACGGTTGCTCCCTTTGGGCCTGTTATTCCCTGGGGTCCTCGAACTCCTTGGCTCCCCTGCAAAGTAGACAGAGAGCAGACCACCTTCAGGACCACCTTCAGATTCAGCCTTCAGGAGGCTGAATCCCAGTCTGGCTATTCAGAGAACTGCTGAGAACAGTGACCTCCGAGTCCCAGGGCCCCTATGGCACAGGCCATGCTGGGTAGGGGCTGGTGGAGAGGGTCCTAGTTGTGTGACTTTGCCCTGGACCCAGCTGGAGGGAGCAGAGGTGGGCATCAAGCAGGCTGCGCAGGAGTAGCAGCAGGACAGGGGAGGAGCCAGGGTGACCCACCAAGGCCCTGAGTGACACCGATGTGAAGAAACCCAGCAACCAAAGACAATGTGTGGACTTGGTTTGGGTCTTGATTTGAACAAGAACCCTGAAAAGACATTGTTGAAATCATTGTGAAAAATTGAGCACAAGCTGATGATTAGATGCTGTTCAGGAATAACTGGATAATTTTGCTTGTGTGATTGATAGTGATATTGTGGTTATGTGCGGAACCTTATTTTTAAGAGATACATTGAGAAGTGAAATGGGTAATACGACATAATGTTAAGAATTTGCTTGAAAATATCAGAGCAAAGGAAAGAAAGAGAGAAGGGAATGGATAAAGTGAGTGTGGCAAAAGATTAGTTTGGGGAGAGAGGGACATAAGGGCTCACTATATTATTCTCCCTACTTTTGCATATGTTTAAAGACTTGCATAAATAAAAAAAATACAACTAACAATAACAAAAAAAACCCTAACTTTACTTTCTGCTCAATTTTTCTGTAAACTCAAAATTGCTCAGAAGAAATACTCTTATTAATTTTAAAAAGAGAGCGTTAAGAGAACTGGGATCTGGGCCAAATCTCATTAGCCCCATGACTGATTTGGTGGAATTTCATTGTCTGGCCTGGTAACTATGGGACTGGATCCTACAGCTTCTCCCTGAGCCTGAAGTTGACCAGCAGTAGGTGGGGCTTGGAGGAAGGAGCTGCTGGGCTAGCTGGGCTACGGGAACAGATGTTCCCCCCTCACATCAGCCACCCACATATACAGACAGACAGAATAACACATGGGCACGGGCGTCTACATGTGCACACACGCAGACACACATGTGCACCTCAGTGTATCCACTTGAGCCTTGGGTGGAGCTGAGTCCACCCAGTTCTCCCCCGCAGGGCCCTGACTGCAACAGGGATGACTGAGGACTCACCACATCACCCTTCTCTCCAGCTCGGCCCGGTGGTCCCCGTGGACCTTCCTCACCCTGGTAGGAAGGACAGAGAGAAATCCAAGTTACATGGGCTCAGGGAACTCACATCCTTTGCAGCCCCAGAAGCTGCGTCCAGGGGAGGAAAGTAGGGGCAGGGAGTAGGAGCAGACTCACAGGTGACCCGGCTGCGCCGATGGAGCCCACCATGCCTTTGTACCCCTGAGGGCCCTGGGGAGAGGAGAGATTGTGGGTCAGTCTTGGCTGGACCCCAGAGGCCAGAGGGCTAGTCCCGGCAGCTCTTTCTTGCAGGACACCCCCCCCTCCCAGACCCACTCACCGTCTCTCCTTTGGGTCCTGCCATGCCTGGGTAGCCCCTGACACCCTGGGGACCCTGTCAAGACAGAAGAATAACAGTGATGGCAACTAGAAGGCCCACGTTGTGACACCTTCCCTAAACCCCAGCCCAGTCTTCGAGACGTCTCCCTAAGGCAGGCACAGAGTCCCTGTCACAGATGGTCAGTGAGACTCAGAGATGCTAGGGACTCGCCAGGAACAGTGGCAGAACCAGGGCCTCAGCTGAGCCTTTTGGCTGACAGCAGCCTTGGTTCCAGTCCCCCAGTGCCTCACAGCCAGCCTCATCCAGAGCCTCACCAGCTGGACACAGGCATCTCTTCTGCCAGTTAGAGGCCAGAACAAGGGAGTGACTCCACTAAGGTCTCCTGGGGGGATGAGGTGGGGCGGGGAAAGTGTTCCTTACCGGTGGTCCAGGGATGCCTTGCTCTCCAGAGGCACCCACATCTCCCTTGGGACCCTAAGGGCCAGGAAAGAGAGATCAGATAGGCAGGCAGATCGACAGACAAATATTCAGACAACCAAAGACAACATCCTCTTCTCAGCAAGAGCAGACAGGAAGGCGTCCTGGAAAGCATAGGGTCCCAGGGATGACAGATAGGGAAATGGGGGCACAGCAAGGGAAGGAGCTTGCCCAGGGACATACTGACTTAGCGCCTTGGCCTCCTGCCTCCCAGTTCAAGGCTTCATCCCCGAAGCCCCACATTTGAAGGGAAGGGAGAAGGATGCGCGAGGAGGCTCCAATAGGGCCCTCTCCAAACACACTCTCCCACGGCCCTCTGCCCTCGCACTCACCGGCTTCCCCTGGCGGCCGGAATCTCCCAGAAGCCCGCGTCTGCCTGGATGCCCCTGTGGGGAAGGAGAGAGCTTAGAGTAACGTCCCGTCCCCCCCTCCCCTGCTCCACCCTCCGAGACTTGGGCCAGAAGCTCACCTTCACGCCCTG
>NW_011495044.1:4425145-4429755 GCF_000754665.1 Bison bison bison | reverse complement strand
ACAGGGCAGTGCTTCCCAAGACCTCTCCTCCGCCCGCACCTGGCTGCACCTCTCCGGCGCAGTCTCTCCGGGTCTCCAGGGACCCTACCGTCTGAAGGAACCTGTCTCCTTGCCCGCCCCTCTCAAGATGACCCGCCCCTTCCCCGGACTAGCCCCGCCCCAGGCCCCGCCTCTCACCAGGAAATCCGCGCTGCCTTCCAGACCCTGAATGGTTCCAGGGCGGCCCTGAGAAAAGATGTGTGGAGATGGAACCTGACTCGAACCCTCCTCTCCCCAGTCTTGTGCCGAAGACCTTTGTCCTTCCCCAGCCCCACCCTGCCATGTGGGAGGCCTGAGGACACTTACCGGTTTCCCAGGGGGTCCCGGAGGCCCTGATGGTCCCTCTGGTCCAGGATCCCCCTGGAAGCAAGAAAGGCCCAAATCATACCCTTGTCCAGCCTTGGCTAGGTCACCTCTGCCCCCTGCTCCAGTTCCCGCTACTGCCCTGTCCATCCTGCCCTCCAGGTCCCCTCCTGAGATCTGGGGAGATCAAAGCCTGATCTGCAGAGGACGCCCCGCCATTGGCTGCCCCAGACCTGGAGGAGATTCCTGGTGGCCAGAAGCAGGCCCAGGAACTCCTGGAGAGGTTCTCAGCTTGCGCTTGAACGCAGAGGGCAAGACAGAGTGAGCAGAGGAGTGGCTGGGGCTCACCTTGGGGCCTGTGAGTCCAATCTCACCAGGGAGGCCAACAGGTCCAGGTGGTCCCTACGAACAGAGACATCAGTGGCTAGAATGCCTCAGAGGGTTAGCCCAGCCCTGCCACAAAGATAGAAACAGGTGCCCAGAGCCCCTTTCCCCACTTTCACTTTGCAACCAGCCCCAAAGAAGCAGACAAATTAGGACAAATTAGGGCTTTAAGGACCAGAGAATTTCAGAGTCAGTGGATAGGCCCAGGGTTCTCTGACAAGTTGGCCCATTTCTGACACCATCACAGTATGCTGGCCCCTCCCCATGCTGGCCAGTCCCCTGGAAGCCCTTCTCAACTCTGCCCCTCTGAAAGTCCCAGGGACCCTGCCCCATCCCTGAGGACTTACAGGAGGTCCGGCGAAGCCAGGGCCCTGAAACAGAAGGAAAGATTAGGTTCATGGCTCCTTTTACAAATCCCCCTACCTACAAAGGGTCCCTTAAAGCCACTGCAGGTTATACTCACCGGCAGGCCGGGGGGACCTGGGAGCCCAGGCTGGCCCTGCAAAAGCAATAGGAGAGGCTCAGAGGCTGGGGTCTCCTGCATTTCTGCTCCTCTCTGCCACAGCCCCTCCTAAACTCTGGTACCTAGATTGCCCATGCTGAACCCCTAACAGGCCACTTGCCTTGACTCCAGGGATCCCTGCAGGACCGGGCTCCCCCTTGGCTCCAGTTAGACCCTGGAGAAGAAAAAGAAGATACATCTGTGAGGGGCAAACCTGCTCCCTGACCAATGGGAGGACAGGGTGGGTTCAGAGGTCTCTCCTGGTTGGGCCCAGGCTGCCTTTCGTCACACTGCATGAAGGCCTATGGGCATCAACACCTCACTTTCCTTTCTTCCAGTTCCCACACTAGCCCTTGATGATTATCCTCTTTTGAAAGGTAAGAACCCAAGGCCCAAAGATTTGTTAGCCCAGACCTCACATCTCCAGTCTAGGAATCTAGAAAACCTAGATAGATATGGGTCTGGATTAGCCATTTTCTTAATGTCTGCCCTTGACAGCTTATTCTGAGCCTCAGTATTCTCATCTGCAAAATGGGTTAATAATCAATGCTTGCTTCTCTGGGTGGTTATGAAAATCGATGTGTAAGGCAATATGCTTTGTAATCTTTGCAGGGTATGGATGAGTTGGAGCGACCCTGTGGCTGCTCACAGCCCTAATGGGCACTTCTTGAGCCAGCAGGCCATTCATGGGGGGCCACTTTTTCCTCCCATCTTTTAGTGACTGACTCAAGTGTCTCCCCAACCAGATGACTTCCCAATAACCGTGTCCAGGAGCCAGTGACCTTGGAGCCTGTGTCCAGGAGCCTGTGACCTTGAGCCCATGAACCCCTGGAACTGCATGCTCTCAACCAAATGATGTTCTTCTCTTGAGTAGTGCCTGGGGCTGTAAGGGGGTGGGGTGGGGAAGGGTAAAGGGGAGGAAAGGAGAGGATGCAAAAGGGCAGCTCTGCCCAGAGAATTAAGTGTAATACTTGGAGGCCAGAAATGTGAGGCTAAATTCTGACTGCTGCTAAGTCCTCTGGATGCCCATCTGCCCTTGATTCAGTGCTCCTGGTGTGGGTGTGAGGTCAGAAGCCACATGAGGGTAAGGGGAACTCACAGCTGTAGAGTCTCCATTATGCTCTGCACAGCAGATCAGGGAAGATGCCAGAACTGGGTTTTGGAAGTCAGGGGGTGGAGCCCTAGCCTACCCTACCTGACGCTCAGGTAGGTACTCACATCTATCCCGGGCTTCCCGTCTGGCCCATCTGTTCCTGCTTTGCCAGGCTCTCCCTTAGGTCCCTTGAAAACAGAGGTGGAGCAAATATTAGCCACAGGCAGGAAAGACCTGGAAGCATCAAAGGTCAAAGGGAAAAAGCACTCACCGGAGGGCCAGCTTTCCCAGGGGGCCCTTTGTCACCCTGCAAGATATAAGTTGTTGAGAAAGCTTACCGTGGCTTGTGCAACCCCAGATGGGCACACACAAGCCCTGGTTGACCTGCCCACATGCTCCTCTCCTTTTCTGTCCTGGGTCCTCTCAAACCTCGTGCTTTTTAGGAAAATAGCTCCCTTTCTTTCAAGAAAACCATAGGTGGATTGAGACCAACCCCATGCAGGCTGGAGAGAGTGACATCAACATGCAAGTGAGTTCTGGACATGCCAGTGTTGGGACGGTGCCAGTCATGAGATCTGTGAATGGGTTGCCTCGGAGAGCGGTGCCTCTTGGATTTGAGCAAGTGTGAGAAGAAACTTTGGGGCTTTTAGGAAAATACGAAGAGAAGGTGAGCGAAGGGGGCAGTGGTAGACTGGGGTCAGGAGAATGAGATGTGGCAGGGGCAGGGACCAAGGGGGCAGCTTCAATCTGTCCCCAAGGCAGGAAGGACCTCCTTCCCCTGTGACAAAGGATCCTCGATGGAGAACAGACGTGGCCTGTGGAATCACATTCAGCCCCAGAGAGACCTCCAGGCATTTCAGGGCCTCTGGCGGCCAGAGAGCCTGGCAGGGGCCCAGCGCCCGTGTTTGGAGGGTGGGGGCACCAAGTTGAATAGAAAGCTGTGGAGATGGGTAAATATGGGGCTGACCTCGTGGGGGAGCATCCAGAATGAGGTATTTAACTCTCACCACGGTGGGGAGAGCAGGGAAGGAGCCCAGCTGCTTCTAAATCGGGAAGAAAAATGTAAAGGGAAGAGACTGGAGTCTGGCCCCCGCTGGACAGCGGTCTGGCCAAGCCTCCCAAGCTACCCTGAAGAGGCACCCAGACGTGCCAGGGGGCAGCGCGCGGAGTTAAGGCGTCTCCCACCCCCAAACGGGAGGAGGGGGCGGGGGATGAGGAATCGCTGTGAGCTGTGGCAGGTAGACCGAACAGCAGCTCCTTGTCCACCAGCAGCTATAACGGGCTCTGCCGCTCCAGGCTGGTTTGAGGTTTTTGTAGAACAAACGGGCTCCTTGTGGGGCAGGCCGGCGCTGCCTACTGGCAACTGGGGGCACTGCACCTCCAGGCACCGACCTCACCGCCGCCACCCCCTGCCTCCACTCCCAGAGCACACAAAATTCCCCTTTGTCCGCAGCCTCTCGCCCCCCGCCCCCCCTCTCCCGGTCCCGGTCCCGGGTTAGAGACTCACGTCGATTCCGTCGGATCCAGGCACTCCCGGTGGCCCTGGGGGCCCCGGAGGCCCCGGCTCTCCTGGCAGACCTCTCTGAAAACACAAAGCGGGCAGCCCTCAGACACTGCAGGGAACTGGGCGTCCAGGGGCGCACCTCCCCTCTGAGGAGCCGTGAACTCCCCTTCACTGAGAACACACTGTGGACCTTTACATATATTATCTTATTGACTGGTTCAGAACTCTGAGCCGAGACTAACGAGCCCCAGTTTGCAGGTGAGGAAACAGGCTCCGAAAGATCACAGGAGGTAAACTGTGGAGCTAGAATTCCGCCCTAGGTTTGCCCAGCTCCTTCCACTGTACCGCGCTGCCCCTGCGCCGTCGTGGGTGGAGAATAGAAGGAGCTGCTGATGACTCAAATAACGGATGGTTAAGGAAGACGGTACCTAGAGATGCTTGATCCTCAATGAACGGTTGCTTGGATTATTTTTAGATGGACGACAGATATTGAAGATGGATAGGTACCCCTCTACCTCTCCCCCTGGTGAGGATAAAGCCCGACAGGAAAGTTGGGGAGGTGCAGAAAGATGGGGCCGTTGAGGGTGTCTAGGGAGGGCAAGCCTGTTCTCTCCTCCTTCCGAGAGCATCCGTCTCCCAGCACCGCTCCTCCGTCCTCAGTTGGATGGCGCTCTTAACGCGATCCATCCTAGACCCAGGCAGGGGTCCGGCGTTTGCCAGGTGCCCGCGCTCCCATCCCCACCCCCAGACCGAGAAGTGCCAGGTTGGCGCCCCACGGTCGAGCT
>NW_011495044.1:4424593-4425037 GCF_000754665.1 Bison bison bison | reverse complement strand
GAGCGCTAGCCGGGCGGATAGCGTCAGCCGAGCGGGAGCCGCGTCTGGCTGGAGCCGGCGCCCCCTGGGAGGCGGCGGGGGCGGAGGATCCCGAGCTCCGTGAATGGGCACCATTGTCTCCCCCGCCACCTGGGCTCTCCAGGCTGCCAGGACACGGCGCCAGCTCCTGCTCCACGCCGCCGGGCCCGGGCAGGGCCGAGCATCTCCGGACAGGGTCCCTCTGGCTCCCCGGCTCGTCCACCTCTTTTCAAGGTGCCGAGATCTCCACCCCCGACCCCATTTGTGCCCCTACTGAAGGAACGTGAGCGGCTGCCCCTCAGGCGAGGGGGTGTCAATAGAGGGTGGGGGTCAAGCCGAACACTCCACCAGACCCCACGACCCAGAACCCCGGACCCAGATCCCGCACTCCGGAGCCCGGAGCGGGAGTGGCTGGCGGACTTACGA
>NW_011495044.1:4419289-4424165 GCF_000754665.1 Bison bison bison | reverse complement strand
GTCACCTGAGAGGACCCGGGGAGGGAGGCTGGCGTTCCCGGCCCAGCTCCGCCCCGCTCTGTCCAGCCGCCAGCGCCCACCCTCCATCCTCTCGCCCGGCTTCCCGGAGGCCTCGGCCGGGTGATCCGAAGAGCGGCCAGGGTGCGGGACCGGGACCATGGCTCCGTTCCTCTATAAAGAGGAAGAGGGCCGTCCGAGTTGCCTGTCCAGCCCGATCTCCGGGACCCAGCCCGTTTCCCCGACCCGCAGTCTGCCTCCCATCACTTTGCGCCTTGTCCTCAGCCACTTCAGCCTGCGAGCCCGGGCCTGGGTGCCCTGGTCCAGGGCCCAGGCCGAGGACACCGCAGGTTCTGCCGACCTTGTAGCAGGCTTTGCCCAGTTCTCCATCCACCTCGTTCCTCTCCACCTACGATCAATCAGGCCTCGTCCCTATTAAAACATACCGCAGAGGATGAGATGTTTGGATGGCATCATCCACTTGATGGCCGTGAGTCTGGGCAAACTCTGGGAAGTAGTGAAGGACAGGGAAGCCGGGTATGCTGTAGTCCCTGGGGTCGGTCAGCAAAGAGCTGGACAAGACTGAGCGACTGAGCAGCAACAACAACGGCCCTTCCTGGGTCAGCCATGCTATGAACACCCCTTCACCTTCTCCCCCTGGCTTCACTGCTAATACTAGCCAAGCTGTCTGCACCCCATTTCTAAACTTCCTCATCTCCCTCTCCTCTCTGTGTTTCCACCCCAGCTGGGAGACCAGTGAGGCTCTTTAGTCCTCCAGTCATGATGCTGTTGGCACCTGGGTCTGCCTTGGCCATTCTATCCTTGAAGTCTTCACTGCCCAGGTGTCCACCATTCAACCCTCCTCCTCCTCCTTCCACTTACTCATCCTTCTTAAAAAAAAAATTTTTTTTTTGTTTGGCTGCTCTGGGTCTTAGTTGCAATACTCCAGATCTTTGATCTTTGCTGGAGCATGTGGAATCTTTAGTTGAATCATGTGGAATCTAGTTCCCTGAACAGGTATTGAACCAAGGTCCCCTGAATTGGGAGTGCTGAGTCTTAGCCACTGGAACACCAGGTAAATCCCAAGCACTTCTCCTTCTATTGCTTTTTCTTCTCTGCAGCTCCCTTAAGCACCAGGGTCTGTAGGATTGACCATTTCTCTACCTCCAGGTGATCTCCTTCATGTTCAGAAGAAACAACCCGCACCTTATTTACCAGAGTTTCCAAAACCTACTTGTCAAGAGTAGCCTCTCTCCAGTCTCCTGCCTTCTCTTTCATTCACTTAAGCAATGTCGGTTTAGCGCTTTGGTGTCTGACTCTGTCACTAAGTATGACCACAGGCCCTAAAATATGAAGTCTTTGCTGTCATTGTTGTTTAGTTGCTAAGTTGTGTCTGATTCTTTCGCAGCCCCATAGACTGTAGCCTGCCAGACCCCTCAGTTCATGGGATTCTCTAGGCAAGAATACTGGAGTGGGTTGCCATTTCCTTCTCCAGGGGATCTTTCTGACCCAGGGATCGAACTTGCGTCTCCTGCATTAGCAGGCATATTCTTTACCACTGAGCCACTTGGTAAGTCTCAGATTGCTCTTCTTTAAAAGGAGATAATAGTAGTCCCTATCTTATGGGGTTTTGTGAAGATTGAATGAGATGATGCATATGAAGTATTTAACCTAACAAGCAGCACATAGTAGGTGCTTGCTACATTTCTGCTTTCATTATGATTTATTGAGGACTCTTTGTGTCAGTCCTGTTTTGTGGGGAAGACAACCACAAGCAGGTCAGCTAAAATAGTGAAGGAGAGTACTCTCTGGAACCTGGGAAAGTTCAACTCCATTAGGCATGTTGGCAAAGGGCCCTGCACTTTGAAAACTGTCCCTGAGTTTGGGAGAAAGGGTTTGAGAGAACTGAATTGCTCTACCCTACAGAGTGAAGGAGAATTAGGAGTTTGCAGGAAGTAAGATGAGAGGAGGAGAGAGAGAGCTGGTGGGCACTGCCTGGGTGCGTGGAATTATATGTAAAGGATTTCTAAGTAACAAGATGTCCAAAGTTGTTGGTTTCATGTTGTTCATTTCTTCCTCTCTTTGTGGGCTGAACACACGAAAGTCTCTGGGGAGTAAGTATGGTTTTTTTTCCTGTATGTGGAAAGATGGAAAGGGGATGAGCTTCATCTTTGAACAGGACACATGAGTGTATTCATTGTCTATTGCAGCATAGCAAACCATCTGAAAACTGAGTGGCTTAAAACAACCACTGCTCAGCTTGGAAATTCAGGAATGGCTCTGTTGGTTGGTTTTTCACTTGAGGTCTGTTATGAGGTTGCAGTCAGATGGTGGCTGGAGTTGAAGTCACCAGAAGGCTTTTTCACTCACGTGTCTGGTGTCTGTACTGGGAATCCTTCAATAACGGGCTGGAATAAGTGGAATTTCTTGGGTGTCTCTCTCCTTGATCCCTTTGTGGGCTTGCCACAAGGTCTCTCCCACGTGGCAGCTTCAGTGTATCTGAACTTCTTACACAGCAGCTCAGAGATAGTGGGACCAGACTATAGCAGAACTGCCACCCAGGAGCTAGTTTTGGAAGTCACACTGAGTTAACTTCACTGAATTCTTTTGGTCCAGGCAATTACAAAGATTTGCCCAGTTTCAAGGGGAAAGAACAGGGACTCCCACACTTGATGGAGTGTCACTGACACATTTCAAGAGCATGGGGGCCCAAGCAAGATCTTATGGTGAGTACTCCTGGGTATGCTTGCCACCAGCTTTTATGTCTCAAGAGAGAGCCGCAGCCTCCCCAGGAGACCCTCCCAGACCAGCAGGAAGAAGCAGAGACATGAGGAATGCACATGCGCAAAAGACCACGTGAAGACACAGTGACGAGGCAGCCATTGCAACACGAGAAGGGAGAGGTCTCAAGAGAAACCAATCCTGCCAGCACCTTGACCTTGAATTACCAACCTCCAGAACTGTGAGAAAATAAACTTCTGTTGTTTAAGCAAAAAAACCAACAAAACAAAAAACAGCATGGGAGATGGAACATATATTGGTGCAGCTATTTTTGGAAAATGCAATCTACCATACTTGGGCTTATAAAATGAACCAATTCAGCGGAAGGCTAAGCTCCAAGTAGGAGCTGATCAAGAGAAATCTTAGACACAAGTCATGAACCAGAGGTTCCGGCCAGTCTCATATAGCTATTAAGGAGCAGGGAATAAATGGAGAGTCGTATATTGACATTCCTGAATAGGAAGACTCAACATTGCAAAGATGTCAGCTTAGTGTATGAATTCCACCCAAACCCAATCAAAATTGGAATGCAGTTTTTAAACACTAATTTTATTCACTTATTTTTGGCTGTGCGGGCTCTTCTCCAGTTGCAGCGAGCTGCAGCTTCTCTTCGTTGTGGTGCAGGGGCTTCTCATTGCTGTGGCTCCTCCTGTTGCAGAGCACAGGCTCTACAGCGCGCAGGCCTCGGGAGCGGCAGCACATGGCCTCAGTAGCTGTGGTTTCCAGGCTTAGTTGCTCTGTGGCATGTGGCGTCTTCCCAGATCAGGGTGCAAATCCGTGCCTCTGCATTGGCAGGTGGATTCTTTACCACTGAATCACCAGGGAAATCACATTTAATCTATGATAAAGACATATATATTTAGTTTATGATAAATGTTAAATTTAAGGTCATTGAGGAAAGGGTAGATTAGTCAAAAATTTTTGAAGTAATTGGATAGTCAGAAAAAAAAGTCAGTTTTATAGTAAGGAAAACTTTTCTGAGCAATAAACAAAACCATGAAAAGATATCTAAATTTGACTTCGTAACACTTTTAAAATGTCTTTATATTAAACATGTTTAGATAAAATTAAAAACAAAAAAGGAAATATTCATCATGTACATTATCAAAGACTTAATCTGAATAACATACAAAAGATTCTTACAACTCAATAAAACAAGCTCTGACAAACACTTCAAAGGATCATCTAATTCGAATCTTCTACAAGCTTTTTAGAGAATGGAAAAATAAGTAACACTCTCAAGCTCATTTTATGTGGCTAATAAAACCCTGATATCCAAAGCAGTGATGGAGCATAACAGAAAGGAATATTGGAGGCCGATCTGTCCTATGAACACAGATGGAAAAATCCTATTTAAAATATTAGCACATTGAGTATAGCAATCTATTAAAGGAAACATCATGACCAAGTTGATTTTATACTGGGTTTAAAATTAGAAAACCTATTAATGTGATTCACCACATTATTAAAGAAGCTTAAGATCATTTCAAAATGCCAAAAAAAGAAACTCAAATGTCTGTTCTTGTCTTTCCACCTGCCATAGACATTACCTTTATTCTCTTCAAGAATAACCTGGAAATGGGGGCCCAAGAAGCCAGATAGTAGACCAGAAGGAAATGTTGACATCACACCCTTTCACCCACATCTCTCCCAATGGATTCACAAAGCCTGGACACAACATCATTAGTCATTCAGGTCAGATCAGATCAGTCGCTCAGTCGTGTCCGACTCTTTGCGACCCCATGAATCGCAGCATGCCAGGCCTCCCTGTCCATCACCAACTCCCGGAGTTCACTCAAACTCACGTCCATCGAGTCAGTGATGCCATCCAGCCATCTCATCCTCTGGCGTCCCCTTCTCCTCCTGCCCCCAATCCCTCCCAGCATCAGAGTCTTTTCCAATGAGTCAACTCTTCACATGAGGTGGCCAAAGTACTGGAGTTTCAGCTTTAGCATCATTCCTTCCAAAGAAATCCCAGGGCTGATCTCCTTCAGAATGGACCAGTTGGATCTCCTTGCAGTCCAAGGGACTCTCAGGAGTCTTCTCCAACACCACAGTTCAAAAGCATTAATTCTTTGGCGCTCAGCCTTCTTCACAG
>NW_011495044.1:4418548-4418842 GCF_000754665.1 Bison bison bison | reverse complement strand
GTCATCTGCATATCTGAGGTTATTGATATTTCTCCTGGCAATCTTGATTCCAGCTTGTGTTTCTTCCAGTCCAGCGTTTCTCATGATGTACTCTGCATATAAGTTAAATAAGCAGGGTGACAATATACAGCCTTGACGAACTCCTTTTCCTGTTTGGAATCAGTCTGTTGTTCCATGTCCAGTTCTAACTGTTGCTTCCTGACCTGCATACAGATTTCTCAAGAGGCAGATCAGGTGGTCTGGTATTCCCATCTCTTTCAGAATTTTCCACAGTTTATTGTGATCCACACAGTC
>NW_011495044.1:4416552-4418047 GCF_000754665.1 Bison bison bison | reverse complement strand
TCTTTGCATTGATTGCTGAAGAAGGCTTTCTTATCTCTTCTTGCTATTCTTTGGAACTCTGCATTCAGATGTTTATATCTTTCCTTTTCTCCTTTGCTTTTCGCTTCTCTTCTTTTCACAGCTATTTGTAAAGCCTCCCCAGACAGCCATTTTGCTTTTTTGCATTTCTTTTCTATGGGAATGGTCTTGATCCCTGTCTCCTGTACAATGTCACAAACCTCATTCCATAGTTCATCAGGCACTCTATCTATCAGATCTAGGCCCTTAAATCTATTTCTCACTTCCACTGTATAATCATAAGGGACTTGATTTAGGTCACACCTGAATGGTCTAGTGGTTTTCCCTACTTTCTTCAATTTAACTCTGAATTTGGCAATAAGGAGTTCATGGTCTGAGCCACATCTGTCTCTAATCTTTCTGAAACTCCAATTACACACATATTAGAGCTTTTAATAGTGTCCCATAGGTCACGAAGTTTGTGATTACTTTTCCGCAATCTTTTATTTTCCTTTGTGATTCAGGTTGCTTGATTCCTGTTATTGTGTCTTGTAGTTATGGATTATTTCTTTGTGTCAAATCTGCTATTAATATAGCCAATACATTTTAAAATTTTAGATGTTATATTTTTCATTTCTAGGCTTTCCACGTCATTCTTTTTTATTGTTTCCAAGTCTCCCCTGAGCTTCCTCATTTTTAACCTAATGTAAGTAATCATCCTTTCTTGTGGACTCTTAAACATATTTTTCATGGTTATTTTAAAGTCCTTGGCTGCTAATTCCAGTATATGAGTTGCCTATGGCTCTGCTCCTATTGATTTATTTTTCTATTTGACTATGAGTCACATTTCTTGATTCTGTTGTATATGTACATATAGTGAACATGAGTGATGTGTTATAGAGACTCTGAATTTCATAACATTCCTCCAAAGAATGTCAAATATTCTTAAGCCAACAATTAAATTACTGGAGGATCATCTTGAATTTGTGGATTTTTAGTTTTACTCTTTGTTAAAATAAGTCTACTTTTGCTTTTGGTCCTAGTTCTAGGGTCTAACTCTTAGTTATAGGATATATAGCTTTTTCCTAAGGTGTGGTCCTTTTGAGACCTTAATAGAATGTCCTGGCTATTTACTGAGAATTTCCAACCTGGAATAATTTAACTCCAAACTGTCTTCTTAGAGTGGGAAGTAGCTAAAATCTTTGCTCAGTTCTCTCATCCTTCATTACCGACTTCCCTGTGGGGTACTTGTAGTCTTGTTCATGCATGTGCTGTTCAAGGTTAGCCAAGGATTAGAACTCAACATTCAAAAGGCTAAGATCGTGGCATCTGGTTCTAATCACTTCATGGAAAGTAGATGGAGAAACAATGAAAACAGTGACACTTTTATTTTCTTGGGCTCTAAAATCACTGCAGATGGTGACTGCAGCCATGAAATTAAAAGATGCTTGCTCCTTGGAAGAAAAGCTATGAGAAACCTACACAGCATATTAAAAAA
>NW_011495044.1:4400985-4416452 GCF_000754665.1 Bison bison bison | reverse complement strand
GCTTTTGAACTGTGGTGTTGGAGAAGACTCTTGAGAGTTCCTTGGGCTGCAAGGAGATCAAACCAGTCAATCCTAAAGGAAATCAACCCTGAATATTCATTGGAAGGACTGATGCTGAAGCTGAAGCTCCAATACTTTGGCCACATGATGTGATGAGCCAACTCATTGGAAAAGACCCTGATGCTGGGAAAGACTGAGGGCAGAAGGAGAAGGGGATGACAGAGGATGAGATGGTTGGATGGCCTCATCAACTTAATGGACATGAGTTTGCGCGAACTCTGGGAGATGGTGAAAGACATGGAGACCTGGTGTGCTGCGGTCCATGGGGTTGGAAAGAGTCAGACAAGACTGACAGACTGAGCAACAGCAAAGGATTAGAGGGCAGCTTATGCATAGAGTTTTGGCCGTCTCTCCTTTTGGCTCTTTCGTTTCTGGAGCTTTCCCCTCAATTTTAGACACTGTGATAATCCTGAACCTTGCCCTCTGATTTATCAAACAATAGGGTTCTGGATTTCTGCCTGAGTTTTAGCTTCCCTGTGCTGTGAAGATTGGGGAATACCCTCAGCAGAAAATCCACATTCAGTGTAGCTCCTTTATTTTAAAATTTATTTATTTGTTTTACTTTTGCTTGTGTTGGGTCTTCATTGCTGCTCCTGGGCTTTCTCTAGTCTCCAAGAGCAGGAAGTACTCTGTAGCTGCGGCGCATGGCTTCTCACTGCAGTGGTCTCTCCTGTGAAGCGCAGGCTCCAGGTGCGCGAGCTTCAGTAGTTGAGACATGTGGGCTCAGTAGTTGAGATTTGCAGGCTTAGTTACTCCTCAGCAAGTAGGATCTTCCTGAACCAGGGCTCGAACCCACGTCCCCTGCATTGGCAGGCAGACTCTTATCCACTGTACCACCCGGAAGTCCCTCCCTTGTTTTAAATGCTGAACTCTTCCTTCAGTTTATGCCTGCTTCTGGTCACTTTCCTGTTCCATAGTTCAGTTTTTATGTTAAATATTTTGACATCCACTGTTACCAGAACTGGAACTCAGCCCAGTTTAGGAATTTAACAACTATTTAGTGAACACCTGCTTTATACTGGGTAGGTATAACTTTCAGACAAGGCAATGGCACCCCACTCCAGTACTCTTGCCTGGAAAATCCCATGGACAGAGGAGCCTGGAAGGCTGCAGTCCATGGGGTTGCTGAGGGTCGGGCACGACTGAGAGACTTCACTTTCACTTTTCACTTTCCTGCATTGGAGAAGGAAATGGCAACCCGCTCCAGTGTTCTTGCCTGGAGAATCCCAGGGACGGGGGAACCTGGTGGGCTGCCGTCTATGGGGTCGCACAGAGTTGGACACGACTGAAGCGACTTAGCAGCAGCAGGTATAACTTTGAACAAGGTAGACACTTCACAGAGCTCACACCTGGGGCTGGGAGTTCAGATAAAAAGGAAGCCTACTGTGTGAGGGAAACTTGGAGGAGAAACAAAATGTTGTCTCTGTACACAGACACTGTTCTGTACACTACAGAGGATGTGCTTATCTTTAGCTGGTCCTTAAAGACTCCACCCCCAGAAACTAAGCCTCTACAACCTGGATTAGTCCAGAGAATATGAACATTGTTTTAAAAAATGTTCATTTCACTAATATTTCCCAAGGACCTACTTACTATGTGTTGGGCCTGAAGCGTGAAGAATTAATTAAATGACAAAAATCATAAAAATGGTAGCTAGAAATGACTACTAAGAAAAGCATTCATCATGATATATTTGTATTGTAATAATATAATTATGTATTTATAAGAATATACAAAGCACTTGCTATCAGACAGACATTGCACTCCTGTGTTATGTGCATTTGATTAAGTCTCAGAACCCCTCAATGAGATAGGTCCCTTGATTACTCCCATTTCATGAAAAGAAGACTGAGGCTTGGAGAAATGATTTGCCCAAGAATGCTCAGCCGGGTTTCCACAGTTTCTGCCTTATGGTAGGTACCAGGAATGTGCATTTTCTCCCTTTTCCACTGAGATCACAGAGTATGGCTGTGCAATTTGAGCTCCGCACAAAAGTGGACAACAGAGCGAGGTGTGGAATGAAATCCGTCCCTGCCACAAGCCACTGATGCTCCTGGTCCTTGTGGCGCTGGTGGTAAAGAACCCGCCTGCCAACGCAGGAGACGCAAGAGACGTGGGTTCAATTCCTGGGTTGGGGAGATCCCCGGGAGAAGGGAATGGCAACCCACTCCAGTGTTCTTGTCTGGAGAATCCCACGGACAGAGGAGCCTGGCGGGCTACAGTCCTTGGGGGTCCCAAAGAGTCGGACATGACTGAGCAACTGAGTGTGAGCACAGCTCTCCTTACAGGCAAATTCTTAAGTCTTCTTTTTGACTTAAGGCCTGGAGCACTCAAGTTTACAATCCTCAGGCCTCTTATCTCTAAACTTCCAATCTCCTGATCCTTTCTCTGCATTTTTATGGGAAGGAAGTCAGGAAGAAAAGGCAGGCTCCCTTCCCCACCAATTCCTCCCTCCCTGGGAGAGCCCAACTCCTTTGCTGTTGTTCAGTCGCTCAGTCTTGTCTGACTCTTTGCGACCCCATGGACTGGAGCAGGCCAGGCTTCCCTGTCCTTCACCATCTCCCGAAGCTTGCTCAAACTCATGTCCATTCACTCAGTGATGCCATCCAACCATCTCATCCTCTGTCATCCCTTTCTCCTCTTGCCCTCAATCTTTCCCAGCATGAGGGTCTTTTCCTGAGTCAGCTCTTCGCATCAGGTGGCCAAAGTATTGGAGCTTCAGCCTCAGCATCAGTCCTTCCAATGAATATTCAGGATTGATTTCCTTTAGGGTTGACTGGTTTGATCTCCTTGCAGTCCAAGGAACTGTCAAGAGAAGCATCACTTCTTCAGCGCTCCTGGCCTGCCGGAATCAGGCTTCTGGTACTCTGCCGCCACCTAGTGGTTATTGGCCGCATCACACCATGCTGAAAACAAGGTGAATGGAAAGCCCCCTTTTCTCAGGCAGAAGAATCCTAGAGAGATGGAAAGGAGAGAGAAGATAAAACACGGTGGGAACTCAGTGAGCGAAAAGACCACGACTTCTGAGGACCTGCGACTTAGAATTTGTATTCAGCTAGACTTGGGTCGTGATTCTACCACAAACTGTGTGACCTCGGGCAAGTCATGTCACCTCTTTGAGCCTGTTTCCTCATTTGTAAATGGAGCGAATACTCATGCCTCCTGATGGCCATGAAGTGCTTAGCATAGTGCCCAGCAAGCTTTGGATAGTTATTTTAGATAGAAGGAACTTTGTAAGCAAAGGCAGGGAACAGGATGAATGTTCAGAACACCAGGTAGATGACATGATCCCTCTTCCCTGCTGGAGTAGGGTGGGGGTGGGAGGCACAGGTCTCTTAGCCATAGCAAAGTGGGGGGAGCTGGAAGCCCTTCCTGGAATCAGCTGCGTGTTCTAAGCTGAGCCTCCGTCTTAAGCAGGTTTGCTCCCCTGAACTCCGGCAGTCCTCATATAAACCTGGACAGAAAATGCCAACTGTCATACTTCCTTCTCAAGCGTCAACGAAGCTCCTCCAAATTCCTGTGACCTGCCAGATCCTGGTTCTGGTTCCATTTCTCCCCCTATTTTTTTCCATCTGAGTCCTTCTCAGTTCTGGTATGACGCTGGTAAACCACAGTGCTGGATTTCCCTGAGCTATGAAGTGAAGTGAAAGTCGCTCAGTCGTGTCCGACCGTTTGCGACCCCATGGACTACATGTTTACCAGTCCATCCCCGCTGCAACCCTGGACTCCATTCTCTTTTGCTTGAATTTGAGTTTTTTGTTTGAATTTGTCTGAATTGGATTCTTTGCCTAGGTTTGGCCCCTTGTTTGTTTCCTGTGTTCTCTTCTGGGAGGTCCAGGGCACCTTCTTGAGGCTTTCCCGATTCTTTGGTGCATAACCCCTTTCCTCCATCTTCAAGACCAGAAGAATTACATCTCTCAGACCATTCTTTCATAGATTCCTCTCTTCTGTTTTCTTCTTCCACTTTTTTTTCTTTAAAAAAATCACATTTTCTTGTGATTGCGTTGGACCCACTGGTGTAATCTAGGGTAATCTCTCCATCTCAAGATCCTTAACTTCATGCTATCTACAAAGACTCTCTTGCCATGTAGTTTAACAGATACACAGACTCTGGGGATTAGGATGTGGACATCTTTCAGTTCAGTTCAGTCGCTCAGTCATGTCTGACTCTTTGCGACCCCATGAAATGCAGCACGCCAGGCCTCCCTGTCCATCACCAACTCCCGGAGTCTACCCAAACCCATGTCCATTGAGTCGTTGATGCCATGCAACCATCTCATCCTCTGTCGTCCCCTTGTCCTCCTGCCCTCAACCTTTCCCAGCATCAGGGTCTTTTCAAATGAGTCAGCTCTTCGCATCAGGTGGCCAAAGTATTGGAGTTTCAGCTTCAACATCAGTCCTTCCAATGGACATCTCTGGAGGGCTATTATTCTACCTACCGTAGTCTTCTCTCTGCTCTCGAAACATTTGTGTCTGTCCTACATGAAAAATACATTCACCTATTCAAATTTCCCTCAAAGTCTCAGCCTTTCACATTATCAACTCAAAGTCCAAAAATTTCATCCAAATCTCTCAAGCTCAAAAGTCCCAAATCTCATCATTGAAATTATCTGTGTTAGAAATTGGATGACACTCAGTATAATCTATCCTGAGGCGAAGTTTCTCTCCATCTGTGGACTTGTGAAACTAGAAAACAAGTTTTCTGCTCCCAAAATAGAATGGTGGTGCTGGCATAAGGCACAGTTATAGACATCTGCATGCAAAAAGAGAGAAAAAGAAAAGATAAAGGAATCGCCAGTCCCAAGCAATTTCAAAATTAAGTTGAACAAACTCCGTTAGATTTCAAGGCTTAGGAATAATACTCTGAAGCTCAAGGTTCAGCCCTCTGGGCCTACAGCTTTGCCTTCTGAGCCATTTTTCCTTTTTCTTTAAAGATAGCACCTGTTTCAGATTTCCCTGGTGGCTCAGATAGTAAAAGCATCTGCCTACAACTCAGGAGACCTGGGTTTGATCCCTGGGTTGGAAGATCCCTTGGAGAAGGAAATGGCAACCCACTTCAGTACTCTTCCCTTGAAAATCCCATGGACAGAGGAGCCTGGTAGGCTACAGTCCATGGGGTCGCAAAGAGTTGGACACGACTTCACTTTCACTTTCACTTTCCAGGCTAGATTTTTTTTAAGATTTTATTATACATAGATACATTTTAATATTTATTTTTCTATTTTCATTTTGTTCATGGGGTTCTCAAGGCAAGAATGCTGAAGTGGTTTGCCATTCCCTTCTCCAGTGGACCATGTTTTGTCAAGAAAGGAGTACGATAAGGCTGTATATGGTCACCCTGCTTATTTAACTTATATGCAGAGTACATCATGCAAAATGCTGGGTTGGATGAAGCACAAGCTGGAATCAAGATTGCTGGGAGAAATACCAATAACCTCAGATACACAGATGACACCACCACAGACGACAGAAAGCGAAGAAGAACTAAAGAGCGTCTTGATGAAAGTGAAAAAGGAGAGTGAAAAAATAGGCTTAAAACTCAGCATTCAGAAAACTAAGATCATGGCATCCGGTCCCATCACTTCACAGCAAATAGATGGGGAAACAATGGAAACAGTGAGATATTTTAATTTTTTTTGGCTCCAAAATCTCTGCAGATGGTGACTGCAGCCATGAAATTAAAAGGCGCTTGCTCCTTGGAAGAAAAGCTATGACCAGCATATTAAAGCTAGACAGCATATTAAAAAGCTAGACAGCATATTAAAAAGCAGAGACATTACTTTGCCAACAAAGGTCCGTCTAGTCAAAGCTATGGCTTTTCCAGTAGTCATGTATGGATGTGAGAGTTGGATCATGAACAAAGCTGATCGCTGAAGAATTGATGCTTTTGAACTGTGGTGTTGGAGGAGACTCTTGAGAGTCCCTTGGACTGCAAGGAGATCCAACCAGTCCATCCTAAAGAAAATCAGTCCTGAATATTCACTGGAAGGACTGATGCTGAAGCTGAAACTCCAATACTTTGGCCACCTGATGCAAAGAGCTGACTCAGTTGAAAAGATCCTGATGCTGGGAAAGACTGAAGGCGGGAGGAGAAGGGGACAACAGAGTATGAGATGGTTGGATGGCATCACCAACTCGATGGACATGAGTTTGAATAAGCTCTGGGAGCTGGTGATGGACAGGGAAGCTTGGCGTGCGGCAGCCCATGGGGTCTCAGAGTCGGACACGACCGAGCAACTGAACTGAACTGAATATTTATTTATTTATTATGTTTGGTTGCTGTGTGTAGGCTTTCTCGAGTTGCAGTGAGCAGAGACTACTCTTCATTGGGGTGCATAGGCTTCTGTTTGCGGTTGTGTCTCTTGCGGAGCACAGCCTCAAGGTGCACGGGCTCCAGTAGTTGCAGCACCAAGGTTCAGTGGTTGTGGCACATGGCCTTAGCTGCTCCACAGCATGTGAAATCTTCCCAGACCAGAGATTGAAGCCAGGTACCTTGTATTGGCAGATAGATTCTTATCCAGTGGACCACCAGGGAAGTCCCTCAAGGCTAGTTTTATCAGCCTGTTTCTTGTCTATAGAATTTTGGGAGTTGTGTAGTCTTTTATTTCATTCTCTCTGTTCCTTTCAGCCCAAGTTCCACTGTTTCTCCTGGTGTAAAGTTCTCAAGAACTTTGTAGGTCTCTCATGTATGTCCCAAGAATGCCTTCCATTAGACAAGAAGATCCATAGATCTTCTCTAGATAATTTCATTTCTATTTTTGGCTTCTGTTGAGATACTTGAGGGGAATCTGTGGGTTACATACTTCATCTCTCCAAAAAACCTTGTGTGACTGAATACTCCAGTCTTTTGATCTTTCAGAGAAATTAATAAAGATTGTCGAACACATACTCAGCTTTTCCCCTCCAGGAGCTTTCCTGGCAGTGAATCTTTTCATGTTAATATCATATGCAATTTAGATAGGCTGCTGCTGCTGCTGCTAAGTCGCTTCAGTCGTGTCCGACTCTGTGCGACCCCATAGATGGCAGCCCACCAGGCTCCCCCGTCCCTGGGATTCTCCAGGCAAGAACACTGGAGTGGGTTGCCATTTCCTTCTCCAATGCAGGGAAGTGAAAAGCGAAAGTGAAGTCGCTCAGTCGAGTCTGACTCTTAGCGACCCCATGGACTGCAGCCCACCAGGCTCCTCCGTCCACAGGATTTTCTAGGCAACAGTACTAGAGTGGGTTGCCATTGCCTTAGGTTGAGAACTCCCCAAATCAAGTCCTGGTTCTTATTTGTTGGTGGGTTCTTCCCTCAGTTTATCTGTTTTCCCTCTCATTTTACCAAAAGTAACAAGAAACCAGGCCACACCCTTCAACTCTTTGCTTGGAAATCTCCTCAGCTAAATATCTGAGTTCACTGTTGATTAAGTTCTGCTTTCCACAGAACTGCAGGGCACACAGTTCTAATTTGGGCGGGGGTGGGGAGTTTCTGAGTATCACCCTTTCCTCCAGTTTCCAATGACATGTCCCTCGTCTCCTCCGAGCGGAGCTCTCACAGGCAGCGCCTCTAGGACCCATACTGCTACAGGTTTATTCATGTGCTTCAGGTGTTCTTCAAGTTGTGTTGTTTTCTTGGCCGTGCTTTTTTCTGAGTCCCCGCCGGCAGTCCACTCATATTTCTCTTAAGGTCTGTCCAAGGTGATCCGGGGTGTTTTGGTTCATATCCCTGAGTTTTTCTTGCCTCTTCCCACTGTCCAACTCCAAAGTCACTTCCACTTGTTTAGGCATCTGCTAGAGCAGATGTTATTAGTTCTTATGGCTGTTGTAAAAAATTACCACAGTCCTAGTGACCGAGAACAGCAGAAGTTTGTTATGTCAAAATTCTCTGGGTCAGAAGTCCAGCACTGGGCTAAGATCAAGAGGTGAGCACAGCTGCTTTCCTTTCTGGAGACCCTAGTGGAGAGTCTATTTCCTTTCCTTTTCTGCCTTCTTTTTCTCTCTCTCTCTTTGTTTAATTTTGGCCACACCATGTGGCATGTGAGATCCTAGTTCCCTGACCAGGGATCAAACCTGTGCTCCCTGCATTGGGTGCAGAATCTTAACCACTGGACTGCCAGAGAAGTCTCCTTTTTCTACCTTCTAAGGGCTTCCACATTCCTTGGCTCACAGTCTCTCCCTTCCATTTCTCACAGCCAGTGATGTAACATCTTTCTTACCATTCTTCCATAGCAAAAGCTCCTCTGCCTCTCTCTTCTGTTCCTCACCCCACACTTCACTTTTAAGAATGTGTGTGATTAAACTGAACTCATCTGCTTAATCTAGGATCGTCTCCTCATCTCAGGAGCATTAATTTAATCATGCCTGCAAAATCCCTTTGGTCACAGAATGTAACATATTCATAAATTCCAGAGATTAGGATGTAAACATCTTTGGGAGGTCATTATTCTGTCTACCACCGTACCCATGCAAATTTTAGCCAGCATGGCCTCCCCAAACAAATTCAATCATGTTAGTCTCCTGCTTAAAATTCTTAAAATGAGTTTTGCCTTGGGGGCATGATGCTGAGTGAAAGAAGCCAGACTCAGAAAGAAAACAACCATATGATCTCACTTATATGTGGAACCAAAAAAAGAAAAACAAAAAACTTCATGGATACAGACAACAGATTGGTGGTGGCCAGAGGCAGGGACTGGTGATGGTGGGGTGGGTGAAATAGGCGAAGGGGGTCAAAGGTATAAACTTCCAGTTGTAAAATAAGTAATCCTTGGAAACGTAGTGCCCAGCATGATGGCGATAGTTAATAATACTGTATTACGCAAGTGAAAGTTGCTAAGAGACTAAATCTTACATGTTGTTTATCACACACACACAAAATTGAAACTATGTGTGGTGATGGATGCTAAGTAGACTTATTTCGGTGATCATTCCATGATATATATAAATATCAAAATATGCTGTACACCTGAAACTAATATGTTATATGTCAATTATACCTCAGTTAAAAAACCCAAAACCAACAATAGAAAAAAACCTCCTAAGTGGCTCCCTGTAGACCTTGGGATGGACTTCCCAAGTGGTGCCAGTGGTAAAGAACCTGCCTGCAAGGCAGGAGACGTGGGTTTGATCCGTGGATCAGGAAGATGCTCTGGAGGAGGCAGTGGCAACTCACTCCAGTATTCTTGGCTGGAGAATCTCATGGACAGAGGAGCCTGGCAGGCTATTGTCCAGAGGGTCACAAGGAGTCAGACACGAATGAGTGACTGAGCACAGACTTCGGGTTACTAATCAGATTCCTACTGTAGCTGTTATAAAGCAACTTTTGTGATCTGTTCATCCCTGTCTACTGGACACTCTCACCTTCCCCGTCTGTCCAGCCTCAAGCACCCTACCATACAGCTACACTGAACTGCTGCAGCTGTAGAGTTCCATGACCAAGGTCACTGTTCATCGAGTTCAGTAGCAGGTCTAGTCGAGCATCATCCTCTTCTGGACCTTCCCTGGGTTAGTTGTCCCCCTGCAACACCCTCCACTTTCCCCAAGGCAGGGTGTGACCCGTGGACTTTTCAGTCCCTCCCGCTAGATTGTAAGTCTGTGAGGCCAGGGACTGTGCCTGCCCAGCTGCTGTGTCCTATCTATGTGTGGTCCCGCCAGGGTCCACTATGAAGTAGGCTCTTCCTGAGTTTGCTTTGAGAAGTAATGGACACGATTCCTTCCAGCTCACACATTCTGTTCTGTGAACTCTCACTGCAGGGTATGCTGGAGGATTTTGGCAGAGGTGTCCAAGGCAGTCATCGTGCTTGTGGGAGTGATGCGAGCTTTGAATGATAGAGGCAGAAGTGGGAGTGTTGGGTGGCCAGACTCTTGCCTCTTTAATGATTGTGCTGCTGATTCCCAGCTCAGAAGGCAACGCTTCCAGCCCCAACTGTCACACCCTGGGATATTCAAGGAGTTTCCTTTCTGCTGATGGAAAGGAGACTTCTCAACTCTAAAGGTTCACATTTATTTGTTTTAATTTTTTGTGTGTGAAAAACAAAATAATAAGTAACATCCAGATTCCCACCTCTTAAAAATGCTTTATTTCTCAAGCTCTGTCTCTCTACCCACACAGACACACACACACACATGTAATCTGCTTTTCTTCAACATATCATGGATTTAATTGATCAGTACATACTCTTTTTTTAATGCCTGCATCTATTGTATACAATCACGTAGTGTTAAAACCATATCCCATAAATGAAGGACTTTGTTGTGGCTTCCAATTATTGGTTTTTGCAGTTGCCAATGTTCTCCAATCTGAACCTTAGGAACAATCCATCCCCAATCAAATTCAAATCTGTTTTTGCTCAGCTTCTCCTCTTACCCTGCCTCTATCTTGCCTTCTACACAAATTTCTGTCCTTTCCCAGGTTTTTTATTCCAAACCAGGTACAGGTAGAGAGAGGAAGCGGAAGAGGCCAGAGGAAAAGGTTGAAGCCTCGAGCCTCTGGAGGTTTGGCCAGGGAGAGGCCTGGAGAATAGGGGGTGAAGTGTGGCTGCGGCTTCCCTTCAACGCCCTTTGGGAAATAAAGCATTGGAATTTCTTTCTACTGGCACTTGATTATTTTTATCTTTTTAATTACAAACCCTTTTTATTTTGTATTGGGGTATAGTCGTTTAACAATGTTGTGGTAGTTTCTGGTGTACAGCGAAGTACCTGGTGTGCATATGCATGTCTGCATTGTCCCCCAATCTCCCCTCCCACTCAGGCTGCCACGTAACATTGAGCAGAGTTCCATGTGCTATGGAGTAGGACCTAGTCAGTTATCCATTTTAAATATAGCAGCATGTACATGTTCATCCCAAACTCCTAATTATCCCTTACCCCCATTCTTCTCCCTGGCAACCATAAGTTTGTTTTCTAAGTCTGTGAGCCTGTTTCTGTTTTAAAAGTAGGTTCATTTGTATCGTTTCTTTTCAGATTCCACATATAAGAAATGTCATATGATATTCCTCCTTCTCTGTATGATTTACTTTACTCAGTATGACAATCTCTAGGTCTATCCATGGCTGCAAATGGCATTATTTCATTTTTTTTAACAGCTGAGTAATGTTCCATTGTATCTAAGTACCAAATCTTCTTTATCCATTCCTCTGTTGATGGACATTTAGGTTAGGTTACTTCCACGTCTTGGCTGTTGTAAACAGTGTTGCAATGAACATTGAGGTGCATGTATCTTTTCAGATCATGTTTTTCTCTGGATATATGCCCAGGAGTGGAATTGCAGGGTCATATGGTAGCTCTATTTTTGCTTTTTTTTTTTTTAGGAATTCCATACTGTTCTCCATAGTGGCTGCACCAATCTACATTGCCACCAACAGTGTAGGAGGGTTCCCTTCTCTCCACACCCTCTCCAGCTTTCGTTGTTCATGGATTGTTTGATAATAGCCATTTTGGCTGGTACAATGGATGATATCTCACTGTAGTTTTGATTTGCATAATTAGTGATGTTGAACGTCTTTTCATGAACTGGAACTTGATTTTGACCGCTGAACATTTTTTCTGAAATATAGTTGATTTACAATATTCTTCAGTGTGATTTACAATATTCTTCAATGTGCTTCAGGTGCACAGCAAAGTGATTCCGTTATACACGAGTATTAATAGGTATATATCTATATTCTTTTTCCTAGATTCTTTTCCATTAGAGTTTGTTACAAGATATTGGATATAGTCCTTGTGCTATACAGTAAATCCTTGTTTATCTATTTTATATATAGTAGTGTGCATCTGTTAATCCCATAGTCCTAATTTGTCCCCCACTCCCCTTTCCCTTTAGTAACCATAAATTTGTTTTCTATGTCTGTGAGTCTGTTTCTATTTTGTATATAGATTCATTTGCATCATATTTAGAGTCTGCCTATAAGTGATATCATATAATATTTGTCTTTGTCTGACTTCATACATATGATGATCTTTAGGTCCACCCATGATTGCTGAGCATCTTTGAATGTGACTCCATGTAAAGACTGGGCTGCTTGGGTGTTAGGATTACCAAACAATACTGCAGTGGATCCCACTGACTGTGCTTCTTAATGTGTTTTTGCTATTATTTCTGTAGGATCCATCACCAGAGGAGGACTCCCTTGTTTAGTAGTATGTGCATTTAAATATCACTCCAAAAAAGGTATCGAACCACTTTCCAAAAAGCCTGTAGCCCCTTTTATGCTCCCACCATGGTTTGTGAGCCTGGACATTTTTCTACACCCTCACCAACACCAGACCTTATCTATCTTTCATGTGTTTGCTACTGTGATAGGAAAAACACGCACTAGCCAAGTAATTGCTTTTCTTTTTATTAGTAGGGAGGTTGTGCCTCAATGACACATTTTCAATGACACATTTTTGATGAAGTTGACATTTTCACTCTATGTTTATGAATATGAATGTTTTACTCAGAATTGTACCCAGGATGTTACAGACCTAATACTTTCAATTCCTCCAGAGTTCCAATGAGTTATCCAGAATTGTACCATAAATGGCAACACTAGGCTTAGCAATCAGCTCTCATAAACTTTAATTCAAAAAGATACATACACCTCAACGTTCATAGCAGCACTGTTTACAATAACCAAGACATGGAAGCAACCTAAATGTCCGCTAACAGATGAATGGATGAAGTAGGTGTGGTACATATATACAGTGGAAT
This sequence comes from Bison bison bison, assembly GCF_000754665.1. Taxonomy (NCBI): domain Eukaryota; kingdom Metazoa; phylum Chordata; class Mammalia; order Artiodactyla; family Bovidae; genus Bison; species Bison bison. Next base: position 4,403,725 of record NW_011495044.1, on the reverse strand, counting down.
ACCGTGTTGTTCAGTCACTCAGACATGTCCAACTCTTTGCAACCCCATGGATGGCAGCACGCCAGGCTCCCCTCTCCTTCACAGTATCCTGGAGTTTGCTCAAACTCATGTCCCACTGATGCCATCCAACCATCTCATCCCCTGCCATCCCCTTCTCCTCCTGCTTTCAGTCTTTCCCAGCATCAGGGTGTTTTCCAATGAGTTCGCCCTTGGCATCAGGTGGCCAAAGTATTGGAGCTTCAGCTTCAGCATCAGTCCTTCCAGTGAATAGTCAGGACTGATTTCCTTTAGGATTGACTAGTTTGATCTCCTTGCTGTCCAAGTGACTCTCATGAATCTTCTCCAGCACCACAGTTTGAAGGCATCAATTCTTTGGTAGTCAGACTATTTTATAGTCCAGTTCTCACATCTGTACATGATTACTGGAAAAACCATAACTTTGAATATATGGATCTTTGTAGACAAAGTAATGTCTCTGCTTTTTAATATGCTGTCTAAGTTTGTCATTGCTCCTCTTCCAAGGAGCAAGTGTTTTTTAATTCCACAGCTACAGTCACTGTCCACAGTGATTTTGGAGCCCCTTGTTTCCCCATCTATTTCCCATGAAGTGATGGGACCAGATGCCATGATCTTAGTTTTCTGAAGGTTGAGCTTTAAGCCAACTTTTTCACTTTCCTCTTTCATTTTCATCAAGAGGATCTTTAGTTCCTCTTCATTTTCTGCCATAAGGGTGGTGTCATCTGCATATCTGAGGTTATTGATATTTCTCCCAGCAATCTTGATTCCAGCTTGTGCTTCATCCAGCCCAGCATTTCTCATAATGTCCTCTGCATATAAGTTAAATAAGCAGGGTGACAATATACAGCCTTGACATACTCCTTTTCCTATTTGGAACCAGTCTGTTGTTCCATGTCCAGTTCTAACTGTTGCTTCCTGACCTGCATACAGGTTTCTCAAGAGGCAGGTCAGGTTGTCTGGTATTCCCATCTCTTTCAGAATTTTCCACAGTTTATTGTGATCCACACAGTCAAAGGCTTTGGCGTAGTTAATAAAGCAAAAATAGATGTTTTTCTGGAACTCTCTTGCTTTTTCCATGATCCAGCAGATGTTGGCAATTTGATCTCTGGTTCCTCTGCCTTTCCTAAAACCAGCTTGAACATCTGGAATTTCATGGTTCACATATTGCTGAAGACTGTTGAAGCCTTGGAAAATTTTGAGGATTACTTTACTAGTGTGTGAGATGAGTGCAATTTTGTGGTAGTTTGAGCATTTTTTGGCATTGCCTTTCTTTGGGATTGGAATGAAAACTGACCTTTTCCAGTCCTGTGGCCACTGCTGAGTTTTCCAAATGTGCTGACATATTGAGTGCAGCACTTTCACAGCATCATCTTTCAGGATTTGAAATAGCTCAACTGGAATTCCATCACCTCCACTAGCTTTGTTCATAGTGATGCTTCCTAAGGCCCACTTGACTTCACATTCCAGGATGTCTGATGCTAGGTGAGTGATCACACCATCGTGATTATCTGGGTTGTGAAGATCTTGTTTGTACAGTTCTTCTGTGTATTCTTGCCACCTCTTCTTAATATCTTCTGCTTCTGTTAGGTCCATACCATTTCTGTCCTTTATTGAGCCCATCTTTGCATGAAATGTTCCCTTGGTATCTCTAATTTGGAAACTCCCAGAATCATCCTTTAATCCCATATTAAAGATGAGGATGCCAAGGCACACAGAAGTTAAGTAGGTTGCCTGCAGTCACGCAGAGAGTAAGTGGAAAGCTCTTCATTATTTCTCATCCTCATGACAACACGTGCAGTGTTATTTTCTCTGCAATTCAAACACCCATTTTCCATCCTTTCTAAGGTCACTCACAGGAGCACCTTTCCCAGTATGGCATCTCACAGGCACTTGTTGGAAATAGCAGAGGGTTGGTGAGTCAGATAGACAGCAAGGATTTTCTCCAACCTTTCCAGAGAGTCCAGGTTTGAGGGGTGGACAGTACTCCCTACAGGTCTTCTCAGAGGAAGTGTGGGTAAATTCCCCACCAGTAAGGGGGAGCAGGTGTCTGTTCATGAGATTCCTGTCTCAAGAAGTCAGGTGTCAGTGAGTACTTCAAGAGCAGACCAAAGCTCAACAAAGGGTGATACATCTGTTTACTGGTAAGAGACAAAACCAAGGCGAAGATTGTTTTACTGGCGCAAAACTGAACTTGTGTGGCAATTTGCAAATCTGGGCTACTTCCTGTTTCGGCACTGGTTGTGTAATATACTTGGGTAATAGGGCCCCATCTTGCTAGATCAAGGGAAATTCCCACCCAGCTCAAGGATGCTGACAGTTACCTGGAGGTCTGTTGAGTTTACTGGATGAATAATTTAAGGATGTGGTACTTGAAGGGCTAGAACCTAAAAGCTGTCTTAAACTCAGGAATTGATTGAAAAGAACCAAAAGAACACCATTGTCAAACAGCTTAGTTCTGTGAAGAACGTTTCTGTATAATCTTCTAAAACATTTTTTATAAAGTAATTTCTCTGAGTTAAGAAAAATAAGTAATAATATTCTGTCCTACTATGCTGGTTCATACATACAAAAAAGATCTTCACGACCCAGATAGTCACGATGGTGTGATCACTCACCTAGCGTCAGACATCCTGGAATGTGAAGTCAAATGGGCCTTAGAAAGCATCACTATGAACAAAGCTAGTGGAGGTGATGGAATTCCAGTTGAGCTATTTCAAATCCT
>NW_011495044.1:4400353-4400885 GCF_000754665.1 Bison bison bison | reverse complement strand
AGCAATACATGAACCGTGAACTTCCAGATGTTCAAGCTGGTTTTAGAAAAGGCAGAGGAACCAGAGATCAAATTGCCAACATCTGCTGGATCATGGAAAAAGCAAGAGAGTTCCAGAAAAACATCTATTTCTGCTTAACTATGCCAAAGCCTTTGACTGTGTGGATCACAATAAACTGTGGAAAATTCTGAAAGAGATGGGAATACCAGACCACCTGATCTGCCTCTTGAGAAACCTGTATGCAGGTCAGGAAGCAACAGTTAGAACTGGACATGGACAACAGACCGGTTCCAAATAGGAAAAGGAGTATGTCAAGGCTGTATATTGTCACCCCGCTTATTTAACTTATATGAAGAGTACATCATGAGAAACACTGGGCTGGAGGAAGCACAAGCTGGAATCAAGATTGCCAGGAAAAATATCAATAACCTCAGACATGCAGATGACATCACCCTTATGGCAGAAAGTGAAGAAGAACTAAAGATCCTCTTGATGAAAATGAAAGAGGAAAGTGAAAAAGTTGGCTTGAAGC
>NW_011495044.1:4399375-4400102 GCF_000754665.1 Bison bison bison | reverse complement strand
ATGGCAAATAGATGGGGAAACAGTGGCTGACTTTATTTTTCTGGGCTCTAAAATCACTGCAGATGGTGATTGCAGCCATGAAATTGAAAGATGCTTACTCCTTGGAAGGAAAGCTATGACCAACCTTTTCAATATACTGAAAAGCAGAGACATTATTTTGCCAACAAAGGTCCGTCTAGTCAAGGCTATGGTTTTTCCAGTGGTCATGTATGGATGTGAGAGTTGAACTATAAAGAAAGCTGAGCGCTGAAGAATTGATGCTTTTGAACTGTGGTGTTGGAGAAGACTCTTGAGAGTCCCTTGGACTGCAAGGAGATCCAACCAGTCCAACCTAAAGGAATCAGTCCTGAATATTCATTGGAAGGACTGATGCTAAAGCTGAAGCTTCAATACTTTGGTCACCTGATGCGAAGAGCTGACTCATTTGAAAAGACCTTGATGCTGGGAAAGATTGAGGGCAGGAGGAGGAGGGGATGACAGAGGATGAGATGGTTGGATGGCATCAACGACTCAATGGACATGGGTTTGGGTAGACTCCAGCAGTTGGTGATGAACCGTGTGCTGTGGTTCATGGGATTGCAAAGAGTCAGACATGACTGAGTGACTGAACTGAACTGATGCTGGTTCATTCATCATAAGTAGTGGTTGTAAGCTGCCAGAGTTAAAAGACTTCTGAAGACACAAGGGAGGGAAGATCTCACTGATCCTACTCTTAAAAAAAAAAAAA
>NW_011495044.1:4368734-4399275 GCF_000754665.1 Bison bison bison | reverse complement strand
GAGCACACAGGATCTTCAATCTTCATTGTAGCATGTGGGAATCTTAGTTCCCTGACCAGGGATGGAACCCGGCACCACATGCATTAGGAGTGTGGAGTCTCAGCACACTGCACCACCACAGAAGTCCCCAGTTAATCCTACTCTTTATGGGGAATCATAGAGACAAGTCACAGGTGACAAGTTCTTTTGCACTTATTCCACTTGCCTTGGAAACATTCACTCCTGTTCCATTTTTCTGGTGACTTCTTGGTGCAAAGTGTGCCATTCTGGAGTGTCCCAGCCTTGATGGATAGCAGTGGTTCTTACATTGTAGATGTTCCATCTCCTCCTTTCTCATCATGTGAAAGAGGCGATAGAGGCCAGGACTGAGAGGTTTGTGGAAAGAAGAGGAACTGTAGGGCCTAGCAGGTGTTTCTCACACACTGGAGGAATACCCACCTCTCTGGGCATCTGTTGGAGAGTGCCCACTTCAGAGATTTCACAGGAAAGGACTCTGGACAGGAAAATGGAACTCTGGTGCTAGTCTGAGCTCTGTCCTTCTCTAGTTAACCTGGACCTAGAATCTGGTTGGAGTCTGAATTTATTCTGGTGATAAATACAAAGTCTCATGACTAATTCTTTGACTCCTCAAAGAAGTGATTCTTAACCTCATTTGGGTTGTATATATCTTAGCAAAATTTAGGGCCCACTCCTCAGAAAAGGTAACACATCTGCACGGCCATGAAGTCCGTGTTCTAATTTCAGAGGATTGACAAGGTTTAAAGTCTACTCTTGCCTGAAAAATCCCATGGACGGAGGAGCCTGGTGGGCTGCAGTTCATGGGGTCGCTAAGAGTCGGACACGACTTAGCGACTTCACTTTCACTTCTCACCTTCATGCATTGGAGAAGGAAATGGCAACCCACTCCAGTGTTCTTGCCTGGAGAATCCCAGGGACAGGGGAGCCTGGTGGGCTGCCGTCTGTGGGGTCGCACAGAGTCGGACACGACTGAAGTGACTTAGCAGCAGCAGCAGCAAAGTCCATCTGCGGGCCCAGGTTAAGACATCCTCCAAGCTTTAATGATATCAGAAACAGTGTAGAGCTCAGCTGCCGGGAGCCGGCGAGAGACATTCCATTCGTGACAAAGGTCATGAGGAAGGAGGCTCGGCATACGCAAAGGCGGGATCGATCCTCAGGAGTCCCCCCGGATATTCTCGAGCATCTACCCCCAAAAAACCAGAGTCTGCCTACTTTATTGCTTTGTGCTCTCACCTCTGACTTTACTGGGGGCTGTCCCCCACCACCATCTGGCTCTGTCTGTCAAAGAGTTAACTTACAGCTCCAATTAATAAAGTTCCTGGGCAATTAGGAGTGTTTAAATCCAAACCCCTCAGATAGCTCTCTAATTCGCCTGAGAAGTTTACCTGGACTCCTACAGCTATGCATACGATTGTTTACAGTCTCCCAGCCTGAGAGGCATAGGAAGCTTAAGATATTCAAATAGCTTAGAACCTCTCAGAGAGTTAGAAACTGTCAGAATAAACTAGTAAAGGATTTCATTGATGAGCCAATGCTTGTTGCCAAGTTTTCACATCCCCTGAATTGTATCCTTGAATGTGTATTAATTAATATAGTTGGTATCTAGAAAAAATAAGTAGTGGCCTTGGTGTTAGTAACTTTAGACCCTTAAGGTAATAAATTCTTTCCTTTGTTGTAAACCCATTACACATCCACCCTATAGGAATGCAATTTTATCTTCGGAAGATGGCGCCAAACCTTAAAATAATTACTCTTAAAGAAAATAAGTCTTTGTTGATAAGTCCTTGTCAAGAGTCATAAAATGTTAATAGGCCTTCTGGTCAGAAGATGATGTAAATCACCTAAACCATTTGTATACGATAAATTTGCAGGAAAGAAACCCTGGTTTTTGATAAGGATCAAAAACTGCTGACTTTGCATCCCCTATTATCCTCTATGTGTAACTTAGGGTATAAAAGTCCCTGTTGAAAATAAAGCTACGGGCCTTGCTCACCAGAGCTTGGTCTCCCCATGTCATTCTTTTCACATTCTGGCTGAAGTCTCCATCTGGAGTGTGGATATCCTCTGCAACCATTTATTTGCCTGGGCTTCTAAGACCCACTCAAGAAGGTGTCTAAGGTGGGGTACCTTCCGCTATTCGAGAGGGCGCCTGCGGCCTCCATGGTCAGAGCTAACCTGGTGTCACGGGTTATATTGATTTTCCGCGTAAACCAAGCTACTCAGCCTCTTTTCTCCACTGAATTTTCCTACTGAGCTATCCTCATTCTATTACTCTTTATATCTCTAATTACCATTTGAATAGGTCGCCGACGCTGTCTCCCCTTCAAATACCCTGGATCAGCCGGGGCTGGACCTTGGCACTCAACCTCCTCAGCAAAGCACACAAGGCCCTTTATAATATGGCCCTTTGCTCTTTCTCCAGCTTCTCGTAATGCTCATCACCTGGACCCTTTCTAACAATTCACTGTTCTCCTTTCCCACCCCTGCTCTTTCAGGAATACTCAGTTGTTGTTGTTTTTTTTTCTGCCTCGACTGTACTGCTTGATTGCCTAGAAACTAACTGTATTAAGATAGAGTTAAGCACTCCTTTTTGTATGTTAGGTGTACCAAAACAGGGCATCTTGATGGGCTGTTTGATCAACAGTATCAAAGCAGTCACTATGTCAAATCTCCATGTTAACATGTAAAACAGTGTTTCTTTCAGCCAGTGTGGCAGGACAGGATTTTTTGTCCCCTCTTTCCCCTGGGCAGGGATTCTTTCTGCATAATGAATTATGGTAAGAAACACCATGCCATAAGAAACAGATAATGTTAATAAGAATTCAATTTCTATGTCTTGTAGATTTTCCCATCTGAAGAATTTGCCAAGTTCTAAGGCTATTTTGAGGACTTCTTAGGTGGCGCTAGTGGTAAACAATTCTCCTGCCAATGTAGGAGATGCAAGAGATGCGGGTTCCATCTCTGAATGGGGAAGATCCCCTGGAGAAGGAAAAGGCACCCCACTCCAATATTCATGCCTTGAAAATTCCATGGGCTGAGGAGCCTGGTGGGCAACAGTCCAGGGGACTGCAAAGAGTGGGACGTGAAAGAGTGAGCACGCACACGCAAAGCTATTTTTGCAGAAGAGTGACAAGATCTGCTGCTTTTCCATGATGGGGTCAGGAATGATGCTGTCTATGGCCCTGAGCATCATAAACCCTGTGGCAGATGCTGTCTGCTTACTGAACGCAGCCATTTCCAGCCCTCTTCTCTACTGCTGCCTTCAAGTCCAGGGCCTAGAAAGCTATACATGCCTTCCACGTCATCTTTGTAGTTAGGGGTTGAGTCATGTAGCCTGATTCTGGCTAAGGAGTCTTAGGGAAAGTATGCTGGAAAGTTCTGGGAAATTTTTTGCTTTCCTGATAAAAGGAACTTAAAGCATTCTTTCCCCCTCTTTCCATCTTCAAAGATAATGTGATGTTTGAAGCTGTGACAACCGTTTTGTGACCATGAGGTGATGAACATGAGCAGTGGTTCTCAAACTTGAGTGTGCACCAGAATCCCCCAGAGGGCTTCTTTTGTTTTAATTTTAAATTAATTAATTACTTTTTGGTTGTGCTGGGTCTCTGTTGCTGCACGTGGGCTTTCTCTAGTTGTGGTGGCCGGGGGCTAATCTTTACCTGAGGTGCACCAGCTTCTCACTGCAGTGACCTCTTGTTGTGGAGCACAGGCTCTAGAGCCCATGGGCGTGAGTAGTTGTGGCTCACAGGTGCTATAGCACAGGTCTAGTAGCTGTGGTTTACAGGCTCAGTTTCCCCGGGGCATGTAGACTCTTCCTGGACCAGGGATTGAACCTGTGTCCCTTGCATTGGCAGGCGGATTCTTAACCACTGGACCACCAGGGAAGTCCCAGAGGACTTCTTAAAACACAGACTGCTGGAACCTCTCCCAGACCTATTTCTAGGTCTGGAATGAGCCTGGGAATTTGCATTGTTAGTAAGTAAGTTTTCACGTGATGCTGATGCTACTGAGCTGGGGACCACCCTTGAGAACCACTGAACATGAAGGTGAAAATTCAATAGCCTGATGAGGGCAAAGCAGAATGATAGAGTGTGGGTGCTGATGGCCTTGTCAGGCAGCTGAATCAATGTAAATAATTGCTCTGCCTCTGGATTTCTTGTTCTGTGAGAAAATAAACCACTATTTGTTTAAGCCATGGTTATTTGGATTTCTTGTGACTCACATTCAAAAGCATTCTGAATTTACAGAGAGCGGAACTCTGTGCGGAGGGCAGATGGAGAGAAAAATCCAGGCGGATGCTTATCTGAGGCTAATTTAGCATGGAGTAAAAACCGCTTCAACAGGAAATGTTTTGAAACATCTCTCAGGGTTCATGGGTATTGATCGTAGAAAGACTGTGGGTTTTAAAAAATATTATGTTAACTAAAAATGTTCTTATCAAAATAAAACATGTATAAAATTTTAAAAATCTGATTATATGAAGCTTATAATGACAAAGGAGAATGCCCTGCTCCACGCCTACCCACCCTGTCCCTACTCCTCTAGGCAACCATTTTCAATTCTTCTTGTTTCTTCTGGAATTTACAAGTTTACCTAAATGACATGCTTATACTACCATTATATACCGTTTGGGCTTTGTTTATTCATGTCCTGCTGTGGAAGATGAGCACTTAGATTTCTTTCTTTATATCCTTCCCTACTCCACGCCACATACTTCCTGTCCAACATTTTCCCAGTGTAGTTAAATAACAATATTTTGTTCAATTAATACTCAATCTTTCTCATATTATGACTAAATATTATTGACAGTTGAGTCTTGTATTCATTGATTACACTTTTCTGGCTAATTTTTCCCCTCTGGAGTCAATAATTGCTCCATTTTTATTTGTTTAATTCTCTATGAATCTATAATAAATTCATACCCTTATCCTCTGACAGAGAGAATTTCCTCTTGGTTCCAACACTTCAGCTAATCTATGAATTTCATTTTTCTTGGCCCTGGCCATTCAGTGCTGCAATCTAGGGTAGCCATTCTGTTGTATCACTGTCACATTGGAATTTCCCTTCACCATCACCCTGGGAATAGCCTCTGTCCTCATCCTCCTAAATTTTCTCTTTTTTGGACTTGGTGTTTTCATTTTTCTTGATTTACTCTGTCATTTTGGACAAAGTATGCGTCAGTAAGCATTCTGGGAGATGAATTAGTTAGGGTTCCAACAGGAAGCATATGGCCAACACAAAGAGGGCAATTGAAGAGAATTTAAAGAAGGAATCATTTTACAAAATGTGGGCAGGGTTAAAAGAAAAAATCAAGAGGCATGATGTACCCTGGGGTTAGCAACAACCGGAAGCTCTTACCCTTAAAGCTGGAAGGGGCAAGAGAAGTGGGTGTTCCTAGAACATGGTGAGACCCACAGCCACAGGAGAGGGCTATCTCAGAGGGATTCTGGCTGTCACTTAGAAATGTGGTAGTTCTGTCAGCAGGGAGGGAGCAGAGAAAATAAATAACTCATCATCTTCTTCTTTTTTCAATTTTCTGGTCGTGTTGCAATGTCATGTGGGATCTTAGTTTGCTGACCAGGGATCTAACCCATGCACCCGGCGTTGACAATGTGGGGTCTGAACCACTGGCCCACCAGGGAATTCCCTGAATGACTCAGCTTCTACTTGCTCCTGCCCTCTGATGTTCCACTCATGCCTCCAGTTGGCTGAATCCAACCAGAAGTCAGTGTGCGGAGGAGCTGATACCAGGCACAGAGCCTCTTGGGGCACAACGCAGGGTGAAGGGTGAGAGTGGATGGGTGCAGGAGGAGGCAATGGAGCATAGCCAGCATAGGAAGCAAAAGTTGTAAATTTAGTGTATCTGAAAGTCTCTACTCGGTGCTGCCTCTAGAGCAATAGTGTTGCTAGTATAGAATTCTGAGCTGGCAATTCTTTTTCCTTTGGGATTTTGGAGGCAATTTCCATTGACCCCAGGCCTCCAGAGCTGTTCTTGAGAACTCTGTGCCGTTCTGATTCTTGCATTCTTTTTATGTGACTTGTTTTTCCTTTTTGGAAACTTAGGATCCTCTCTTTCCCCCAGTGTCCTGCTATTTGATGAGGGTTAAATTTCTGTTATTATACAACAGGGTCCCCAGAGTAGGCCAGGCAAGGTTAGGCATACTTGCTCAATTCCTCCTAGGCCCTGAAAATGCAAGAAATAGGAATATCGGTGCCCACTCTCCGACATCATTCCATAGCTACAATCCAACTGCTCACATGTGATGTCTGGTCACCATTATGCACCTGTGAGCAACACAGCAAGAAGGCTGTGATGGTGAATTAGGCAGGGATTCAGATACTGCTGGTACAGAGGGCTCTGCCTCCTCTCCCAGATTAGTCGTGGTTGATGATAGTCATGGGAAGTTTTATTTTGAAACTAAGAAAGAGAAGAGGCTTCCCTTGTAGCTCGGTAAAGAATCTGCCTGCCAATACAGGAGACGCAAGAGATGCGAGTTTGATCCCTGGGTTGGGAATATCCCCTGGAGAAGGAAATGGCAACCCTTTCCAGTATTCTTGCCAGGGAAATCCCATGGATAGAGGAGCCCTATAGTCCATGGGGTCACAAGTGTTGGACACGACTTAGCAACTAAACCACCACCATCACCAAGAGAGAAAAGAGAGGTCGAGATGTTTAGTAGAGGTCAGAAGCTCAAGTTGTCTTGAGAAAAATGGTGGGTTGATGCAGCATTGAAGTCTGTGCCCCTCAGACTCCTTGAGTCTCTGGACAATGGGCCTGAGCCCCTAGGTGAGAGAGAGAGGTTCAAACACCAGCTAAGCGGCCTTTAAGCAAGACCTTGTAGGACTACGCACCAGGCATTTGGGCCCAGATGACAGCGTGTGATGGAGTTGGAGAGGAGCCATCTCTCTGTCCTTGAGGGGACTACAACTGATCACCTGGAATCCCCAAAATTGCTGTGAACAGCAAGAAATAGTGCTGCTGACAGAGACATGGCTTTCTCACAGAGCACTCCATCAACAACAGAAAATTGAGGCTCTTCCTAGAGTCTCAGGCTGTGGAAATAGACAAATGGGAACTGGAGCAACAGAAGAGGGGCACATAGCTCAGCCTCAGAGCTCAGAGAGTTGGCCTCCAGAGCAGACATATGTTTGCAAGGCAGTGGAAGCTTTTAAATAATCACAAGTTCTCTATACTGAGAAAAAAATTGAGAGTTGACTGAAGAGAGATATTGACTAGATTATGAGTTCACTTGAGATACTAAAAAAGTTCATTTACATGTGACAAAGAGTAAGAGCTGGTAATAAAATGGAAAACCTAATTAGCCAGCTTTATTTTCAATTTTTATTTTATATTGGAGGGCTTCCCTTGTAGCTCAGTTGGTAAAGAATCTGCCTGCAATGTAGAGACTTGGGTTTGAAGGAAATGGCAACCGACTCCAGTATTCTTGCCTGGAGAATCCCATGGACAGAGGAGCCTGGCAGACTACAGTCCATGGGGCCGCAAGTGTCAGACACAACTTAGAGACTAAACCACCATTTTAAAATGGAGTATAATTGATTTATACTGTTGTGTCAGTTCAGGTGTATAGCAAAGTGATTTAGTTTTACATATACATATTTCTATCCTCTTTCAGATTCTTTTACCATATAGGTTATTACAGAGTACTGAGTAGAGTTCCCTGTGCTATACAGTGGGTCCTGGTTGGTTATCTCAGTTTTCTTGACTAAAGTCATTTTATCGAGTATTACCTTGAATAGGTAAAGTGTCTGACCAGGGGATTAGAAGCTGCTTTATTTCACTATATGACTCAGGAGATTTGATCTCTTAGCAAGAAGATACACTAATGATAGTTTCCAATAACAACAGTCCCAAAATATTCACCATACCATTTTTTTCTTTGGTAGTATTCTGGGCATTTTACCACAGTGACTATTCTAATATAACAGTTTAAAAACAAGTTTCTATTTTGTACTTTTATTTATGTGAGTTGGGGTTTCAAAATACTCTGATATAAAGACCAAGAAGAGAAATGACCTGGAGGTTGAGTATACATGGTGTCAGGTCTCTTCAATTTATCCCAGTTTTCTGAAATCCATAGGTATAATGCAATCAAATTGTATCCAGTAGCCACTGAGAGAGATTAGAAACTTTTCTCTCTGGTGGTAGCTAATGTGAAACAGTTTAATGACAAGATAACAGAGTCACGTATGGAATGGAGGGAACATTTTTGCAGGAACTGTCAAAGAAAAACTCAAGACTTCAATACAAATATGTGTACTTGGGAAGAGAAGAAGTTTGCTTTGGCCATATTCTGAGACCCTGGAATATGCATTCACTTTCCTCTGCATGTTTTTTTTTTTTGACTGCACCACCTGGGATCTTAATTTCCTGACCAGGGGTCAAATCCATGCCCCCTCCAGTAGAGTCCTAACCACTGGACCACCAGGGAATTCCCTCCTGTGCTAATAATAATAACAATAGCACATGTTTGGTGTATCGATTGGGGTAGGGTACACAAAGTTCAGTGGCTTAACACAAAGAAGGCTAATTTCTTGCCCATGTTACATATCCTTTATGGGTTGGCATAGAGCTCTCACTTATAGCTACTGGGGAATTTAGGATAATAGAACAAGCACTGTTAGGGACTGAATGTTTAAGTCCATAATTCCCCAAATGCATATATTAAGATCCTGCCACCTAATGTGATTGTATTAGGAAGTTCAGCCTTTGAAAAGGGATCAGGTCATGAGGGTGGAGTCCTCATGAATGAGATTGTGCATGGATGCAAAGTCACTTCAGCCATGTCCAACTCTTTGCGACCTATGGACTGTAGCCCTCTAGGTTCCTTTGTCCATGCGATTCTCCAGGGAAGAATACTGGAGTGGGTTGCCATGCCCTCCTCCAGGGGATCTTCCCAACCCAGCATCTCTTACGTCTCCTGCATTGGCAGACAGGTTCTTTACCACTAGTGCCACCTGGAAAGCCCCATGAATGAGATCAATGCCCTTACAAAAAGAACCCAGAGAGCTCTATTGCCCCTTCCGCCTTATGAGGACTCAGTGTTACATCCCCTGCTGTGAACCAGGAAGTGGGGTCTCACAGAAACTTTCAGCACCTTGATTTTTTACTTCCCAGTCTCCAGAGCTATGAGAAATACATTTATGTTTATAAGCCTCCCAGTCTATGGTATTCTGTTATGGTACTAAGACAAACGCCATCTTGAACATTGATGGTTTCCATGTCAGAGGGAAAGAGAATCTGAGGAGTCTCAAAGTAGTGATTAAATGCTTAAGGCATGAAGGGACACATAACCTTTCTGCTCAAACTCATTGGCCACACCCAATGGTAAGAGAGCCAGGAAATAAAATCCTACCCTGCGCCCAGAAGGCAGAAGGCCAGCAATATTTGGTGAAGAGCATTGATTGTCTGTCACTCACTGTGTGCCAAGAGCTCTTCTAAATATATTACAGGCGTTATCTCAGTTAAGCTTCACAAAAATCCTATGAAAGAGGTGTTTAATATCACTATCCTTCACATTTTGTAGATGAAATAACTGAGGCACAGAGAGGTTAAGTTACCTGGTAGAAGTCATATAGATAGTAAGTGGTAAAGCTCAGGATTCAAACCCAGTCATTCTGGTCCCATAATCTGTGTGCTTAACTACTAGACTAGACAATCTCTCTCAAGATGGAAAATTTTGAGAAGTATTGCCATAGGTCATGGAGAGGCACTAAAGGGTTTTTAAGCAGGAGACAGTCAACCAGATTTACCATTTAGAAAGCTCTCTCCATAGCGTCATCCTGCTTATTTAACTTATATGCAGAGTGCATCAAGCGAAATGCCAGACTGGATGAATCACAAGTTGGAATCAAGACTGCTGGGAGAAATATCAACAACCTCAGATACAAAGATGATACCACTCTAATGGCAGAAAGTGAAGAGGAACTAAAGAGCCTCTTGAGGGTAAAAGAGGAGAGTGAAAAAGCTGGCTTAAAACTCAACATTCAAAAAACTAAGATCATGGCATTTGGTTCCATCACTTCATGGCAAATGGAAGGGGGAAAGTAGAAGTAGTGACAGATTTTCTTTTCTTGGGCTGCAGTCCATAGAGTCACAACTCTTTGTGACTCTATGGACTGCAGCCCAGGAAAAACTTGCCTGGAGAATCCCAGGGACGGCAGAGCCTTGTGGGCTGCCGTCATGGGGTCGCGCAGAGTCAGACACGACTGACGCAACTTAGCAGCAGCAGCAGTAGTGACTAAACAACAACTACTCCAAAGAGTAGAGTGAAGGATCAAATTAACTAAAATTAGACTAAAGCAAAAAGTCTATTTGCATAGTGTTGGGATGAAGATGAGAATTTGAACTAAGGCACGGTGATCACAATTTACTGGGTAAGCCTGAGCCTTTCTTTCATCTTTTGAGACTCTGTTTCATCATTTTTTTGAAAAATTGTTATGTTAATATTATTACTTATCCTGTTGGGGCTTTCTCTGGATTATGATAGATAACATAAGCAAAAACTCTGACAGTACTAAGGCTGTGGGATCATAGAGATCTAGGTTAAAAATCCCAGCTCTACTACTCCCTAGATGAAGGAGTTTATTATTCTAAGTCTCAGTTTGCTCATTAGTAAAAGAAGTGTTAAAATAAGAAAATCTAAGTACGTTAATGTAAGAAAAATGATTACAAATGGGATATCGGTTGAGAATATTAGCTTCAGAGGAAGGCAGAATTCCTTCTAGAGAAAGAACTGAGAATTTGTTTAGGAAAAATACCTTAATGAACTTATGTGTTTATGAAAGTCAAATCTTTAGAAGGAAAGACATTTAGACAGAGAATCAGATTGTTTTGATTAATACAGTAATAGAAAATTTTAGTTTTTTTCTGATGAAAGTTTTGCTTTGGGGGGAAAGTAATGAGATGGTGTGGTAGTTTAGTAACTAAGTTGTGTCTGACTCTTGCAACCCCATGGACTGTAGCCCACTACGCTCCCCTGTCCATGGGATTTCCTGGGCAAGAATATTGGAGTGGGTTGCCATTTCCTTCTCCAGGGAATCTCCTCAACCCAGGGATTGAAACTGTGTCTCCTGGATTGCAAGTGGATTCTTTACCGCTGAGCCATCAGGGAGGCAAAGAGATGGAGGAAAATTTGACTAGAGATAACTCTGAACATCTGGTCTTACCAGCTTCCCAAATCCACTCTTCCCATAGCAGCCAGATTGACTGCTTAAAACCATTAACTGAATCACATTGTTCCCTCTCATCCCGCCCCAGGACAGTGCCTCATACTTAGAAGTTTCTCAGTAACAGTTTACTAGGTGATTGAAAGAATGAATGAGTGAAGGAAAACATTTGCCAGACGGCAGGTAAGTCCCTAAAGAAAAGGACAGCCATTGAGAAATTCTGTACTTAATCCCCTCTGTAGTAAGGGTGGTTTTAGACAATGATGTTTAATAATCATTTTAATTAGTTATCTATTCTTGTGTTTTGATCTGATTCTTGTGTTTTACTGTAATAGCCCCTCCTCTCCACCTCACCTCTCCAAATAACTTTCAGTAAAGGTCTTCTGCACAAAACTGCACTATTTTGGGAGAACTGAGGAATTAAACAAGAAAGTGTTTAGGCAAAACAATGTCCAAAGATGTCAATAATCATAAGAGGAGACCTAATGAACAGAGAAACCCAGAATTCAGCAGGAGCAGGCATACCAAGTGAGAGGTAACCAGGGGGAGGTTGTGATTGATGTTCCCTTATTCTGTATTAGGAGGTGGTTGTTGTTATCCAGTCACTACATCGTGTCTGACTCTTTGTGACCCCATGGGCTGCAGCACGCCAAGCTTCCCTTTCACCATCTCCAGGAGTTTGCTGAACACATGTCCATTGAGTTGGTGATGCCATTCAACCATCTCATCCTCTGTCACCCCCTTCTCCTCCTGCCCTCAATCTTAGCATCAGGATCTTTTCCAATAAGTCGGATCTTCGCATCACGTGACCGAAGTATTGGAGCTTCAGCTTCAACATCAGTCCTTCCAGTGAATACTCAGGGTTGATTTCCTTTAGGTTGATTTCCTTGCTGTCCAAGGGACACTTAAGAGTCTTATCCAGCACCACAGTTGGAAAGCATCAATTCTTCGGCTTTCAGCCTTTTTTTATGGTCCAACTCTCATATCCATAATGACTACTGGAAAACCATAGCTTTGGCTATATGGACCTCTGTTAAGAGGTTTAGAAGGTAGGACCCTTCTATTTGGCTGTTGAAGGAAAGAATAAGCTTTGGAGCATTCACAACCCAAAGGTTACATAAGGATGGTAAAATTTTAACAAATAGAGAGGTTTGGGGGATTATGTTGGGATCATTCATAGAAAGCGCTCAGCACAGTGCCTGGCACGTGTAAGAGCTCAGTTATTTGTTGTTTCCCTTCACTTTCCTCCACTCCCTCCACCCGCTCTCCGCCTGCTCCATTCATTCTTTTCCAAGGACATGCAGGGGGCGTGCCCAATCCTTCCTCCGCCCCATCCAAGCCCCACCCCTTACTTCTGCCCGGATTGGTTCTTGAGAAGCGGAGCGGAGGGAAGAGCCCAGTCAGGAGCGGTGGGGGCGGGGCGCATGCGCGGGCTGGGCTGGGTGGAGGAGGAGAGGAAGAGCTGCCGGAAGTAGGCGGCCGAGGTGGTGGCAGAGCAGGCGGCAGCTGCCAGGGAAACCGAGGCGCGGGAGCCGTAGCCCGCTGACAGGCAGGCCCGGGGGTCGTCTCTGCGCCCGGCAAAAGCAGGAGGCCCGAGCGTCCCTGTTGCCTGGGCCGAGGGTCCTGCCTGGTCCGGCAGCCTCGTTGGGACCTGGGCCTTTCCCTAAGCCCGCCAGGGGGCGCCGCCCTGAGGGGGGCTGCAGAGTTGGGGGGCAGGCGCGGCTGACTGGAGAAGGGGCGCTGGACTGCGCAAGGGGAGAGGGCTCCCTCGTTCTCAGGAGGTGCCCTGGGCCGGGGACCGGGAGTCCTCACCTCCGGACTGAGGCAGGGGTTTCTGGGGGCTAGGAGGGCGCGTCGCCCTCTGCCCCCACCGGCACCCTGGCCATGACGGGCAAATCGGTGAAGGACGTGGATCGGTACCAGGCAGTCCTGGCCAACCTGCTGCTGGAGGAGGATAACAAGTTTTGTGCGGACTGCCAGTCTAAAGGTAGTGCATCCTTCCTTGCGGGCGAGGGGTCCAGTCTCCGGGCGACACGGGGAAGGCGACCTGTGTGGGAGGGGGAGGTCTCTAGAGCTTAGGGGGCCCCTACCGTCTAAATGGTAACGCGTGCTACCCTCTTTGAGGAAGCTGCTAGGTGTTCTGGGGCGCCGGGATTGGTGTGGGGAGAGGTTGCGAGGGCGAGTAGTATGGTTGAGGCTAGGGTGGGGGGCGGGGGCGGTGATGGTCGGGGTTGGGGGAAGTGGCATGGTGTGTGCAGGTGAGAATGTCTGTATTTCAGGGCTCTGAATGAGTTCTGCGCCCACTGTCAGTGCGGCTCGCAGCCTTCCACTTGCAACGCTGGGGGTGAACTGCAGCGGGGTGGGGAGGGGGTGGGGAGGAGAGGGAAGTGAGATGACGGGGAGGAAAACTGCTTAAATGGTTTTTAAAGGTGGTGAGCGTGGCTGCCTGCTATTTGGTTAGCAGTTCCTTCTGTCATTTTACAGCCTTGCTGAGATCTGACAGAGTGCTTAGGTGGCTTTCCTCTTCCAGGATGTGTGGAGGGGGGAACTGGCTTATGCAGTGACACAGTGCGGATTTCTAGGCAGCCTAGCCCTGGCTTGTGGAGAGTGTTGGAGGCCTGATGTGTGTGTGGTGGCAGGAACTGGCAGATTGTGGCTGTAGTGCAGGATCGGTTTAATCAGTGCAGAGAAGGAAACAAGGGCTCATCGAATTTGTTACTTCCATGGCGATCATCCTTCTAAAGATGAAATATGATCATGGCAGTGTCTTTGTTTTCTGTGCCCTTAAAGATTCATGATTTGGTACAGTTACAAATTAGCATGCAACCAAAGCTTGCTTATTAGTGAAATATTTGCGCTCGAAATTGATAGGTTACAAATATTTTGTTTCCTTATTTTCTTTCTGAATTCTTTGGAATATAAATTGGAGTTGGGAAAATTCCTTTTTTGGTTTGGGAGCTATTGCGAATTTACTTTTGTTCATAACACAGTGAATTCACCTGGATTGTTTGCCATATAGCATGTTGGGCATATAGTACACAGCAAAGATCCAAATGTATTTGTCTTTATCAGTTGAGAAAGGAATTACATGCTTAATTGATACTTTCACTTAATTACCTTTTATTTTGGAGAAGTAAGGTTATATAAGGAGATGGGAGAGAGACATTGATTTGGACCCCTGGTAGTATATTTTAGTGCCCTTTACCAATGGGTAAATGGCATGTGCCATTAGGAAAGTAGATCCCCCGACTTCTTTCCTGAATTTTTGCATTGGCAAAAATTCATTTTAAAAAGTATTGTAGAATAAGGTTATGTTGAGTAGGTTAATTTCTTATAGTTGACTTTCATGAGATCTTCTGCTAGCTCTATGGGAAGATTTGCTTAAAATTTGGGAGTATATCTCTTTGGCTTGACTCAAATTCCCTTGTGTCCTCAGTTGACAGATCTTGAGTCGCAGTGGAACAACCCACTGAGTGAGCACTGCTCCGTTTGGGGAGTCAGATCCCATTTTGATAATCGGTACCACCCCACCCCCCATTTCCCAGACCACTCTTGTACTTACTCATATTCCAACAAAACATCGCACATGGAAGAGAGGTTGATTCATCACCTCCAAATTTTCTGTTGCTCTTTATTGACAGAATTACTGGGGATCAGGTAATAAAACATTAGTTAGTTCATTCTTAAAGAGAGATGGTAACTGCTGGCCTGTAAACTTTATTAACTAATTTTGATAGTAGAATCCTGGGTCCTGAAATGACTTCTTTTCATGAATTAGCTTTACATTTTGGCCTGATGGCTTCAGTGACTTGGCCATTCTATTAAAAATGAGATGACAATGTGTCAGTCAGTCATCGTTCGGTTCAAGTCAGTAAGATATTTGTGGCCTCAGTTTTTGCAGTTTATGTGTTAGCTAGCCCTTGTACTCTTTGAACTCCTCCCATTCATTTTCCCGCTCCTTTTTCCTGACTGTGGTTGTCGTAATGGTCATGTGGACAAATGTCAGATCGTGGAAGGAAGAGACACTTGAATCCGTAGATTAAGTTATCTCTTAGCTCTGGTAAAAAACACTTCTAGTGGGAGGAGGAATTTTAAAGCTGCAGGCTAAAATGAGGTTTGTACTTGGGTATTTATCTGTAGGTCTCATGTCCTTTCTTACTTAGAAAATTGAGAGCTTAATTGTGTAGGACCTGGTGAGTGATTGCTTACTAATCCATTAACATAAAATCAGATGATGTAACCCTGAACTGCAGACCTATGAACAGGTATTTTTGTAATGTTTCAAAATACCTCTGGCAGTAATTCTTTAAAAAAAATTGTATACTGATTTAAGAATGATGTTATAAGATACGTAATTTGAGTATCAGAATAGAGAATAAATGTGTTCTCTTTGTGTATATAAGTTTTGTTGGTTCTGGGTTTTTTTTGTTTTTGTTTTTAACTCTCTTGAGCATAAGACTCACAAGTTTCCTGTACCTCCAAGGCATTGAAATAATTTAAGTGGGAATGGAGGCCACTTTGGTACTGCCTTTAAAGCAAATGCTTCAACTTGCTTTAAGCTGAAAGATATGGTTTCATCACCCAAAGCCTTTAACTTACTGTGACCTTTAGGGTAAAATTTTGGGCTGACTTGAAGTTGTGGTAGAAGAGAGGACAAACATACTGAAAACTTCAGATATGTTGATGGTTAACTCCACCTTGCTGAGGCCAGGCCGCGTGTTTGGAGGTTTAGTCTGTAGCTCTGCAGTTCCATGTTTTGTCTGTATGCCTGGAATAACTCCTAATCAGCCTCTTCAGAGAGTGGTTTAAACTGGACACTATCCTATTTAGCATGAAAGGATCTACCTTTCTGATGACCTGAATACTTATGTCCAATGTTGGGATGTTCCTTTCTCAGTATCAACGTTCGTGAAAAAAATAGAGCTGTTTAATGAGCAAAGAATTAGAATGGAAGAAATTTGATGGTCTTGAGGAATATTTACTTTCAACTGTGAAATACCACATAGAGTTCTGGAGTCTGACAGAAAGTCTGTAATACCTTTTTACTGCTCTGTTCTTCTACACTCCATCTCGGAAATGTTTCACTTCAAATCACCTGGCCACTGCCTTTGTTCCAATGCCTAGTACGTGTTCTTAAATTCAGATTTCCTTTTTGAAAAACCACTTTTATGTGGTTCAAAATTCAAAAAGTTCAAAAGGGAATGTATTCAGTGAAAAGTTGTTTTCCTGTCCCTGATCCCTTAACCAGCTTTTCCCAGTGCTTCTGGAGGTAACCACTGTTGGTAATTTATTACGTGACTTTTAAGAGATGATACATACATAGACAGCTTCATTTAAATATATTCCTTTTCAGTGCTTTTATGCAAATAATAGCATGTTACCCAAAGTCCATGGCACCCTGCATTCTTTTTCTTCTTCTTTAATATTTACGTATTTATTTTTTTTTGGCCGCGTCGGGTCTTAGTTGAAGCCCGCGGGATCTTTCATTGTGGTGCTTAGGCTGAGTAGTTGCAGCACGTCCAGTAGTTGGAGCACACAGGTTTAGTTGCCCTGCAGCATACGGGATCTTTGTTCCCTGACCAGAGATTGAACCTGCATCCCTGCATTAGCAGGCAGATTTTTAATCACTGGACCATCAGGGAAGTCCCAACCTTTCACTTTTTCAATCAAGTGTATAACATGAAGGGCATGGAGATTCCCTCTCCATGCACAGTAAGGAGTGTCCCCAGGGTTTAAAGTTGAAAGATATGCATGATTTGGAAACATCTGCTCTCGCTGAAGTCATCTTAGGCAGTGTCCTAGCCCCCGTCCATAGCACCTGTAAGCTCACCTTTCAGGTGCAAAGAATCAGAGCTGTAGACTTTTAAAGATATGTATTTATTTATTTATTTTTGACCTCTTCAGATCTTAGTTGCCCCAAGGCATGTGGGATCTTAGTTCCCCAACCCGGGATCAAACCCACATCCCCTGCATTGGAAGACAGATTCTTCCAATGGAAGGACTTCCAATGGAAGTCACTGGACCACCAAGGAAGTCCCAGAGCTGTAGACATTTGTTGGAAAGTGAAAGTCACGTCTGACTCTTTGTGACCCCATAGACTATACAGTCCATGGAATTCTCCAGGCCAGAATACTGGAGTGGGTAGCCTTTCCCTTCTCCAGGGGAATCTTCCCAACCCAGGGATTGAACCTAGGTCTCCCGCATTGCGTGTGGATTCTTTACCAGCTGAGCCACAAGGGAAACCCAAGAATACTGGAGTGGGTAGCCTATCCTTTCTCCAGGAGATCTTCCTGACCCAGGAATCGAACTGGGGTCTCCTGCATTGCAGGCAGATTCTTTATCAACTGAGCTATCAGGGAAGCCCTTTGATGTTGGAACATCCAGTTAAACTCTATCATTCTGCTTATTTTAGCTTTGGGACCTTCAGCACACCACCTAAGTTTCTCAGTTTAATTTTCCTCATTTGAAAAATAAAAATGCCTTGTAAACTAAAGTGTTACACACATGTAAGCACTATTTATCATTACTATTGCTGAACTCATTTATTTCATCTTAATTTTATTCATTCATTCCACTTTCAGACTTTATTCCCTTAAATACCCTAGTTACTGGAAGCCACAGTTAGAATGACTCACTGAATAACTCACTGAATAGAAAACTCATCTAGTTTTTAAGCCAAAACCATTTCCTATATTTGATTCTAACTCTGGTAAATTCATCTCTAGTTTTGCTTTACTTTTGTTTTCTGTCAATAGCTAAATCATTGCTTGTTGAATATCATTCCCTAGAACATGAACATTGCTATCAGTTTTTAATTATTTTAGCTGTATCTGTGGCACCTTTTAAGAGATTTTTATCTTAATTGCCACAGACCTGGACAGTAGAAGGTATTTTCCTTCCATCTCTAGTTAGACACCCTTCTCCAGCCAAGATCAAATAACTCTCAGTCCTTTTACAGCTCATGCACCTTAACTCTGACCATTGTAGTTAGGCTGACAGAGTTTTACTGAAAGTAATTAAAGTCCCTGTTAGGTTGTCATTTATTTTATTTTATTTATTTATTTGATTGCGTAGGGTCTTGGTTGAGGCACACCAGATCTTGGCTGTAGCTCACAGGCTTAGGTGCCATGCGGCATGTGGGATCTTAGTTCCCTGACAAGGGATTGAACCCACATGCCCTGCACTGCAAGGCAGATTCTTTTTTCTTTTTTTTTTTTTTAAATGATTTATTTGTCTGTGCTGGGTCTTAGTTGAGACACTCGGGATCTTTAGCTGTGGTATGTGGAATCCAGTTCCCTGACCAGGGATCGAACCCAGGCCCCCTGCATTGGGAGTGCAGAATCTTAGCCACTGGACCGCTAGGGAAGTCCTGCAAGGCAGATTCTTAACCACTGGACCACCAGGGAAGTCCCTAGGTTGTCCTTTAATATCCACTTATTCAAACTGTTCCCTGGGAGACATTTTCCTATTAGTTCTCTCTGTCATTTAAATATCATCTGGTAGCAGTGGGATAGAAAGTACAAAATGCCTTGTCTTCTGAGAGTGCAGTCCCACACTGTATGTATTCATTCAGAAAATGCTCTTAAGCACCTGCTTTGTGTCAGACACTACCAAGACATGTAGATTAAAAGATAGGGCCTTTGGTCTCAGGGATTTTATAGTCTAATGAGCAAGCAGATGTGTAAACAGATAAATGATGCAATGTAGTAATTATCATTGTAGCATTGTGTACAGGGAGAAATGAAAGCGCTGAAGAAAGCAAGCGAGTCTGCTTAGGAAGTCATGGCTCAGAGAGACAAGTAGGCTATGTCTTGAATGATAAGCATGATTTTGTCAGGTGAATTTAGGGGACTTGCATTCCAAGCCGAGGAAGAAGAACGTGCAAAGCCTCCAAGACGTGCTGTAATGTGTGTGTGAGATTCTTTGGTATAGTCTCACTACATGTTGGGGATTGACAAGGGCTAAGGTAGGCAGAGACACGTCAGACTAGCTCTGTAGTTGACTTGCTGTGTGGCATTGAAATTATGAATATGCATTAGACTCTCTGT
The DNA here is from genome assembly GCF_000754665.1 of Bison bison bison. Lineage (NCBI taxonomy): Eukaryota > Metazoa > Chordata > Mammalia > Artiodactyla > Bovidae > Bison > Bison bison. The sequence continues at coordinate 4,380,022 of NW_011495044.1, read as the reverse complement.
TATGTAAGAAACCCACAGTATTGGAAGTCCACCTGCTACTCAGATGGAGTTGTAAATATAGCAAACATGAAATGTTTCTAACTGCTGAGTGGTAAGGAAGGTCAGAATATCGTCCCACTAGATCTCCCTTCATGAGTACCTTCATTTATCTTGTGAAGTCTAGTGAAATGCCAGCCGTCGATGTCAAGCTGTTTCTGGAGCTGATGACGTTGGATTTTTGAAGCTGAGCATGCTCTCACACTCAAGCAGTCTAAGAATATTTCACGCAAGCCCTTGGCTGTTCAGTGCTTGTGTGTGTGTTCAGTCGTGTCTGACTCTTTGCGACCCCATGGACTGTAGCCCTCCAGGCTTCTCTGCCCATGGAATTTTCCAGGCAAGAATACTGGAGTGGGTTACCTTTTGCTTCTCCAGGGAATCTTCGCAACCCAGGGACTGAACCTTTATCTCTTGTGTCTCCTGTATTTGGCAGGCGGATTCTTTACCTTGAGCGCCACTTGGGAAGCCGGATGTGTAAACAACAGGCAGCTGCAGCCATATCTCAGTATACCTTTCAGCAAATCTATTGCTTTTAAATAAATCAGAAAACTACCTTCTTTCTGCATGTTTCCTCTGAGATCGTGGTATGTAGGTGGCAGCTTTCTTGGGCAGAGTCGTCTGTGTAACTGTTCACCACATGAGTCATTGTTTCTGTTCAGCCTAAAAATTCCATCTTGGAAATAATGTCATGCAGTTGGAGACCACAACACTTGACTCGTTATGTGCATTGTGGCTGGCTTTGTATGTGATACTGGAAGCTACCTGCGCCATAGGGAGGAGATAAAGTGACATTAAATGGACTCAAACTCAATTCCTCCAAGTAATAGCTCCTCTGAAAAAGATACCCAGCAAGACTCTGCATCAAACACTCATGTGTTTTTCATTTAAGCATACAGTGCTTAACTTTTATTATTGTGTCTGCCTAAATCCTTATCACAGTTATATTTTTGTTTGAGCAAGTTGCCAGTTTAAGTAGATACTAACTTTGAAGAAGTTCTATACTGGCCCCTGGAATGTGACAGTTCAGCATACCACACTGAAAAGGTAGGAACCAAGTCTCTGTAGAGTAGAACCCCTTAAAGTTAATTCACTTTTACCAAATTCCTCTATTTTTAAAGAAATATTCCTCTGCTAGTTAACTTCTTAAAATTGTAATTTGCCACAGTTCACTAGAAAGTAAGCCGCATGAGGGCAGGAGTTTTGTGCCTGTTTTGTTCAATATAGTATTCCCAGGACCTAGTATGGTCAGTTCAGTTCAGTTGCTCAGTCGTGTCCGACTCTTTGCAACCCCATGAATCGCAGCACGCCAGGCGGTCAGGCTGTCAGTAAATATTTGCTTGAATGATACAAATCCTTTGTTTCTTATTAAAAGAAATCCTTTATAACTTATCTGAATATTTGTGTAATTCTTAGGAAATCTAAGTTTTTAAAATATATTTAAAAGTCATGGACCCTTCAGAGAAACAGAAAACACTATAGGAGATACAAGCTGAGGGACTTTAATATCGAATAGGTTCCATAGGTGATAAAAGGGCCAAGAAGGTCAGTGGGCTGGTGAGACAACGCAGAGATTGGCAATACCTGGGACCTCCTATGCCCTAAGGAAATTAGAAGGTGCTGAAGTCAGCAAAGGCCAGAAGCCTGAGCCATCTGCTGGGACCAAGAAGAGTGGAAAGAAAAGCTGTCTGGTGGTAGCTGGCACTCGGACCAAGTAAGATAGAGAGTGTTACCCTGGCTTCCCCCCTTCTCCTGCCTCTTATCCTTATCAGTGCCTCCCATTGATGGAACTTACCAAGAAATTAGTTGGCAGGGGAGCCTGGGAGATGTAGTTCCCCGTGATAGTGTGGAGGAAGGGGAGGATCCAAGTTGAGACAGGCAAAGGCACTTAAATCTCCAAGATGCAGTTCTTTCTGCTTGTAAGAAAACAGTTGAGTTATTTTGGACAAAGGATAAGAAGGGTGTTCAGGCCAGTGCTTCTAAAGGAGCTTAACTGTTGCCAAAACAATAATTAGTCCTGGGAAGTAATGTAACAACTCAGTCATTGCCTGTTTAATTAGGATGCATGACTTCTGTGGAATCTGTATTTGACTTTCTGTTTCTACCAGGAGCAGTTTATCGTTTGGTTACTTGGAAAATAAGTTCCCACCCTGCTAATTCTGGGAAGACTTAGGCATGATGTGTATACACTGAGTTTGTCCCATCCACAACTAAAAACTCGAGTCGGTATCACTTAAGATATGCAAAGAGTTTTGAGGATTGCAGCCTTAAAACGTGGTACGGATTAGACTTTTCTGATTGTTAAGCTGGAGCCAATTTTCCTTGTGTTGGGTATCTCTTTAAATAGTTTTGATTGGTTTGTCTGTTCCCCTCCCTCAGCAAGCTCAGATCAGTTAGCACTGGGTGAGAGAGGAGATCACCGGACACACAGTCTTCTCTGTTGTTGTTGCCCAGTCCCCTCGTCGCGTCCGTCTCTGCAACCCCATGGACTGAAGTCTGCCAGGCCTCTCTGTTCCTCACCGTCTCCCGAAGTTTGCCGAAGTTCGCTGTCTTCTATACTAGACCTGAAAAATATTTTGTCTTATTCAGAAGGTTGCTGCTGTTCCTTGTAAAGACAAGGCTTCTCAGGTTATTGCTGCCAGTTTTCTTGATGATGAGCTGTTTAATGAGTTATGTGATACGAGTTGAGCGCTTTGTAGAAGTGCTTTTTTTGTCAATCGGGTCACCTGCCTTTGGGCGCCTGCCACATTATTGGAATTGGTGGAACTAGGCCAGCAAGGGTTTTTCAGTGGAGTGTGAGTATGTTTGCTTTTAGGTGGTTCTTTTCCTGCAGAAGCTATGGATAAGGACCTCTCGTTGAGTAAAGTTACCAGTGGTAAAAATTGCACAGGTTTCATTGTTTTTCTCTTCTTTTCCAAAAATTAGTTTCCTCATAGCAGGTACTACTATAATTCACGCATGTGATTGAAGTGTAATTTGGTAGTGTAAAAAGCATATCTCTTCCCAGAGTACCAGTTCTTCCCAGCCAGCCCCTTTCATCTTAAGAGGTACACTTATGTGGTTTTGAAGCCTCGTGTTTAATAATTGCAATATTTCACTACTGTATTTGACTCTTCCATTTTCCAAACTTTCTCCTTTCCTACCCCACTCTTCTGGATCCTGTATTTCCCCCACAGGCTGTGTGGATGCTGGTCCATTGATGGCTGAACTGCAGGTTTCTTCCCAGTGGAAAACCCCAGAGATGAGCCAAATCTGCCTTCAGCTGTGGCCACCCATCAGCGTAAGGTCACCCTGGTGGTCGTCTTCAGTTTGTGCATCACGCCCCTGAAACCCCCATGCTCCCTCTTGTGTGGCTGGAACTTGTCCCGGGTTCCCACCTCTGCAGCCTGTTGCTGGGATTTTGTTGTTGCTGCTCGTTTTCAAACAATGTTAAGTAGCTTTTTAACCATTTTTGTTGACCATAGCCCTCTTTTCCCCATTTGTATATTTCCTATGGGTATTCTGGTTTGCTTTTTAAATAGCTGTTGGATATGGTTTATTTAGAAAGTACTGGATTTCATAAGTCCACTTGGAAAATGCTTTGTTTATCCTTACTTAATTTCAAGTCAAAAATTACAAAAAGAACTGTCTTAATCAGAAACAACGAGAACCAGATCCCTCAGGCTTCATGTCCTTTCTCCTCACCCAAGGAACAAACGTGTAATCTTTTCCATTTTATGATGTAGTGAAAATAATAGAGCAAATACAGGAGGAGGAGAGACCTAGTCTCAGCTGCAGCTGATAAGCCTGTCCCCGCATAGAGATGTGCGGAAATTGAGCACCTTTTCTTTCCCTTTATTGCAAACAGCCACCCTGTCTTTCATGGCGGTTGCTGGTGGTGGGAAGTCCGTAAATATCCCCGCGCCTCTGTCACAGAGCTTACATCTTGAGATGTGGGTTTACATGTTAATCCTACAGTGTTATTTCCTGAATGCACACACAGTGAATTTTAACTTCTTCCTCTTTTCTTATCTTAATGGAAGTCCCCTCTGTGTGTGTGTGTGTTTGTGTGTGTAAATTTAGAAATGAGTTCTCTAGTGTTTCAAGTCTTGAGTTAAAAATTGTCCTAATATTATTTAGATGGTTTTTGTTCTAGTGCCTTCAAAAAATAATCACCTACAGAATTTTCCATCCTGTGCTGTTGATGGAGGGGACATTGGTGTCTTTTCATGTTGACACTTTACCACTTGGGTTATAACTGACCCAAGGCCTCTGATGAGAAAGAGGAAGGAAACTCCCTATTCTTATCATGATGCTTGTGTTCAAAATAGCTGGAAACAATGGACTTAATGGAGACCATTTGAAGTGTGACAGCCGATTTGAAAAAGAAAGAATGAAAAGACTCAGCCTCTTCTGCTGTATCGAAAGCGTTTTTATTGTGAGAATAGCTGTAAGGGACTGGGAACTTGGTCTCTCCCAAGGTAGATGTCAGGAGATGAGTTAGAGGAACTGTTTCAGACTGAGGGGAATTTTGAGGTCTTTCTGGTAGTGTGAGTGTTGTGTGAACATTCCTAGCTCTCCTGTGAGAGAAAAAAAGCATCATTAAATACAGCATTGGAATCAGGAAGATTCCAGCTCAGCTCCCTTGAGCCTTCTGACTTGGTTTTGAGCCTTGTCTGTGAATAAGCATCTGACACAAGTGACTCAAATTAAGGATCGATAGGAACAGATTCCCAGGACAGTTGTGCTTATTAGCTAAACATCATTAAATGCTATTTCTCTAAAAAAGAAAAACTATCTTTTTCTCATTATGAAAGTTATTCATATTTGTGATGGAAATCATTGGAAAGTATGAAAAAGTATAGTAATGTAGAAGATATTTCATATAATCGTTATCACCCATTTTTACTTAAGCTTATACTACTGTAATATAGTTTTATATCATTGTTGTTTTGCTTAATATTTATCATAAGCATTTTTCCTGACATTAAAAATGTTTAAATGCCTTTATTGTACTCCATTGTTTGAATATATCATTACTCAATTCTTGCCCAGTTGTTGGGCATTTGGGTCTTAAATTTTCAGGGTTATAAAATTTTTTATAACGAGACAATGTGAATTTTGGTGTTGCTGTTAGACTGATGGGTTATTTATGCGTTCAGAGTTGAGTAGTGATGTGTGCCTTCTAATTTTAAGGAGTGGTCAGGGGGTTCTCCGGTTGAGCCCCTGTAGAGACGGCCTTGCTGTGGGGGCTGTCGCTTTGAACTGTCTTATTGTAGTGGACATTTGAGACGGGAGCAGAGAGCTGGGGAGAATCCAGGCTTAACCATAAGGAACAGATTTACAGGATATGATCATAGCAAGATGGGCCAAGATATATTTTTATATCTGACGTGCACGTTGCACATTATGTACTTGATATGTGGAACTGTTCTGTCAGGCCACTGATCAGCATCTTATGCTGTTCATACAGGCCTCCTTCACTTAAACTCAGTCCCCTGGGAAGAAGGATTAGAAGCCCTACTATGGTGGAAAGGGGATAACAGCCACTGGTTTTTGCTTTTGTTTTACAAGGCTTTCTTTAGACTGTGGGTTCCATAAGGACAGGCACCTTGTTCCATGTTTCCCTGATACCTGATGCTCAGCATCTGCTGCATAGCGTCTGTGCTTCTGTAACCATTTTTTTTGGAGTATAATCTGCAACATTGTGTTAGTTTCACATCTACCGCAAAACGATTGAGGACACTCACACACACGTGTGTGTGTATACACATTCTTTTTCATTCTTTTCCATTATAGGTTATTAAAAGATATTAAATATAGTTCCCTGTGCTATACAGCAGGTCCTTGTTTACTATCTTATCTATAATTCCAGACTCCTAATTTATCTTCCTACCCACAAACATTTTGGTTTTAGGTTGAATTACTTTACATTTGTCCCCAGTATCATCTTTTTCTCCTCTCTTTCCAGTCCGCACTCTCGACTGGGTTGGGTGCAGAATGATGTTTGCTGAATGGGGTAGAGTGTATTCTGTGGGCATCGTGAACACTCTCCTAGTCATGCATGTTCAGGTCATACTCTTTCTCCTGTTTTATTTTTTGAAAGTCACCTTTATCCTCTCAACTCAGATATTTGAAGCTCTGTGACATTGCAGGAAGCCCAGCAGGTGAATTTCCTGGTGGCTTTGTGACCATTGCTTTTGTGTGCCGTTTCTTCTGTGTGCTCCTGGCATCTGTGCCACGTTGAAAGCTGGAGCCAGTCACAAAGCTAGTACCCTGTCCTTCCCATAGGAGGTTTTAGTGTGACACATCACTGGGTGGGGGGATGTAGCCGCGGGTGTGAAACAGAAGGCTGAAACAGTAGCCCTTTAGCCTTTTTTGTGGGATGGGAGTAAATATTTAGACACTGTTCTCAGGTGCTGTAGAAATTCATCAGAACCTTGCAGCGCTTTTAGAAGCTCTCTTTGTCCCGCTGGAACAGGTTTGTCTAATTCCAAGAACCTTGCTTTGGCTCTTTGGAAGCTGTGCTTTTCTTTGAGACCTGCCCTGGGTTCCCCTGCATAAAGTTCCCTTTGCAGGAGCTTTCTATCCACACAGCTGGCATCTTGCCCCACCCCCTTCTGACCTGTACCTCATTATACCCAATTCTGAAACACCTGGCTTGTGAAAGCTTGTAGTGAATGTCTTCCTCTGGAAGGGCAGATCTCCACCTTTGCTCCGCTCTCTTAAGCCAGGGCTGTTTCAATGACTAACATTCTGTGCGTCACTGAACTAACTGGCTGTACTTTGATATTGGATTCATTTCTGTTCTGCTGTTTGTTTAGGAATGGAAGTTCTCTAGCTTTTGCATGCGGTTGTGATGCGATTAAACTGGCACTGGTTTTCCATCTGCTGGGAAAGCTGCACACCGGTGTGGAAGGGAGAAGTTCACATGTCTGTGGTCTCGTGTACGAGCTCATCTGCTGACTCGGAAGGTTTTGTGTAAAGCCTCTCTCTGCCTGTGTGAAAAGCATGAGCTTCCCTTCAAACAACTGAAAAATGAGTTCTGCCTGGCCGCTTGTTCTTCACTGTCCTCCACCTCTGGGCTTCCTCTGAGGAGGAGGACTGTGGGTGAGAAGGGGTGGGAGATGAACCTTCACACACAAGCTCAGGCATTGGGCTTTCCAGGAGCAGAGAGTAAAAAGTATGTGGTAAGAGAAAAGAGCACTTGAAGATCAGGACATCGGTACAGAGACTATTATTGAGCGTCTTCTGTGTATAACACATTTCAGGTGGAAAAAGATGATTCTAATTCCAGTCCAGCTGGTGATTTCTTCCATGAACTTGGGTAAATGACTTGACCTCTCTGGGTCTTAGATTCTCCAGCTGTGCTTGGACTAGATAATCCTTAAAGTTCTTTCCAGCTTTGGAATTCTGTATCTCAGTGTTTATCTCCTTGTTATGGAACAAGAGAGGCAGCTTTTCCACAGGATTGGTATATTCTTATATCTCACATGCTCCAAACTAAATGGCTTAAAATAAAGATGGCTTCTCTCGGGCAGGACTTCCTAACCTGAGCACTATTCGTGTTTGGATACGTTGTTGAGAGGTTGTCCTGTGTAGGAGCTTAGGCAGAACCCCTGGCCTCACCTGTTAGATTCCAGTCCCACTTCCTGCCAGTTGTGACAACTAAAAATGTCTCCAGACACCGACATTGCCACTTGGGGGGAAGTTACTTCATTTGAGAAGTACTGCTGTAGAGGAAGAAGAGTGGGAATGGAGGATTAAGAGCTGTCTCATTGGTCAAGAGCTCTATCGCCCCTCTTTGGTAGCTTATTCTAAAGGTATGCCTCCCCCAAATGGGCAGGCTCACTTTGCATCTTCAGTATTTTTTTCAGGATATGAATAGATACTGGTTGTTGCAAAGAGGAAGTTAAAGCTTTAGCCGGAAGTAACCTAAAGAACTAAATGTCCCCAGAGGGTGAAGACAATAACTTCTGGTGAATCAAGTTAACGTCCGTTTCCTGAAGTGAGGTCATGAGCAATAGGAAATTAGTTTAATTATAATGTCAAGTTTTGAAATATCAGGTCCACCTGGCCTTGAAATAATTGCCCAGCTGTCAGCTCAGTGATCCGTCTCTATATGCCTCCTCCCCCCAGCCTGATGAAAGCCATCGAGCTAGTGACTGAAATGTCCTAGCTTTCTTACAAGATCTGGGCTTTATCCTTATTACTTTTGCTACAAAATGTTGGTTTTATTTTATCCTTTTAAAATATTTTAAATTTTTTAACCATTTTTTTGAGGTATAGTTTACAACATTGTGTAGTTTTAGATCTACAGCAAAGTGATTCAGTTATACTTGTGTGTATATATGTGTGTGTGTGTGTGTGTGTGTGTGTGTGATTCTTTTCCATTATAGATCATTAAAGATACTGAATAGGTTCCTTGTGCTATACAGTAGGTTCTTGTTGTTTATCTTACGTATAGTAGTGTGTATTTGTTAATCCTGGGGCTTTCCAGGTGGCTCAGTGATAAAGAATTTGCCTGTTAAGCAGGAGATGCAGGTTCAATCCTTGTGTCACGAAGATCCCCTGGAGAAGGAAATGGCAACCCACTACAGTGTTCTTGCCTAGGAAATCCCCTGGACAGAGGAGCCTGGCGGGCTACTGTCCATGGGGTCACGGAAGAGTCAGACACAACTGAGCGGCTGAGCATGCACTTTATCTTTGTCCCCAGTGTCGTCTTTTTCTCATCTCTTTTCAGTCCACATTCTTGACTAGGTTGGGTGCAGAATGATGCTGTTTGCTGGTTGGGGTAGAGTGTGCTCTGTGAGCATCCTTGCTGGGATGTTCTGGGATCCCAGATCCATGACACTTGAGCCTGTGTCAGTCTCCGTCCCTCAGTCCTGGCAGGCTCTCTGTTCCATTCCAGCTGAGCCTCTGTGGGAGTAATTGGCCACACGGAGCCTTCAAGCCAAACAATTGTTTGTACTCAGATAGTCTCACTGTTTAGCTCCTAATGAAATAATCTCCTTCCTGCCCCCAATGAAAGCAGCTCTTTTTTATCTCCTCCCTCCCCTTTTCAGAGAAGCCTCGCCTCAGCTACCACTCTTCTAGCTTATTCATAAATGCTTTAAGCAGGGTCTTTGTGTAGAGGAAACTAGCTAGAGCCAAAATATCCCGGCTAACCGGGATACAAGGAACATTAAGGACACCCTTCTTCCTAATTTTCTGTGTAGGATATTTAAATCACCTTTGTGTGGTTCAATAATAAGGAATTCAAACCTCAGGTCCACATAGGAGAAATACTCATACTAGGTTTTTAAAAAGTATGCCGACTTAGGCAGTTGTTTCCTAAAGGAGATGACAAAATAAAAACATATAAAACCCAGCAACAGAAAAACTGTAGATGAGTGCCATAGGAGTACTGAGAGAGTCAGAATAGGAAGGAAAAAAGACTTGCTGGAGAAAGTGGATGGAGCAAGGTTTTCACAAAATGATGTTTTGCAAGTAATAGCTCACGTAGAGTTGTTTGTGAGCTATATTAAGTTCATCTAGAAAGTGTAAGTAATCCAATTTTCCTTACTTGTCAAAACTGAGAACCTCCAAAACGTAAATCCAGGAAAGAGAATCCACAGGTAGAGATGGAAAGGTGTCCAGGTGACCCCAGCGTGTCCTGCTTCTCTTTCTGTTGTCGTATACTTCTCCTGGATTATTAATGCTCTCAGCACACTGCTGCCTCTGCTCTAAAGCTCTGGTTCGTACATAGACACAGATCATTTCCTTTGATTCTTTGCTCTTAGCCCTGTTAGCACCATTCAGAACTCTGAGTACAAAGAGGGAGCGAAAAGAGAACTTACCACAAAATATATGAAACTGAAAAGCAGTCACTGTTTGAAAGTTTAATTGCTGATCCTGCCTCAACTTGTTCCCAGTCCATGTTCAGCTTCATAATCCTGAAGTTGCTTGCCTTAGTTTATAAACCAGTGTAGATTCTTAATTACCTTGCTTGATTTTTTCCCCTCAACATCAGGCCCACCTCCATGGGAAAGGTGCTATTTAAGGACCTACCACCAGGAATTTTCTCTCTGGAGAGCTTGACCCAGAGGATAAAGCCAAACTAGCCTTCTTGTGCTGCTGCTGCTCACTTAAGGCTCTTTTACTCATTTCTTAGCGGATAGAGAAATCCAGGCCTCTTCCTAAGGCATAGTCAGAGACCTGATCCTCCAGGCGGATCTCAAGATTCTCCCAGAAAGAGAGGGTCTTCCCACTTGGAGGCCCAGCACTGTGTACCCACAACTTTCCTACTGGCTTCTCGTGGGAGCATTTATTTAAAATGAACTATGAACATACTGTTTTTGTTTTTTTAAGAAAGTAAAACTTTTATTGTTGGCATAAAATTTTAAAACATTTAAACAGCAAAACATATGCTAAACAAAATAACAGAGGTTAAAGAGAAATTTAAAAATCAAGAAACAAAAAAAAGTTGCAAAATGAGTTCTCCTAATCTATGCATTTATGGCTAAACCAATAAAAATAGTATTGTTTTTAGCTGGGGATGTTGTTTTGTTTTTACATTCTTTTAAAAACCAATCAATTTTGGGGGATAAATATTGTCACTTTTATAGGTCTTTAATAACAGCTTATTGCACTTCTTGTATTGTTTCAAATGCCTCCACCCTGTCATATCAAGCTTCAATTAATGAATTAAGTGATAGAGGGTCTTTTATTGTAGCCAAAGTACAACAGTTATACTATCTAATTCTAGAGAGTCTAATAAAGTAGGACTACTATGTTCTTAAGCATTATATTGGGCTTCCCAAGTGGCTTAGTCGTTAAGAATCTGCTTGCCAGTGCAGGGGACGCTGATTTGATCCCTGGGTGGAGATGATCCTTTGGAGAAGGAAATAGCAACCCATTCCAGTATTCTTGCCTGGGAAATCCTGTGGACAGAGGAGCCTGGCAGAGTATAGTCCATAGGGTCACAAAGAGCCACACACGACTTAGCAGCTAACAACAGGCATTATATTAAATCCTATCTTAGAAATTATAATAAGGGCAAATGTAGCATCAATTGAATAACAGCCATTAAGTAAAAAGAGAGAAAACAAGGTGATTTTTGAAGAGAGGAAGCGTAGACAGATGTCCTGCTGTGGTTTTGAGTATTGAGGACGTGGCTGCTGTGGGATTAAAGCCAGACGTGACCCTGGGTCCCTCAGCCCTGGGCTTTAACTCCTCCTTCCCTGGGAACCTGATGAAAGAGAGGGCTGCCCTGACCTCTCTGGCCTCTGCTTGCT
>NW_011495044.1:4321248-4368634 GCF_000754665.1 Bison bison bison | reverse complement strand
GGGGGTTGGGGGGAAGCTAGGGTTTAAATTCTGCTTTGGCCAATTTGTGTCTCCACTTCTTTTCTAGCTCATTGAGCTTTCTCTCAGTCAATGGAGATGCCAGCCAACTTTGTTGAGGATTTTTTCTCATGGGACATGATCCATCTTTGATAGAAGGAAGTGTTTCTTTCCAATTCTCTCTCGAGGTCTTTGGCCGGCTTTCTGTAGGAGTTGCACTTCTGGTGTACACTGCTGATGTTTTTGTACACTTTAGGAAGTTTCTTCTTTTTAAGTTTTTGTGGTTTTTAAAAAATTTTTTTGAAAATTTGTTTGTTTATTTTTGGCTGTGCTGGGTCTTCGTTGCTGCGTGTGGGCTAGCTGCAGCAAGCAGGGGCTACTCTTTAGTTGTGGTGCATGGGCTTCTCACTGCGGTGGCTTCTCTTATTTCGGCTCTAGAGTACTGGCCTCAGAAGTTGTGGTACACAGGGTTAGTTGGCTCCCTGGCATGTGGGATCTTCACAGACCAGGGATCGAACCTGTGTCCCCGGCTGGCATTGGCAGGCTGATTCTTAACCGCTGGACCACCAGGGAAGTCCAGTTTCTTCTTTATTTCTAAGCAGTAAATTCCCTGCTTGATTACCTTTGAGCAAAGTTTCATTATATATTCTTGATGTGGTTCAGTCAGTATTTCAAGTTTCAGCAGAAGCTTTTGAATTTCACTTTCAAGTTATGAATATTCAAATTGCAGAGAGGCTTGTTCAGTTTGGAAATTTCTTCATTTGACTTGTAAGCTCTTTTTCATTTGATTGTCTTCACACAATTTCAAAAATGTTCCTTGCTTTTCTCCTTCAAACCTTTTTAAGGAAATATTTAAGTAACAGCATAATGAGTTTCTTTGAATTGACTTCTGACTCATAGTCTAGGTGGTCTCCATTTTCTGATCCATTTCTTTTCTTTTTTTTTTAAACTTTTTATTTTATCCTGGGGTATAGCCAATTAACAATGTTGGGATAGTTTCAGGTAAACAGTGAAGGGACTCAGTCATTCATATACGTGAATCCATTCTCTCCCAAACTTCCCTCCCTTTCAGGCTGCCACATGACATTGAGCAGAGTTCCATGTGCTGTAAGTAGGTCCTTGTTGGTTATCCATTTTAAATAGAGGATCCATTCTTTTTATGTAATTCCAAATTACTGTCATCCATAAAATCTCTAAAGAGAGCAGGGAAGTTTGTCCTATTTGTCACAGATTTTTAGCTGGCTCTTTTTTATCATTTACAATCTACTTCATCCATGTATTTGAGTTCTCAAGCATTTTTTCCCTTCTGTTCCCACACTCTTTGCCTCCATCATGCAGTTTGTTGGGAAAGCAATCCTAGGTTTTTCTAGAATGAGTGTATTCAACCATACCATCCATTCTTTCCCTCTGAAGTTATGCATTCTTCTGAGATGCTTTTAGGGTGTTTTGGCACCAGTCACTAGGGTTTGGAGAGATTTTGATGTGTCTTTGAGTGGCCATGTATGTCCTTGAAAGCAAGCCACCATTACTCCGTGTAATGAAAGTTTAGGGGGCTCACGTTTAGTTCTTTTTAGAGAAAATCTCCTGTGTCCTCAAGTAAAGAGGTGGACCTGTTTAGATTTTTATTACGTTTTGCCATACTCTGTTTGTAATAGCAGAGGACTGGGCTCCAGTGGAGGGAAGCATCAGCTTGTGTGAGAGTCTTCATCCGGGCAGAAGATGTTTTGGCCAGCTCTTTCCCTCTCCTTAGAATGTTTCAGCTCTCTCCTATGAAAACAACCATAGCATCACATACCATAAGCTCCCAGGGAAAGCCCAGGAGACTTGGGCTTTGTCTCAAACTTTCAGAGAGCACCACTAGCAGTACTGCACAGCTGCTGCTCCAGGACTGGCTGGAAAGAGACCTCTGTGGCGGTGCAAGACCTTCTGGGCAGAATCAGGGACTTACCTTGTCCAGGAAGGAGTCCCACAGTCTGCCTCAAATCAGAAAAGTGTCTGTGGGTGGGAGTTACCCTCTCAAATTTTTCTGTGTGCTGGAATCTGGCAACTGGCAGCTGCACACAGTTTTAGGGGAAGTGATGTCTTTGTTGGTGTATAGAAGAGAGAAAAGGAGTAATAAAAGTTGATTCTACAAAAGGCCCAAATCATGGAAGAAGTTAAGCCACATTTAGAAGTTTGGAGTTTAGTTAACAGTGGGGCTGTAAATTACATGTCTTTGAATGGGGCGGTGACATCATTAGAACGTACCTTTGCAGAATGTCCTTTTCAAAGCCAAACAAACAACCAAGTTCAAACTTGGATCTGGTGCTTTCCCTTCTGAAGTATTCTGGGAAGTAGAGTTGAGTAATAATGGTACAGGTTGGTTGATTTGGGAGTTTGGAAGTTCTTTAGTACTAGAAATATCACCTGAGTGTACGTTACCATCCACTGATGGGATAGCCAGAAAGGAAGAGTTAGAGCCTAAGCCACAGCAAATCCCTGCTGTCTAATAATAAAATAAGGCAAATAAGCTAAATTTTCTGAAAGTTAACTGCCCTTCCTTTGATCTTTTCAGAGTAGTTTAATGAATTTTAGAGATACAGTTACTACCTTTTAGGCCATAGCTTTGTGGCTAGCTAAATAACATGAGACATGTACAAGCATGTTACTGGACTAGTTCTCATCAAGGACTGGTTTTCCTGGGCTTTAAAGAAGATAGATAGCCAGTGTGTAAAGAAGCTGAGAAAGTTGCTGCACCCATCTGTAGATAGGTGCCTTGTTTTAGCTCTGGCCCTTTGACTGTTTTATTGTTTTAGACTTATTCCTTTCTGTAGGCTCTTTTTCAGTTATATTTAACTTTCTGTATCACCACCCCGCCTCCAGAGCAAAGTCAAGGCTGTTGTTTTGTCTCTAAGCAAGCTCTGCTTAACAACAAGAGAAAGATGAAGAATGTCTCCTTCTTTTTTCCCACTAGTCCCCAGTCTGCTTCCCTGTTGACTTCCTAGTGTTGCAAGCTTTAATGTCTTTAGAGAAAGACCATTTTAAGTTAACTACTGAAATGGGTTGAGATGTACATTGACTGCTTATTTCATCAGTGATTGCCCAGCAGTGCTCTGCTTCACTCACCACCTTTTCCTGGTTGCCTGGTAGGAGGATAGTGTTGCTTTGCTTCCTTTCCACGGATGGCATAGCAGTTTGTTTGCGTTGTCTGTCCTATCGTTGACCTCCTGGATTAAGTTGGTTCAACTGGCTTGTATTTTGGTTGAGTGTAGAATAGCTGCTCTCTCTAGAATCTCCAAACCACTATCTTTATCTTACATTTATTATTTTATATAAATTTGGGAGGAGTATAAAAGCAGCACCAGGAGGTTAAAAATGGTAAGAAGGCAGGTTAATGGGACTCAGTATAAAGAAGACATCACTAATATTCAGTGCCATCCAGCAGTAAAATGGCCTTCCATTCTGGGAGGAACCAGATAGAAGGGTCTCAGTAACTAATGAGAAGTTTAGACTCAGTGACTTTTCCTTCCCCTTTTTAAAAAATAAATTATTTATTTATTTATTTGGCTGTTCTGGGTCATACTTGCGGCATGTGAGATCTAGTTCCCTAACCAGAAATCAAACCCCGCACCCACCCCCACCCCGGTTGGGAGCACAGAGTCTTAGCCACTGGACCACCAAGGAAGTCCCTAGACTCAATGACTTCTAATGTTCTTTCCACCTCTGATTTTCCCATTTTTCAATTCCTTGGTATAGTATTTTCCTTTATTCTCTAATCAGTCTCAGAAATCTTTCAATTTGTTTTTTGTCTCAAACATTTAACAAGCATAACTTTTTTTTTCAAAAATGTGAATGTGGACAGTGTCTCTTTTTGACAGAAGGAAACGACATTTTTGCAAGATGGACCAGGTGGAAAGGGACTGACTTCTCTTACAGAGCAATCTGAGAGCAGAGGTTGATTGAGTAAGCTCTTGTTTTGGCCTCATGGTTCCTTAAAATGTTTGTGTTTACAGAAGTTCAAAGTAACTGTTTATTGTTATTTTGGAATAAGGAACTAGGTGAATTCTCTCTTGGGTAGATGGAAATAGGCTGGTAAACATACCTCCTAGTAGCCCTATGTAATTTCTCCAAGATGCCACTGGTGTTTATGTGTATTCTTTTTTTTTTAGTAAATCAGGGGTTGAAGGGATATAATGAATGGAACTGAGATAACTAGCATTCAGTTCAGTTCAGTCGCTCAGTCGTGTCCGACTCTTTGCGACCCCATGAACCACAGTACACCAGGCCTACCTGTCCATCACCAACTCCCGGAGTCCACCCAAACCCATGTCCATCGAGTCGGTGATGCCATCCAACCATCTCATCCTGTGTCATCCCCTTCTCCTCCTGCCCTCAATCTTTCCCAGCATCAGGGTCTTTTCAAATGAGTCAGCTCTTCCCATCAGGTGGCCAAAGTATTGGAGTTTCAGCTTCAACATCAGTCCTTCCAGTGAACACCCAGGGCTGATCTCCTTTAGAATTGACTGGTTGGATCTCCTTGCAGTCCAAGGGACTCTCAAGAGTCTTCTCCAACACCACAGTTCAAAAGCATCGATTCTTCAGCGCTCAGCTTTCTTTATAGTCCAATTCTCACATCCATACATGACCAATGGAAAAACCATGACTAGACGGACCTTTGTTGACAAAGTAATGTCTCTGCTTTTCAACATGCTGTCTAGGTTGGTCATAACTTTCCTTCCAAGGAGTAAGCGTCTTTTAATTTCATGGCTGCAGTCACCATCTGCAGTGATTTTAGAGCCCAGAAAAATAAAGTCAGCCACTGTTTCCCCATCTATTTCCCATGAAGTGATGGGACCAGATGCCATGATCTTCGTTTTCTGAATGTTGAGCTTTAAACCAACCTTTTCATTCTCCTCTTTCACTTTCATCAAGAGGCTCTTTAGTTCTTCACTTTCTGCCATAAGGGTGGTATCATCTACATATCTGAGGTGATTGATATTTCTCCCGGCAGTCTTGATTCCAGCTTGTGTTTCTTCCAGCCCAGCGTTTCTCATGATGTACTCTGCATATAAGTTAAATAAACAGGGTGACAGTATACAGCCTTGACGTACTCTTTTTCCTGTTTGGAACCAGTCTGTTGTTCCATGTCCAGTTCTAACTGTTGCTTCCTGACCTGCATATAGGTTTCTCAAGAGGCAGGTAAGGTGGTCTGGTATTCCCATCTCTTTCAGAATTTTCCACAGTTTATTGTGATCCACACAGTCAAAGGCTTTGGCATAGTCAATAAAGCAGAAATAGATGTTTTTCTGGAACTTTCTTGCTTCTTCCATGATCCAGTGGATGTTGGCAATTTGATCTCTGGTTCCCCTGCCTTTTTTAAAACCAGCTTGAACATCTGGAAGTTCATGGTTCACATATTGCTGAAGCCTGGCTTGGAGAATTTTAAGCATTACTTCACTAGCGTAGAAATGAGTGCAATTGTGGGGTATTTTGAGCATTCTTTGACATTGCCTTTCTTTGGGATTGGAATTGTTCTTAAGACAAATATGGCCTCTGCTTTGCTTTGACTCTAATTTCATGTTGCAGTTAATGACAGGCCAAGTCCAAGAGAAATTGAGCTGTATTTTTCAGACCAGAACATGTTGATGGAGCTTCTTCCTTATGTATCTCACATTTCAGTGTCAGTCATAGGTTTCTGAACTGAATTTGATCTCATGTTTTTAGATTCATCAAGACATCTTTGTATGTTAGCTCACGTTACACTTTCAGAACCACTGAATTTCCAACAGGAAAGGATCAGCCAGTAGAACTATAGTAGCAGGAGGACATTTAGAGTTCACGGTTTACCCTACCCACTGCGCAGGAATCATTTCCCTACCTCCCCGAGAGGTGATCATCCAGCCTCTTCTTGAACACGTACTCTTAGTGGTATCCCACTATTTCCAGATATGCCGCATTTGCTTTCACACAACCTTAATTATGAGTTAGGAAATTCTTCCCCAGAGTGTGCCCAAATCAACTTCTACTCATTGGTACTGGTGCTGCCTTTGGAGCCCCATCAAAGTAACCTAATCCCTTTCCTGTGTAATATCTTGGCCTTGCAGGTGTTTGAAAACTTCTCCCTTTATTTTGCAAAACAGGAAAAAATGGTATGCTTTCTATCTTGCTAATTGGTGACTTCATTTACCAGAGGAAGTACGTTTTGCATGTACTGCCTGCAACCACTGTGCTGGATGTTTGGGGTAAATGATGAAGAGATGAGGTCGTCGCCTTCCAGAGCTGATAGTCTGTTTAGGGCAAGAGAGTCTTGTAAGCAACTAACTGTAATAAGATATTCAGTTTGGGAAGAGCAAAGCATGCAGCCATGACAAAGGTCAAGATTTATTCCTTTGATGGCTTCACAGAAAGAGTTGCCATTGGACTAGACTTTGGAGTTTGTCCAGCTGGGAATAGGGGAGAAAGCCATTCCAGGTAGGAACAAGGTGTAGTCAAAGAGAGGCATGCATGAGTCATGACATATTTCAGAATGATGACTTGCGCATCCTGCGTGAAGCACAGGCTGGTAAAGGGCTTTACTGCCATGCAAGGTGTTTCAACGTACCCTGCAGCCACCAAGGAGTCATGGATGGCTGTGTTATTTTGTTCTTAAAATACCTCTACTGTTTTTTCTCATTGCACAAGTAATACAAGTTCCTTGCAAATAAGTCAGAGAATATATAAAACAATAGGAAAACAAACATTTCACAATCCCACTACCCAGAAGCATTAAGTAGCTTCTAGTATTCTACATACATTCGTGTAGGCATTTTCTTCTGTACATACATATGCATTTATTCACATCCTTAAAAATGGTTTGATTTGTTCTGTGTATACTGTTTAAAATCAGATTGTATCACTCCAGTGTTCTGTTCTTGCCTGGGAAATCTCATGGACAGAGTAGCCTGGCAGGCTATAGTCCATGGCATCACGAAAAGTCAGACACAACTTAGCAACTGAACAGCAACACACAGTCAGGCAGATTGTGATTTGAGGAAATAGTTCTTAATGGAAATATGGCATAAAATGGAAAGTGAAGTGACCTAGCGATATGAAATATAGAGTTTGGTAAGAAATTAAAATTTGTGTATAGAATAATAGCTGCAAATATTCAAACAATAAAGTCCGTGGCTAAAGGAAAAAGAAAATCGGATTTTATATAATTAATATAACTTGTACATGTTCCTGTATTAAATAAAGAACTACAAATTTCCCCCCTAATTTTATAGTGATATTATAGTTCTTTTATGTAACCTGTTGATATTTTTTGTTAGAACACAAATCTTTTGAGAACATTCTTAATGTATTTCTTTCTGTATTTGACCTGTTGTTTCCCTGATGAATTCTTACAAGAGGGGAAAAGGAGGGAAGGAGGGTTCAAAGGATTTGCTTACTTCTGATTAATTTTTAAACAAATTTTGCCTCCCTGCTATGTGCTATAGCAACTGTGCTGTGTGCTGGGAACGTGACGGTGAACAGCACAGATCTGTCTGCTCTTGTGGCGCTTATAATTTAGTGGAAAAGACATGTTTAGCAAGCACACAAATAAATATATCATAAAGTATGGTACGACTTAGAAAAAAATAAGGGTAAGTGAAAGTTTCTAACCTTTAAAAAGTCCTTATTTCTAGAGATATATACCAAAGTATAGATAGATAGAATGGTATGATATTTGGGGTTTGCTTCAAAATATTCCGGGGTTGGGACTTGAGTATGTGGAAGTATAGCTAAAATAAGATTGGCCAGGGGTTGATAATTGCTGAAGCTGCTGGTTAATTACACTCAGCTTGTTTGAAATTCTCCATAATGAAATGTAAAAGCCAGAAGAGAAGATGGAAATGAGAATATAATCTGGTTTAACTTGAGGGACTGAGGAAAAGCTCTTTTGAGGAGGAAACTTTTCAGCTGAGACCTTAATGATATATGGGCGTTGACCAGGCTATGAGGAATGGATGGTGCTTTGGGAAAGAGCTTTTTAGGCAGTGGGAGTGACTTGTACAAAGGCCAAAAGCCCTAAGTAAGGAAATGTTGGTGTTTTGAGGAAATGAAAGAAGGCTGGTGTGACTGGAGCTGAAAAGCTGGGCCAGATCATGTAAGTCCTTGGAGACATGTTAAGGATTTTGTACTTTAATCCAAACCCTAGAAAGGTTTTAAGCAACTGAGTGACAGGGTCACATTTGCTTCTTTAAGAGCTCAATCTGGCATATGGGAAAAGAATCTAAAAAATAGTACATATATGTATATATATAACAGATTCATTTTACTCTATACCTGAACTGTGGTGTTGGAGAAGACTCTTGAGAGTCCCTTGGACTGCAAGGAGATCCAACCAGTCCATCCTAAAGGAGATCAGTCCTGGGTGTTCATTGGAAGGACTGATGTTAAAGCTGAAACTCCAATACTTTGGCCACCTGATGTGAAGAGCTGACTCATTTGAAAAGACCCTGATGCTGGGAAAGATTGAGGGCAGGAGGAGAAGGGGACGACAGAGGATGAGATGGTTGGATGGCATCACTGACTCAATAGACATGGGTTTGGGTGGACTCTGGGAGTTGGTGATGGACAGGGAGGCCTGGTGTGCTGCGGTTCATGGGGTCGCAAAGGGTCAGACACGACTGAGTGACTAAACTGAACTGAACTGAAACTAACACAACTAATCCAAGAGATCTGGTGGGTTTGAATTAGAGAAATAGTGTTGCAGATGGAGAGGAGACACACCGATTTGATAGAGATTTGGTCTTGGTGATGCTATAGAGATGGTGGTTGAAGGAGAGAGGTATAAATGAGGTATGAATTTTTGACTGCTGCATTTGATTGAATGGAGGTGAGATGGAGGTGAATGGATCAAGATGGAGAAGAATGGAGA
This sequence comes from Bison bison bison, assembly GCF_000754665.1. Taxonomy (NCBI): domain Eukaryota; kingdom Metazoa; phylum Chordata; class Mammalia; order Artiodactyla; family Bovidae; genus Bison; species Bison bison. Next base: position 4,359,756 of record NW_011495044.1, on the reverse strand, counting down.
CAGAAGGTTTTGTGGCAAGAGATTGAGAGTTCAGTTTGGAATATACTATTCAGAAAACTTGCACCAATTTACATTTTCACCTCTATGTTTACGACTATGTGAAAAGTTTATATTTGGGGCCTGATTTGTATAGTTTTATGTTTAGAGAGATTATTCTAGTGGGAGCCTGGAGACCAATTAGTTGTTAGTCCTTGAGCTCTTTGAATTAGGGAATCTCATCTTCACTGTCTCTGCCTTTGTATTCCTGGTACCTAGCAGGCAGAGTATTTGGCACATAAAAGGTACTCAGTGAAAAATGAAAGTCGCTTAGTCATGTCCAACTCTTTGTAACCCCATGGACTGTAGCCTGCCAGGCTCTTCTGCCCATGGAATTCTCCAGGCAAGAATACTGGAGTGAGTAGCAATTCCCTTCTCCAGGGGATCTTCTCAACCCAAGGATCAAAGCCAGGTTTCCCTCATTGCAGGCGGATTCTTTACCATCTACTCAATAAATAATATTAAAAGAATGAATTCCTAACACAACATTGTAAATCAGTTATTTTTCAGTAAAAACTTTTTAAAAGCTCCAACAAGGAAAAAATCTTATGCCCATTAAAAAAGAGAGAATGAATGCTTATGGGTGAGATAGGAGAAGGTCTAGGTAGAAATGGATAGTTTCTGGGAAAGTTTCCAAGGTAGATTCAACAGGGCTTGGATGGAAGATGGAAGAGAGTTTCTCTCCCTTCCTGGACCCTTCCTGTTGAAGAGCTTTTCAACAGCTCCAAGATGCTGGCAGGTCTGATTATGGGTAACCATCTATTTTGCAATTTTTTTTTTTTTCACCTCAACATTTATTTTTTGGAACTCTACAAGTTAGAGATTCATGAGTTATAATTATTATAATAGTGACTTCAAGCTATCTGTAAGTCTAGTTCTCTTCTCTCTGCTGATTTCTCAAGCCCAGACAACACTTCTAGGCCCAGCAGCTCTTGTGATGAGGGAAATTTTAGCAGCAAGAAAAATTTGCAGCCAACTATCAGTAGTTAACTCAGTTATGTAGAAGCTATCCAGTAGTTGAATGTAAATTGGATTTACTTATATGCTTTCCATTTTACAAATGGAGAAATAAACACTTGAGATACTTGTTAGAAGGTGTGAAAATAGTTAGGGTAAGCCCAGATTTCCCTGATACTGGGCTGGTACTTATTAGAGCCGATTTCTTGACAGATTAGCCAGATCCAAATACTTTCTTTATTTTTACTGATCCCTTATTGCAGAGTGATTAGTTGTTAATTTTAATGTTGCTTAATGCTTCCTGAGCCTGCTCATAGGCCCCTGTTGAATATGTTCACTTACCTATGACTTTGTTCTTATGTTGTGCTAATCACTACCCAGTTTATGTCACTATCTTTCCTCTTTGCTTTCAAAACAGTTTGGAATATTGCCTCTCAGAGTGTCTATTTTCAACTTCAAAATGGCATCTTTTGTATATTTTCTTCTTGGTTGCCATGACCAGTGTGTATGGAACAATTGGATTATCTGCCTATAAGGCCATGTTCCAGTAGGCTGGCCTTGCAGCAGCAATGCAGGGTGCTGTGTAATGCGGACACTCATAGTTGTCAGCTTCTGTCTCCCTCTGTGTGTGTAGTGGAGGCATGTGTGGGCCCAAAGGCAGAGTGGGAGTGTATAACAAGAGGGGAGCAGGTGGGGGTTTAGGGAATACATTTCAAGGAGTATTTGGGGGGAGATTTAGAAAACTGCCTAAAATTTCATGTTTTCTAGAAGACTTTGAAATTATATCGAGGGTAAATTTCTTCTCTCTGCTGTTCAGTCAGTTGATTCTGGTTCTGACGCTTTAGGACTGGAACTGGCATTCCTATCTAACAAGAGCATTCTGTGGTCTTGCATAGTGTTGGTATATACATATGAATGTGTTAACATGCCGCTATCGATGAAGTAGATGAACGGGAAGTGGGTTCCAGAAATCTCACTCTATACCATGTTCTTAGGCGTAGCTCTCTTTTATTATCCCTCCATAGTCTCAGCACTGTAAGGTGAATATTACTGTACACATTTTGAAGATGAGGAAACTGAGGCCTAGGAGGTTTCAGTGTCTCTCTGAAGGTCACGCAGCTAATTGTTATTGAAGCTGACCTTCAAACCTCAGTTTTTTCCTGGCTGCAAAGATTATGCTTGCAATAACAACACCATTTCCCCACATTTTCAGCCATATAAGTAACTGTCTCTCCTGTGTTTTCCTTTTCTCTAATTTCGGAATCCTGTATGGAGCATAAAGTTACAGCTTAATAAATCCAGCAGCGTAAAACTAAAGGAAGCTGAGTGTCTGAGATGGAATGGCCCATATTTCACTGGGAAAAGGTCGTCGGAGGGATGTGGGAGTGGGGCAGAGGAGGCTTTCCTTTGACTTTTCATGAAAATATTATTGCCTGTATTTCTATACTGAGGCCTTGTTAGCAGCTTCAGAATATCAGGATTTAGTCCTGTATTCCTCAGAGACTTTATACTTTGGAATGGGATGTGGAGAAATTCCCCAATTGTGACAGTGGCTTTGATGTTTGGGAATCACCTTCTCCAAATTTAAGGTCAGGAAGCAAATAGTGTAACACTCCACAGCTAACTTTTAATTCGTGTTTTTGGCTTCTGATTTTGTTAGCAAACAAGTACAATTTAACTATCTTATGAGTTCTAGAATCTAGAGCAGAGGGAAAATGGTAAAGAGACATGAAATAGTAACTTTTGGTCCCACTTTTAATCCTGTATAATTTTGATTTATCTTGAGTTCCTTTATAAAAATTGTAACCCGAAATAGACCCACAGCACCCTAAGGAATCTCATTTCCGTCTATTTAGGTTTTCCATTTTGTATTTGTGTAGCTCACTGCCACTGAAAGAAGTGTTGGATCATTTGTGTGCTTGTTAGTTACATGGCAGATCTACTGTGCAAATCTGGGGATTTGAAGGGACAGAAAATCTTTTTAGAAGATAAACCTGAGTGTATCAAGATTATAGCAGTAAGAGGGTGTTGGGATAAAATTTCAGGCAGAGAACGCCATCTGGTGGTTATAAGGAGAACTTGAGCCTTCTGTATTTGCAGTTTTTAACCGTAGTATCTGAGTGATATCTTTATCTAGAAATGACCTTCTTATATATAATAGCTGCAGATTCAAATCTCTAAGAATAATTTTCTTCCATATAACTCTAGCATTCCTTCATTAAAACTTATGTCAAGGAATCTAGAAAAATGGTACTGAAGAATTTATTTACAGGGCAGCAGTGGAGAAACATATAGAGAATAGACTTATGGACATGGGGAGAGGGGAGGAGAGGCTGAAATGTATGCAGAGAGTAACATGGAAACTTACATCCCCATATGTAAAATAGATAGCCAACGGGAATTTGCTGTATGGCTTAGGAAATTCAAACAGGGGCTCTGTATCAATTTAGAGGGGTGGGATGGTAGGGAGATGGTAGGGAGGTTCAAAAGGGAGGGAATATATGTAGACCTATGGCTAATTCATGTTGAGGTTTGACAGAAGACAACAAAATTCTGTAAAGCAATTATCCGTCAGTAAAAAAATAAATTAAAAAAAAAAACAAACTTCCGTCAAAACCCTCAGACTAAACACACTATTGTCTGTGTCCAGCAGAACCAAAACCCTATGTCCTTTTTTGTTCCAAATGCAGGCCCTGTTTATCTCTGTAGAAAACCAGTTAGTGTCTTTTCACTTCTTTTTCACAACCTCTAGCTCTTGACATCATGCTTCTTTTATTTGGTGAATTTCTGCCTACTGGAGTAGTGGCAAAAGAAATATTAGTGATTTTTCAGTAAATCTTTGGCAGATGTCATATAAAAGTAAGTCGCTTTTACCCTGTATAAAAATTATGAAGAGGAGTTTGAAATTTTTCCAAAGTGATTATTAGGGTGAGCAAAGTTGGCAGGGGATGGGAGATTATGTAACAGACTTATATTAAAATACATGTCTGAGATTTTTTTTTTTTTTTTGCTATAAGCATCTTTATTATATGGCAATTTTGAATGTAGATAATGCTGTAGTTGGGTAAGGTAGAGACATTAACCCTGGGGGAAGGGATCCTTTTAAGTGAATCTGGATGCATATTTTATAGTCCTGGTGGGGAGGGGAGGATAAACAGAGTTTTAAATTTCAGGCTTAGCTGCGAGCTGGCATGGCATGTCTGTATCTTTTTTCCTAGTAGGAAAACTGAATCCAGGTCTCACCACCATTAAAAAGTTTCTTGAGGGAGGGCTGTTCATGAAATACATTAAATAGAATGTGACATGACCTGCCACTGTTCTCCTGGGATTTTTAAAAACATAAGTAACAATATTATAATATTTGCAGTTCAACCTTTATGAAACTCTAAAAAAGCTATTGTTCCATACACAAATGCTCACATGTTATATAATTCGATTTCTATGAAATGTCCAGAGTTGGCAAATCTATAGAAAGAAAATGTAGATTTGTGGTTGCCAGGGGCTGGGGTCGGGGGATGTTTGGAGGAAATGAGGAGTGCCTGCTATTGGGCTTGAGAATTCTTCTTGGGGAGGATGAAGACATTCTGGAATTAGATAGTAGCCATGATGCATAACTGTGTGAATATACTAAAGACCACCATATTGTACACTTAAATCTTTAAAGTTTTTTTTTAAAAAGCTCATTTTTGGAAAAATGAACAAACAGTGACCAAAAAAAGGTGATTGTGGAATACCCTGGCAGTCCAGTGATTAGGACTCAGAGTTTTCCCTGCTAGGACTGGGGTGCAGTCCCTGTTCAGGGAACTAAAATCCTGCAAGCCTCACAGCGCAGCCCAAAGACTAAAAACAAAATTTTTAAAAATCTAAAAGGTGATCGTGGTAACAATTCTCTCATTTATGTTCTAGCTGAAATGTTATCTGATAACTTAAATAATTCTGGTTTGGGTCATGAATGTTGTTTTAATTTTTACTTTATTGCCCTGCTCCTGACCTCCACAGGGCCACGATGGGCCTCCTGGAACATTGGTGTGTTCATCTGCATTCGATGTGCTGGAATCCACAGGAATCTCGGGGTGCACATATCCAGGGTAAAATCGGTTAACCTTGACCAGTGGACTCAAGAACAGATCCAGGTACTTACACAACCCAAGAGTGAGTCAACCGCTCCCATACTTCATGTGAAAGTAGTTCCAGATGAATTTCAGTCAAACTGGGCACAAAGGTGAAGGTGGAGGGAAGTTTAGGTATTCAACACTAACGCCACATTAAAAAATTATCTTTATATTTAAGACACAAGTTATTCCACTTATATTTTACCTCCTTCAAAACACAAATACTCTGTGGACTAGGACCCCCCTGGATCCATGAAGACATGAAGGAGAATCTTTGTATTGTTTTCTAAGGCCCTTGGCATTTTCAGATCTAATGTTTGTAATTTTAGATACTCACTTAAAAAAGTCCAACACATATACTTTTAATGTTTTTTATTGCAGAAATGCATATATGAATTCTGCTTGCCGTTAGGTTGGTGGGCTGAGTGTGAGACACTTAAGTTAGTGAGTCCAGCCTGGCCGGAGAGCTGCAACTTGATGTGGCTCCCTGTTTTCTGTTCTCTTCCTGCATTGAAACTTCTTAAAGTAATTTACAAATACATACATATTTTGCTTTGGGGAAATCTCCTGGCTCCAAAGAAAACCAGTTGCTAAAGTTGATGGTGTAAGTAAGAGGTTATTCTTGATAGAAAATGGCTTTAGAAGTTACTTTAGGTTATCTTTATAGATTCACTGAAGGACTAAAAGATTAGTTATATTTTTCAGTTATATTTGAAGCTGTTTAAAAATCTTGGAATTTATCTCTCACAAATGTTAAGGAGTCTTTCAAAAGCCTAATGAGAAACATAGTTGTTGGTAATACAGTGGATAGGTTAATTACTACTATAAACTCAGAATTGTAGTTATTCCTAATTACTGCCTGCCTGATTAGGCACTGATTATTGCCTGCCAATAGACATTTGGATTGGCAGCTCTATGTCTTGGACTTTCAAATGGGATCTTAAATTACTATTGAATCAAATATATCTTGTTAGACAAATCTTTCAATAAAAGGAGACAGAGTGGCAGGAAAGACAGCTGTGGAAGGAAATGGTTGGGAGCAGAGCCGAGAGAATCATGGATTGTAAATCAGAATACTCAGGTTTAAATCTTGGTTCTGCCACTCCCTAGGTTGGTTGTTCCATTGTAAAATGATGCAGTTGGATAAGAAGTTTTTCGGTTCTTTCCTAATGTGACATTCCTTGTTTCCACATCTCTTTGACTGCAGTGCATGCAAGAGATGGGGAATGGAAAGGCAAACCGACTTTATGAAGCCTACCTGCCTGAGACCTTTCGGCGACCTCAAATAGACCAGTATCTTTTTTGGAGCAACTTCGAAGGCTGGATGGTTTTATTGGTGGTGGTGGTGGTGGTGGTAGTGTCTTGGGAGAGTTACAGAAGACTCAGGACCCACGATCTGACTGGGCCGTCTTTATATGTGGATGAGTTGAAGTCTGGCTTTTCCTCTCTCCTGCAACCAAGACATATAGAAAGCCCACGTATACTCTCCAATGTCACAATGGTGGTGTCACACAGGGGCGACTCATTCAGAAATTAAGACTGCTGTGGTTCACTGTGAATTCTTCCATAGAGTAACATCTCCAATAGTCTTCTGATCTCTGAAACTATTGTTTGATAAAAAGAATAGTTTATTGTGCTATGTTGATTCAGCAAAACTGCCACTAATTTTTAATGCCTTTTTGTGCTCTACCTGAAAGAATTAACTTGTTGACCAGTTAATCCATAACTTTCTTCCCCCAGCCCCTCAAATGGAGATAGCACCCAGCTCATAAAACCAAACTCCCTGAAGGCAGTACTTCTCAAAATATGGCTTGTAGACCATCTTGTTAGAGTTTGATTTTGGTGGGTATAGGGAGAACCTACTAAATGTAGATTTGGAGCCCTGCAGAGGACCCCAGATCAGAATCTGGCAGTGGGGCACAGGAGTCCTGTATATTTTTTTTAAGGGGCACTCAGATGTCTGTTTCAGTCCTGTTGACTTAAGGACTTTATTTTTTTAAAATATGAATCTATTTATTTTAATTGGAGGCTAATTACTTTACAATATTGTATTGGTTTTGCCATACATCAACATGAATCCACCACGGGTGTACATGTGTTCCCCATCCTGAACCCCCCCACCACCTCCCTTCCCATACCATCCCTCTGGGTCATCCCAATGCACCAGCCCCGAGCATCCTGTATCATGCATCGAACCTGGACTGGCGATTTGTTTCACATATGACTTAAGGACTTTAAAATAGATAACTGACTGCTTTACCTGTACTCAATCAGTAGAACAGCCACAGGCTCCACTGATGTCAAAATGGGGAGTGACCCCGTTTCTGCTCTCATTACTCTGAAGGAAGATTGTTGGAAATGGTGATTCCCTGCAGTAGCCATGAAGAAGGCCTTTTAAGGTTTTGGTTAGGGATAGGCCAGAAGAGACAATGCTCATGGGATACAAATTGACCTTTTATAGTCATTCTGTGAGAAAGATTTGTTTGCTTTATCCTTAATAAGCTTCTTGCAGTGCGGTCGAGGGATTTATTCGAGATAAATATGAGAAGAAGAAATACATGGACCGAAGTCTGGACATCAATGCCTTTAGGGTTGGTTGTAAATCTTTCAAGTTTTGTTCATAATAAATAATTTGCTTATTAATCAGGCCTGAGGAGAATTTGAAGAACAGCTGCCAAAATACTCTTAAGAACATAAAAACAAAAAAAGTAGAATAAAGCCAGCTATTGAATGAAGACCATGAGATGTCATGGAGCAAACCTTTGCCTCAGGGATGGACCAGCCATCAGTTAATTCTTTACCGTGATCTGCGTTTAGATGTCAGTGATTCCCAGTTCCAAATTACTTCTTTATATGGATATGTTGGGCATACTAGATCAAACAGAATAGTATGTGTGTGCATACATACGTGTGTGCATCTCTTTTTCTGTAAATGGAGTCACCTAAATTGGTGTAATTATATCACCAGAGTTTCCTTAAATTTGACCAGCATATATTTCCATTGTGTCAGTGAACTGACTGCCAATGGAACGCTTGTTCTTGAGAGGAGTTTTAGGAGACGCCCAGTTGCCAAATACACTTTGCATCCTAGGCATGTGGCTATAATCTAAAATACAGTGTACAAGAGGAAATACAACATGGTTTCTGGAAGAAGAAAATACGCCTGACTAATGACAGCTAGCGGGGAACCTATAAATATGACTAACTTAAACCTTCAAAAAGCCTTTGACAAGACTAATAAATTTTTGAAATAATCGACTGTTTCTCTAGCTAAGGAAGTATGGAGAATATGGGATTCTCCAGTTCTAGCAAAAGACCTATCCACCTATCATCTGTCCTCTGTCTGTTATTTATTTTGTTGGAAGATGTACTAGCCAGTGAAATCATTACATGTACACAGGGCTCTAAGCCCTGCAGATAAAGTCAAACTAATTGGAATTAGCTCAAGACTGATGTTTTGATCTTGTGTGAAAAGGGGCACTAACCGGTAGTTGATTTCAATGTGGGCAAGTAAGTGCAGGGCAATACATGCAGTTAGGTAATGATAATTCCTTCTCAGCTTTGTATGAAGGACTCTTACATCACACTCATCCAGAAAAGGGATGTGTCATAACTCTTCCAAGAAAGACTTAACCCAGCGTACATTTACGGCTTGGACGGCATCATCAAGAAGAGTTTGAAACCAAAAGAAACAGACCTTTCCTTTCCTTTGTAGAAAACTGTAGTCTGTCTGCTTAGCTCTGTTCATTGTACAAGAACATATGAAATCAGACAAGGTCAAACAAAAGGTTATCTGAGGTAATTCAGAAGGTAGGAGAAGAGGAAAGAGTTGCTGTATGGAAATAGATGGTATTCATTCATAATTATGTTGCTGCTGTACAATACCCATGAAAGCAGCCTGTTTTACTCACTAAATGCTTTCACTTAAAAAGGAAATGTTTCCTGTGTGCCAAAGAGCTATTTCAAAACTTTTTATTTGGTGTATTTAGACTTTTAAAAAATATCTTCGTGAAGATGTATATGCCAAGAATTAATATTTGCTAAGTGAAGGCATTTAATATCAAATCTAAAAGAAACTGGCTTTGTTGAAGAGTATTCTTTTTAAATGGACAGTTAAGATGTTTTTAATTTCGAGAAATAAAGTGTTCTGTATTAAAGTATTACACTATGTGTGCAACAAGCATAGCTGCATGTGTTCTTCATGATTATAATATCCTTTACAGATAATATGAAAGTTAAAGTGGAAAATCCATGCCTGCTCTTCCCTTCATAATGACTGTCATCCATGTGTTTCCCCCATTCTTCCCTGTGTAGTTACTTTTTGGAGGCATAATCGTGACATAGTTGGATAGAACGTCTCCTGCTTTCCTTTAACTTAGCACATCATGTTCTTACTTGTCACCTGTTAGCTTGTTGCTTTTCACAACTTGTAATCATTGCCTCTTGTTCAGTGAGTAGCTGGATCACAGTTTATGTTACTATTCCCCTCTGCGGCATAAAGGCTAAGTTCTTCTTAAGATATGTTATTCTGGAATGAACTGCTTGGCATATGTAACTTTCTCCATGTTTTGGATTATTTTTCTTAAGGTATATTACAAAATACAATATTGTCTTGGTCAAAGGGTTTCAGTATTTGTCTCTTTGTACTTTTGCCAATACATTTTTTAGAAGTTGTACTGTTGTATACTGTCTTCTCAGCATTGGATGAGTAGTTTTACTCCATCCCTACCAATATTAGATAGTACTATTAAGATTTTTTTCTCCTCCCCAAAATGTTTTTTTTTTTTTTGGCCATGCCTCATGGCTTGAAATCTTATTTCTCCAACCAGAGGGCAAACCTGTACTTTCAGCATTGAATGTTCAGAGTCCTAACCACTGGACTGCCAGGGAATTCCGCCCAAAAGTGCATTTTAAATTTCACTTTTTGATCATTATCAGGGCCGACCATTTTTCACGTGTATTTGTTGTTCAGTTGCTAAGTGGTGTCTAACTCTTTGTGACCCCATGGACTGCAGCACGCCAGGCCTCCCTGTCCTTCACCGTCTCCCGGAGTTCACCCAGGTTCATGTCCATTGAATTGGTGATGCCATCCAGCCATCTCATCCTCTGCCACCCACTTCTCCTTTTGGCTTCAGTCTTTCCCAGCATCAGGATCTTTTCCAGGGAGTCGGCTGTTCATGTCAGGTGGCCAAAGTATTGGGAGCTTCAGCTCCAGTTGTCCTGCATTTTACAAATAAGATTAGTGAGGGCAGGAGAAGGGGATGACAGAGGATGAGATGGTTGGATGGCATCATTGACTCAATCGGCATGAGTTTGAGCAAACTGTGGGAGATAGTGAAGGACAGGGTAGCCTGGCATGCTGCAGTCTGTGGGGTCACAGAGTCAGACACGACTGACTGACTAAACAACGAAACCCCCTGGCTAGAAGAGGCAGATGGGGGACTTCAAACTTTATTCATTGTATTTTTACAGTATCCTTTAACATATAGCAAATTACATTTATGTTCTGTTATTCTTTTGATCCAGGTGCTAGCCCTGTGGGGTTAGTTCACAGCTCTTCTTACTCACGTTTGATATATAAGGAAACACTTGACACTTGGCTCGTATTTGTAAGGGAGAGAACCTTTGATTGAAGGCTGCGTGTCAAGTAAGATGAACATTTTTCACTACCGTACCAAGATGAGCAAGTTAAACTTGGGTCCAAAAGGGACAGCGAACTGGGGAAACGTTTTAACCTCTATAGATAACCCAGTCTGCACGCTAACAGGCATACGTGGATTAGACAGAACAAGGAGGGAGATACTTAAGAAATTTGAAAGATGCCTCTCTACAGCCTTGAGGCCAGGGTGGAAGAAGCCAGCACTCATGCCCCACACAAGACCCTCCCACAGTCCGTCAGGCTCCTGCATCAGATTCAGTAGGGATTTGTGTGTCCTTTTGAGACATTTAGAATTATAATTTGTTGAACTGTTAGTCACCATGGGGTCTGTTCTTTGTCTTGTTTTTTTTTTTAAATCATCATAGAAAGAAAAAGATAACAAGTGGAAAAGAGGGAGCGAACCAGCTCCAGAGAAAAAAATGGAACCTGTTGTTTTTGAGAAAGTGAAAATGGTAAGTGAGGGCAGTATGTGTGCTGTGTGGATGGCTTAGGGTTTGTTGACGTGTGGAGGGGAGGGCAGTGGAGGAGAGGAGACGGGAGGGGAGGGGTGGGGAGGGGGCGGGCTAGTTGCGAGCACACTGCACCATTGCACCTGGGACTAAAGGGGGCCACATTCAGATTAGACCACCCACTGCCATTTCTGCTGCTTTCCCATCGCCTTGCTGCTGCCTGATCTGCTCTGTCACACTCCCTCTGAGGTCCAGATGGGAGCTTGGGAACGGCACCTGTCCCGTCTGAGCAAGAGGCACGTTTCATGGCAGAAGGCCAAGGCTCTGTGACACCTTCTGAGCAGATGCTACGTTAGTCCTTCTCTCCTTAGGCCTTCTGTACCTTGTTTTCCTGTTGCTGTTAAGAACAGTCCAGAAGCCAGGCCACAGTAATTCATTTTAAACCATCCCTTCTTGTATTCTCAAAGTAGGCACCTTTCTTTTCCCACTGGACTCCTGATGGCCGTGGTAGTAGGTACTCTAAGATGGGGCTTCCCGGGTGGCGCTAGTGGTAAAGAACCTTCGTGCCATTGTAGGAGGTGTAAGAGACATGGGTTCGATCCCTGGGTCACGACTCTTAACATGTTTGGAATCTTGGGAAAGAAGACTTTTTACTGTTTTCCTTCGAGAGTCTTTTAGCATCATTCTGAATCGTATTGTCTGCAGAACACAGTCCCTTTTGGTATTAAAGGTTTTCTAATCACTGGGAGAAGTGTTGGCCATTACCTTTTGTACCATCAGACACCTGCCTTTATTCTTTGCTTTTCCTGGGACCAAAAACCACTGCTTCTGTTGAATACCCTGGTCTGTGGTTGTCTTGGTTTCGGAAAGATCTGTCTCTTTAGAAAGCCAGACAAGTGCAGATGACAGCTTTGTTTTTCACTTTAGGTTTGATTTCTGCATTATGCCTTCTGATTTGGTTTTTTTTCACACAACAGTTCCTAAGTTCTATTCCTTTGGTAACTCTCTTTGAATAACAACATCCATGCCACAAGAATTCCTGTGGCTTTACGGTTGGAGAGGGGAACAGAGGCTTCAAAAACACCTGCTTATTTCTTTCTGTAACATATTTTAACCCTAGCCACAGAAAAAAGAAGATCCACAGCTACCTCGGAAAACCTCCCCGAAATCCAAAGCTCCTGTGGTGGATCTCTTGGGCCTTGGTAAGAGCCAGACTTTTCCACTCCTCTAATCTCACCAATGTTGATGAATTCTCTGTGATCCTGGGGAGATAGGTAGAGATGGGGTTGTTCGGTTGGTGGCTTCATCACTAAGGTTGTTCCCGCCTGTTCTTCCTGGTGTTTTTCATCTGAGCAGTTGTTCTAAAAAGTGCTGATATTCTTTAGGGAGACAGTACAGTAATAGAGAAGTGGTCAAGTCCAGAGTCCCAGCTCTGCCACTCACTTCTTGGGGGGCTTGCTCAGCCTCTCAACATTACTTTCCTCCTGTAGTGAGGATGATGAGTCTACATCAGAGATGTTGTGGGAAGGACTAAATGAGATAAATAAGCTCTTAGCTCCTTGCCCCACACACTGAGCATTCAGTAAGTGTTTGCAAGCTTCACTAGACCAGCACCTGTGAGCCCTGCCCCAGCCCGCTCGTTCTCCAGGTGCATCCTGTTTCTGAGATGGCCCCTTACCTTGTGGTCATTTTCCTCCAGACTTTTGAAACCCTGAGCTAGTGGTTCTGCCCCTTTCAGAAACAGAGCCTAGTCTTACTTTTCATAGTACTGATGGCTGTACTTTGTCTCAGTCCATTCCTGCTGAGTGGACTGAGTATTGGCTACTTCAGCTTCTCATGTCTGTCCTTTTCATTTCTCTCTGAGAATAAATCCTACACAGCTTTGCCCCTCAAATAGCCAGAAGGGAGCCAGCCAGCTCCCTTGCAATGGTGCTAATGTAGCCTTCAAGCCCAAGTTCCTCCTGTCCTCTGCTGAGCTACAGGCTTTTCCAGTGTGTTCTTGGGAATCTTGTGAGATGCCTCATCCAAGCTGTATGGTTCCAGAGCCTAGATTTCAGGGTCTGTGATTGGAGCATGTGGGCCTTCTCTGTTTTGTGTCTGGAAGAGAAGAAAGGAATGGGCTTAATAAGCAGGGCTACATTTTAACTTTGGCCTCTCTTTCCAGATGCTCCTGTATCCTGCTCCATTGCAAATGGTAAGACCAGTAATACCCTAGAGAAGGATTTAGATCTTCTGGCCTCCGTTTCATCTCCCTCTTCTTCGGTTTCCAGAAAGGTGAGTCTTGTGGGTGACTCAGGAGGAAAGAGCATTCTGTAAAGGGTGCTTTTGATAACTTAATCCTGGAGTCAAGTCATGCGTTCTTGGTGAAATTTGACTTTGGTTTTCTTGATTCTTCCCTTAACCCTGTCATCTCTGTTACAGCGTATTCATTCCATTTTGTCTCTTGCTCAAAAAGAGTGGGCCCTTCATGTGAACTTCTGTTGAAGATTGTCAGATTGTAAAGGCTAATCCTATAAGTCAGCTCCTCAGCCTGAGTTATTGCCAGAGAGTTTGTAAACAGGAAAGGCTTGAGACCGTCAGTGACTCCCATTTGTGGAATCCCTGCTGTGTACACCAGGCGCAGTGCTAGGTGATTTTGTGTATCATTTTGTGTATTTCCCTTAGGATTTAAAATATTCACCACAATCCTGCAAAATGGGTCTTCTAGATGAGGAAAGAGTTCAGAAAAGTCACATGACTAGCCTCTCATTACACAACCAGTAAACAGTGGTACTGGGACCTTAGTTCTCTCTGGCTGCATCATTTGTAGGTCATTTTAATTTGTTAGTTCTTCACCAAATCACATTTTTTTGCTAAAGAGCCAAGAATTGTACCAGAGCGTAACTATCAGGTGTTTCCTGATGTTTGTATGGCAAAAGTGTCAGGAGGCTACTAACTCGAGCCACGTTTTCTCATGGCAAATGGTAGAAACAGTAGAGAGATGAGGGAGGTCCTTACAGAGAACCCCAGGAGGACCATTCCAATTCCTCCCTGCCGTTTGTCCTAAGGTTGTAGGTTCCATGCCAACCCCAGGGAGTGCTGGCTCAGTTCCGGAAAACCTGAACCTGTTTCCAGAGCCAGGGAGCAAATTAGAAGAAACAAGCAAGAAGCAGCTGTCTAAAGACTCCATCCTGTCGCTGTATGGATCCCAGACGCCTCAGATGCCCACTCAAGGTAGAGTTCACAGGGGTCATGGCTGTGTGCCAGGTGGAAACGGGAGGCCTTCCATGCAGGAATTATTTGTTGTGCCAGGGGCAGTTGCTCTGGGAGCCCTGACATCATATTCCAAACAAGCCTAAGCATGACATTTCTTGTGAAACCACTGAGTATCAGGAGATAGATATTAATGTAACTCAGAGCCATGCTTCTGTGGGGTCTGGCCCCTGTGAAGCCTGACTCGGGGTCTGGATCTGGACCCTAAAGGGGGAGTGCCTGGCTCTGCAGCCCACTGGAAGCCAGAGCAAGTCTTGTAGAGAATCTGTCTGCGGAATTCTAGCTGGCAGGAGCAGCCAGTGAGCATTTGTATTGACCTCGTGTGCATTCCTCCTTCACAAATCTATATGTCTGTTCTCTTGGCAGCAATGTTCATGGCTCCTGCTCAGATGGCGTACCCCACTGCCTACCCCAGCTTCCCTGGGGTTACACCTCCTAACAGCCTAATGGGGAGCATGATGCCCCCACCTGTAGGCATGGTAGCTCAGCCAGGAGCTTCTGGGATGGTTGCCCCAATGGCCATGCCTGCAGGCTATATGGGAGGCATGCAGGCCTCCATGATGGGTGTGCCAAACGGAATGATGACCACCCAGCAGGCCAGCTACATGGCAGGCATGGCAGCTATGCCCCAGACTATGTATGGGGTTCAGCCAGCTCAGCAGCTGCAGTGGAACCTAACTCAGGTAAGCTGCTCCATTTCACTCAGGACAAGAGTTCTGAGCCGCCCTCAAGGCTGTCTCACTTAGTGTTTGCCCCTTATCCTTTGAATCCTTATAATGTAAATGAGATCTCGCCAGAGACATTCTTGGGTTTGCTTCATTTATTTATTTATTTTAACAGAAGGTCTGTCTAACCTCAGACTTTCTGAGGTATTTTGGGTTCCTGTAGAATAAGGGTAAATTGCCTGATTCTAAAACTCTCCACACATTCATCAAAACAAAACAACCTGTCCAGATAAACAAGAGATGCCAATAAAAGCACCCATAAGCAATGACTATTGGATCTAATAGAATACCACAAACCTCAAATTACACGGTTATAACACTAAAATCCAGGGCTTCCCTGGTGGCTCAATGGTAAAGAATTCGCCTGCCAAGGCAAGAGACACAGGTTCAATCCTGGTCCAGGAAGATCCCACATCCCGAGGAGCAGCTGAGCCCATGTGCCACAACTGTTGAGCCTGAGCTCTGAAGCCCAGGAACCGCAACTACTGAGCCCAAGTGCCACAAGTACTGAGGCCTGTGCACTCTAGAGTCTGTGCTCTGCAGCAAGAGAAGCCACAGCAGTGGGAAGCCTGCACGCTGCAGCCAGAGAGTAGCACCTGCTCACAACTAGAGCAAAGCCCCCACAGCACCGAAGATCCAGCACAGCCAAAAATAAATAAGTTTTTAAAAACACCGAAATCAAGCAGAGCCAGCACCACAGAGAGACCGTGTGAAAAGAGGAGAAGGAGTAGGGGGCTAGAGGTGACAGCATAGATAAAACACTCCCAAGAAAGAGAAAGCCCTGCCCTGATTAAGTGTTCTGAGACCTGGTGCAGTATAACTCTGGTTACTTGGAGAATCAAAAGTAAAGGACTCGAAATAGATAGGACCATATGGGGTAGCTTTGGCAAAGCATTGTTTCTAGGAGAGATGAGGATGACTTAGAATGAGGGGGTGCTTTTTGGAGACCTTGTGGTGAAGAAGTAAAAATTGAGAACGACAAAACCAGATCTACTATCCTCCTCCCCACCAAATAGTCATTTCACTTTACTAACCGAAGAGGGCGCTCTTGAACTAAAAAATTCAGTAAGTCTCCCCAGATCCTTTCACCTGTGTGTGTTATTGCTGATTCAGGAAAATAAGGTACTACAAAGAATCCGCCTGCCAGTGCAGGAGATGCAAGAGATGAGGGGTTTATCCCTGGGTGGAGAAGATCCCCTGGAGGAGGAAATGGCAACCTACTCCAGTATTCTTGCCTGGAAAATTCTATGGACAGGGAAGTCTGAGGGGCTGCAGTTCATGGGGTCACAAAGAGCCAGACACGATTGAACACGCATACACACACAAAATGAAGTATCAAGTGACATTTATGTAAAACTATTATGAGAAGAAACTAAAAAAATGAAATCTAAACATTTTGAGGAATGAAAATTCTTTCTCCAAAACCAGTCACGAAGTGGAAGAAAACTGTTACACAATCCTGAATTAAATGTCCTCTAACAAACACTTGCAGGCAAGACAAAACAGCTTGAATCAAAAAGTGAAAAACTTAGAAGCAAAATGGACAAATAACTGAAAGTTGTGAAATGAAAGTTTCCTAAACTCAGGAAACAAATTGAGAAACAACACAATTATCTTAAAAATAGACTGAATTACAAGTTAGTCAGAGGAGAATAGATTCAACTGGAAATATATTTGGCATAGAGGAAAGGCATGAAATAGCTCAGAGAAAGGAAACTAAATATAGAGAGCACTAAAAAGAAAGAAGGAAAGGAAGAACTTAGGCAAAGAAGATCTAACATAAATATGCTTGTTTGGCGACCCCCAAAGGTGGCACTAATGCTAAAGAGCCTGCCTGCCATGCAGGTTCTCTTACGCCTGGGAAGGTCCCCTGGAGGAGGGCACGGCAGCCCACTCCAGTGTTCTTGCCTGGAGAATCCCATGGACAAAGGAGCGTGGAGGACTACAGTCCATAGAGTCACAGTCAGACACGACTGAAGAGACTGAGCACCCACACAAAGAAGAAAGGTAAAATAGTGGAGCAGGATTAATATGTTTAAAACTTAATATAAGAACGTTTCCTAGAAACAAAGGACTTGAATAACATGTTGAAAGAAACTACTGTGTGTATCTGGAAGAACTGACTCAGAATGGTCACCTCGATCATATCCCAGTAAACTTTTAGGCTTTGTATGGTAAGAAAAAAAATCCATGAGTCCATTTTTTTTTTTTTTAATGGGTGTGGGATAGAGGGAGAGAAAGCCTTCTTTGCAGAAGAATGACAACTAATAATTATAGAAAGAACAAGGTATTCACATATTTGCAAAGAAATACTCTTCAGATTACTTATTAATTACAATGAAAGAACATATGATGGATACAATCTTAGATAAGTGATCAAACGAAAATTATCAACAGTGGGGCACATTAGTATTATGCATTTCTTGGTATCTTATACTAAGAAGGATATAATATCACTTACATAGAATTTTGGGGGTCTTCCCTGGTGGTCCAGTGGTTAAAATTTCACTTTCCAATGCAAGGGGTGTGGGTTTGATCTCTAGTCGGGGAAGCTAAGATTCCACATGCCTCACAGCCAAAAAACCAAAACATAAAACAGAAGCAGTATTGTAACAAATTCAATAGACTTTAAAAGTAGTCCACATCAAAAAATATATATATTAGAATTTTTGCCAAAAATATTTAACTTGGATTCAATCATAAGAAAACATGAGATAAATCTAAATTAAAGGATTTTCTCTAAAATAACTGGCCTGGACTCTTCAAATGGTGTTAGGAAAAAATGGCGGGGAAACTCCTCTAGGTTAAAGGAGGCTAAAGAGGTGAAAAATGAAGTGTATATTAGAATATAGTATTAATGTGAAGTATCTTGAACATGATCATTGTATTGTGATACTAGGAAAGTCTTCTTTCATATGAGACCTAAGAGTCCGACTTTGTGCGACCCCATGGACTGTAGCCCGCCAGGCTTCTCTGTTCATGGGATTTCCTAGGCAAGGATACTGGAGTGGGTTGCCATTTCCTTGTCCAGGGGATCTTCGTCTCCTGCATTGACAGGCCGGTTTTTTACCACTAGCACCACCTGGGAAGCTTCTTATGAGATGCCTCCTGACTTATTAAGAGGTGAAACGTCACAGTATCTGCAACTTTCAGTGTCTATCAAAAATTTTTTAAAGCTGATACATATGTATATATCAACGATAAAGCAAAAATGTTACCAGTTGTTGAATTTAAGGAAAGATGTATGGGTCTCATTATCCTAATCTTTCAACCTTTCTGTAAACTTGAAATTTTCTTTAAAAGTTGATGAAAGAAAAAAAAGTTAGCCTTTCTCTTAAAGGAAAAGATCTTATACAGAAAATGTACCACACTTGGGGAATTTAAGGCATTTTTCTTTGATAAATAGTTTCGTCTGTTCACTGCCAGGAGCCAGTCTTTTAATCAGATTCCTAAAGGGGCTTCAACCCCACCCAGGCCTGATGCCACCAACCCTTTTCTCCCAGCAACTTTCTTTCTCATACAGTGAAGACATGTTGGTCTTTTTTTTTTTTTTGCCTGCCTTTGTTCTTTCTGAAAAGTCCAGTTTCCTTTTCTTTGTCTTCTTTCTACTCGAGCATGCACAGCACTTTCCCTGACACTCTGGATAATGACTTTGCTGGAGAAAAGACAGGAGTGCTGGCTGGCTGGGGGCTTCTCTTTATACTCTCAGGGTTGGCTCCAGCCAGTTCACAATAGGCTCCTTCTTTTCAGAATCAGAGTGGAAAGGAAATAGAATAACCTCCTGTGCCGCTTTTATGTCAGCTCACTCCAGGATTCCCCCTTCCCCTCCCTGAGCATTAGTCTCAGACAGCATCTCCCTTCTGCAGAGGCCTCCATCGCTGTGGTCTGGTGTCCCCAGAATGATCGTTCAAGGCAGTTCTGTTCACGACAGAGCTCCCCTTTGTCTCACTCTCCTCTCCCCACAGGCGGAAGGACTTCTTCCCGCCCTTTGCTCTAATTGGCCCCGTGCCCACAGCCTGTCTGAAAGCGTCCTCTCTCCTTTTCAGATGACCCAGCAGATGGCCGGGATGAACTTCTGTGGCACCAACGGCATGCTGAGCTATGGACAGTCCATGAACGGCGGGAACGGACAGGCAGCCAATCAGACGCTCAGCCCTCAGATGTGGAAATAGGAACAGCGCACCTGGATGACTACCACTCTCCCCGCCAACCTCTCCTTGTGTTTCCTCTTTCCCCATCCCCCTCTCCTACTTCTCTCTGGTTTAGAAGTCGCTCAATCTGGGTCACTTAGGACTTGGCATCCTGCCTAGCCCAACCACATCCCAAACCTGCAGACCTCTCTGTGGC
Organism: Bison bison bison; assembly: GCF_000754665.1. Lineage (NCBI taxonomy): Eukaryota > Metazoa > Chordata > Mammalia > Artiodactyla > Bovidae > Bison > Bison bison. Next base: position 4,340,219 of record NW_011495044.1, on the reverse strand, counting down.
TTTCTGTCATACCTGTCCCCCAGCTGTCCTGATTCCCTCCCCAGCCTCAGCCGGGTTATCTCCTGGCAGCCGCACCTAAGGAACTGTTGCCAGAAGGCACTTAGACTGCAGGGTAGATGTGCACACCTTTGAGCACCTTTCCCACAAGGTGAAACTTCCTGTCACACTCAGAAAGGTCTGTAGGGGTTGTGTTTTAGGCAAAGAGGGGAGAGTTTAGAGATCCTTCTTTATGTGTTGATAAATTATTGGGTTGACCAAAAGAACCTTTTGGCCAACCCAGTATTTCCATAGGTTTAAATTTTGGGGATGAGAAAGGAGGCATCATGCTCCCCTGATTTATGGAAATTAAGGAAGTACTGAAATCGAATTAAATGCTCCTGGAGTCTTAGAGCAGTTTGCCCCCAGCCCTGGGGCGAGGATGAGCAAAATATGACTCTACTTCACGCTGAATTGTTTCCTGGATCTGAGACTTCAGGAGTTGCTGCTTCGGTCAGCCTTTCTTAGCACCAAAGACTCTTCAAAGGTCCCACACAAAGACACACACCCTGTTCCCTGACTTCATCTGGTAGGATCTGGCTTTGTGGCTGGAGGACCAGCCCCTCCAGTGGGAATGCAGAGTTAACGTGTGTACTGCTTGTGTGTGTGTGTGTGGATTCCACCTCCGACTCTTTCCCCGTCTGCGCTGGGTATTTTTGTTTTTGTTTTTTAGTTTTAGGTTTACAACAGAGAGGAGTTAATTTATCAACAGCCTAAAACTGTTGCCAGTTTTTCTTTAGTTAAAAAATTTACAATCTCATCGGTAGCTCCCTTCCTCCTTTCCCCTCTCCAACCTGCCAGTTGCTGTTTCGTATTGGTGTGTCCAGGCTGCCCTGCGCCCCCATCTGTCCAGGTGTATGAGGCAGGGCGCCTGGGCAGCCTTCCTCTCAGTCATCGTTCACCCCACTTGAAAATTAAAACAAGAAGACGTTGCTTACAAGATTTCATCTGTGGGAACCACAGCTCCTGGTTGCCTTTCTCCTGTGTATGTGTAAATTCCTTAATAAACATTGCAGGGAAGCAGCGCTCACTCGCTCTCGCCGTGTGTCACTCGTGGAGGAGGGTGAGTTCCGCCCCGGTTTTCTGCTTTCCAGGGGCAATTCCCTCACTTTCTGTATTGTAAAACATGATTACATTTAGAACGGATAAACAAGGTCCTACTATAGCATAGGAAACTAGAGCCAGTCTCCTGGGATAAACCAGGATGGAAAAGAATATTTAGAAAAAAATGTAAATATATATATGTGTGTGTGTGTATAACTGAGTCACTTTTCTGTACAGTAGAGATTGGCACAACATTGTAAATCAACTGTATTTTAATTAAAAAAAAAAAACAACAGCATAGGGAGCATACCCAAGGGGCAGGTCAAGACTCAGGCAGTCAGAAAGGTGGCCTTTTTCCAGTAGCATCTAGAGTTGTGAGGGAGTGGACTCTGGATGTCCGTACCGGCTGGAGTCCCGGACCATCGGAACTCATCGGAACCAGAAGTACCCCCCACAATAGAAAAACTGAGACCCCTCCCCCTTCCCATCCTTCGAGTACACCTTTTGAATACTTCAGGGTGTGAGAGGATAGCACAATGGCTCCAAAAGCTCTGAGCCAAGCTGCCAGTGTTCATATCCCTTCTTGCTCTGTGACCTGGCTACTAAAGCCCTGTGTATCAGTGTAAAATGGGGCTTGTGTAAAATGAAGCAATTCCTGTGGTACATTCAGCACACAGGGTATTTGCCCTCAAATATTAGCAAATACTACATGCCAGGCCTATGTCAATTCATTCAACAAGTGTTTAAAGAAAGCTTTCAATGTGCCCAGCACTATCTTAGGCTCTGGAATAAAACAGTGAATCAAAACTCTCATAGGATAGTGTGGTAGGGGAGATGGACAATAAACAAGTAAATGAATGATTTGATTTCAGGTGGTATTAATACAAGGTAAGGCAAGATTAGGGGAGAGGGTGGGTGTGGGACCATTTGGGTGGAGCAGTCAGAAGGAGGTTACATTTCAACTGAGACCTGAATAAGGAGCCAGTTGTGTGGAGATCTGTAAAAAGAGAGCAAAGGTGGACGTCTGCATTGAAAATGGTTTGGTGGAGGTATTGGTTTGAGAATCATCAGGGTGTGTAAAGCCACGAGACAAGGTGAAGTCATCTAAGGAGAAAGCATGAAGAGGAGAGGACTGAGCCTTAAGGTCCATCAGCTTTTAGAATTTGAAGAGATAAGGAAAAACATTTTGAAGAGAAAAAAATGAATCATAGTCCCTGCTCTTAAGATGCTCACAGAATCACGGGGCAACAGACTTCGAATCTCTTAGACATGCTTTATGGGAGCTAGGAAGGTTGGGGAAACCTTCCTAAGGACAGAGCACTTGAGCTGAGTCCTGGGGGCAAGTTAGGAGTTAACCAGCGAGTGGTGTGGAGGTGGGGAGAACAGCCCAGGCAGATTGTACCATGTGATCAGAGAGAGAGACCTGCAAGAGCACAGAACACTCCAAGAGGCACAGGCAGTTCTGTGCTTCTAAGGTCTGATACTAGTCAAGGTGTGGTGAGAGGAGGGACCTAGCTGGGGTTGGACCAGATCACAGGGGGCTTCCTACAGCCCAGGAGTGAGTTTAGCCTGAACTGTGGTAAACAGTGGAGTGACACGGTCAGATGTGAGATTCAGGCAGCTCACCCTTGCCTTGCTGACAACGTGTTTGAGAAACAAGACCAGATCTAGGGGACCAGAGAAGGGCAAGAGCTGAACAAGGGCCAAGTTACTAGGGGGTGGGATAAAGGAAGCCGCTCAGAAGAGTATCTCATGAGGCACATGAGATGCTAACAAGTGCAGCACAGAAACGCTACAATGAGCTTGGGAAAGCGCATGTCACATCAGCGCTTGTACTTCTAGAATGTGAATATCCAAGTAGAAATGGCTCTGGAAATTTCCGTGGTAAAGACTTTAAAAATATTTTTTAAAGCAGTTTTAGGTTCACAATGAAATTGATCAGAAGGTATAGAGTTATCTCTGTCCCTCACCTAGCGTCTTCCACTTTTGACACTCTGCACCAGAGGAGTACATTTGTTACAATGAACCATAGCAATAGATCATGATCATCCAAAATCCATAATTTACATTAAGGTTCATTTTGGTGTTGTGTAATCTATGGGTTTTAGCAAAGGTACAATGACATGTAGTCATTATAGTATCATACAGAATAGTTTCACATCTTGAAAACCCTCTGTGCTCTGCCTCTCTATCCCTTGCTCCCCTGTAACTCCTGGAAGCCACTGATTTTTTTTTCCCCACTGTCTCCATAGTTTGGGCTTTTCCAGAATGTCATATGCCTAGAGTCATACAGTTTGTGGCCTTTTTCAGATTGACTGCTTTCACTTAGTAATATGCACTTTTGTCTTTTCATGGCTTAATATCTCCTTTCTTTTTAGTGCTGGATATTTCAGTGTCTGAATGTACCATAATTTATTTTAATCTATTCATTTACTGAAGGACATCTTGATTGCTTCCAAGTTTCGGCAATTATAAATAAAGTTGCTATAAACATCTGTGTGCAGGTTTCTGTGTAGACATAATTTCTAATTCCTTTGAGTAATTACCAAGGAACGTGGTTATTGAATCATATGATAAGTGTGTATTTAGTTTTGTAAGAAAGTGTCAAGTGTCTTCCAAAGTGGCTGAACCATTTGCATTCCTACCAGAGATGAGTGAGTTCCTATTGCTCTACATCCTTGCCAGCATTTGGTGTTATCAGTGTTTTGGGATTTAGGCCATTCTAATAGGATATTAAGAAGAGGTGGCAAGAATACACAGAACAACTGTAAAAAAAGATCTTCACGACCAAGATAATCACGATGGTATGATCACTCACCTAGAGCCAGACATCTTGGAATGTGAAGTCAATTGGGCCTTAGAAAGCATCACTACAAACAAAGCTAGTGGAGGTGATGGAATTCCAGTTGAGCTATTTCAAATCCTGAAAGATGATGCTGTGAAAGTGCTGCACTCAATATGCCATCAAATTTGGAAAACTTAGCAGTGGCCACAGGACTGGAAAAAGTCAGTTTTCATTCCAATCCCAAAGAAAGGCAATGCCAAAGAATGCTCAAACTACCGCACAATTGCACTCATCTCACATGTAGTAAAGTCATGCTCGAAATTCTCCAAGCTAGGCTTCAGCAATATGTGAACTATGAACTTCCAGATGTTCAAGCTGGTTTTAGAAAAGGCAGAGGAACCAGAGGTCAAATTGCCAACATCTGCTGGATCATGGAAAAAGCAAGAGAGTTCCAGAAAAACATCTGTTTCTGCTTTATTGACTATGCCAAAGCCTTTGACTGTGTGGATCACAATAAACTGTGGAAAATTCTTCAAGAGATGGGAATACCAGACCACCTGACCTGCCTCTTGAGAAACCTATATGCAGGTCAGGAAGCAACAGTTAGAACTGGACAGGGAACAACAGACTGGTTCCAAATAGGAAAAGGAGTACGTCAAGGCTGTATACTGTCACCCTGCTTATTTAACTTATATGCAGAGTACATCATGAGAAACGCTGGGCTGGAAGAAACACAAGCTGGAATCAAGATTGCCAGGAGAAATATCAATAACCTCAGATATGTAGATGACACCACCCTTATGGCAGAAAGTGAAGAGGAACTCAAAAGCCTCTTGATGAAAGTGAAAGAGGAGAGTGAAAAAGTGGGCTTAAAGCTCAACATTCAGAAAACGAAGATCATGGCATCCGGTCCCATCACTTCATGGGAAGTAGATGGGGAAACAGTGTCAGACTTTATTTTTTGGGGCTCCAAAATCACTGCAGATGGTAACTGCGGCCATGAAATTAAAAGATGCTTACTCCTTGGAAGGAAAGTTATGACCAACCTAGATAGCATATTGAAAAGCAGAGACATTACTTTGCCAACAAAGGTCCGTCTAGTCAAGGCTATGGTTTTTCCAGTGGTCATGTATGGATGTGAGAGTTGGACTGTGAAGAAGGCTGAGCGCCGAAGAATTGATGCTTTTGAACTGTGGTGTTGGAGAAGACTCTTGAAAGTCCCTTGGACTGCAAGGAGATCCAACCAGTCCATTCTGAAGGAGATCAGCCCTGGGATTTCTTTGGAGGGAATGATGCTGAAGCTGAAACTCCAGTACTTTGGCCACCTCATGCAAAGAGTTGACTCATTGGAAAAGACTCTGATGCTGGGAGGGATTGGGGGCAGGAGGAGAAGGGGACGACAGAGGATGAGATGGCTGGATGGCATCACTGACTCGATGGACTTGAGTTTGAGTGAACTCCGGGAGTTGGTGATGGACAGGGAGGCCTGGCATGCTGCGATTCATGGGGTCACAAAGAGTCGGACACGACTGAGCAACTGAACTGAACTGAACTGAATAGGTGTGTAGTGGGATCTCAGTGCTGTTTTAATTTATAGTTACCTAATACATAATGTTGAATATCTTTTCATATGTTTGTTTGCCATCTGTATACCTTGATTAGATTAAAATTAATAACTATCAAAAGATTTAATTAAGAGAGAAGAAAAGTTTATCTCAGAGTAAGGGAAAATATCTTTATTTATTTATTTCTGGCTGTGCCGGGTCTTCGTTGCTGCGAACAGGCTTTCTGTAGTTGCAGTGAGTGTGGGCTTCTCATCGCAGTGGGTTTCGTTGCAGAGCACAGGCTCTAGAGCATGCCAGCTTTGGCTCAGTAGTTGTGGTGCATGGGCTTAATTGCCCCAAGGCATGTGGAATCCGCCCAGACCAGGGCGGATTCCTGCATTGGTTTCCTGCATTGGTAGGTGGATTCTTAACCACTGGACCACTAGGGAAGTCCCCTTGGATATATTATAAATAGATAAAGCTAAACATTATATTAGGGTATTCCCAGGTGGCTCAGTGGTAAAGAATCCACCTGCCAATGCAGGAGACACAGGAGACATGGATTCAATCCCTGGGTCTGTAAGATCCCCTGGAGGAGGAAATGGCAACCCACTCCAGCATTCTTGCCTGGAAAATTCCATGGACGGAGGAGCCTGGGGGGCTATAGTCCATGGTGTCTCAAAGAGTCAGACACGACTTAGCGACTAAACATATAAGCATGCATACAAACCTTATATTGGCCAATCCTAAAAGCTAGGAGGACAGAAATTCCTTTGTATAATGTAGAGAAAAGATTCCAAAACTCAAGGAATTCTGGGATGAATTACCAAATATGTCATTCCTTTTCCCAACCTGATAAAACACTGAAGGCATTCCCTTTACCCAATGGTGAGACATACTTTGTTATAGAAGTACTAGAATCATGAAAACATGACTTAGTAGGTGTTCTCTATAGGCCAAGAATACTAGTGAAGTGTCTTCCGATTTTCAGTGGACTTGAGCATTTCCAATAATAGCCTTTAACAGTGGCCCACCTGCGATTTATGATAATAAGAATGGATACCAAGATTTTTGGAGATGATTAATTAATTGAAGCTAGGGACCCAGACAAATGGCAGCTCACTAAAGCCCCACTTGATCTGGATAGCCAAATTTTCTCAGGGTTTGGAGACAGATGTCAATAAGATAGATATATAGCCTTATATTCTGTTGCTAGACCTGAGTTCACAGCCTATTGAATAATGGAGAGACAGGTATTCTTGAGGATGGAGCTTGTAAAAGCCCTATTAATGTGTAATGTTTATCTTTTGGCTTTCCCCCAAGGGACGCACTACCATTTTATCTGGGTAAATACAGTAGGGAAACCACAAATCTTGGGCAGCAGTTAGACATTAACTGTTAGCTCTCGCTACATCCTACTTAGAGTATTTTTGTCCATATGTCAGAGTGGAAGCATGTGGTGATCAGGTAATGATGGAGTTTTGACCTAAGTCAGCCTCACCATAGGCCAAGTGGAACCTTAAACCCCTCCTGTAGCAGTTCCCCCCAAGTTTCTGAGTGTCCAGTTGGAAAAAGATGTCCTTAGCAACGGATAGATTTCTTACATTGACTTGCTGACCTGCGAAGTAAGGACTGTTGAGGAAACAGTGGAGGAAGAGGAAGCCCCTGGAACTCTTCCCTACTGAAATAACAAACCAATAACAGAATTACATCTCTGGGGGAAATTTAGGAGACCACAGGTCCATTTAACTTGAAGTCTAGCTGGTGCAAAAGATGGATGGGTCTGGGAGAATGACAGTAAATTATGGTAAACTGCTCTGGGTTAATACCTCCAAACTGGGCTATCCTCATTATAGGTGCTATTCTGGAAGGCATCTCCTTTTTGAATTTAATCAGGATAATGCTTGAGGCGTGACATAGGTCTATTAACATTATACTTTGGGAGAAGTAATTCATCCTGATAAACAAAAATATCAGAAACAATCTGCTTCCACGTGATAGAACAGCAGTGTGAGTTTACTACCCAATCTGAGGAATGTGCCGTCTCTTAGATCTATGCAGTAATTCAGCGTGTAGAGGCTTTGGTTCTCTCTCCACAGGAGATTGTATTTTCCAAAGATGGCCTCACTGGCATACACCCCATCCCACATGCTCATCTTATAATCGTGACATTGGCCTTCCACTGAAGAGGTCTATTTTCTCTTCCTTTGAACATGAATAGACCTTTATAACTGCCTTAACCAACAGAATATGGCAGATACTGCCTCACTTCCCAGGCTAAGGTTATACAAGGGCTGTGTGGCTTCTTCTTGGTTCTCTCTCTCTCTCTCTCTCAGGACTCTTGCCCTTCATACCAAGCCAGTATATTTTTAAGAAAGCTCAGGCCACATGGAGAAGTCACGTGTGGGTTTCTGGTCAACGGCTCTGGCCAGGCCTAAGTGGAGTCAGTCATGTCCGACTCTTTGCGACCCCATGGACTGTAGCCTACCAGGCTCCTCCCTCCATGGGATTCTCCAGGCAAGAGTACTGGAGTGGGTTGCCATTTCCTTCTCCAGGGGATCTTCCCAACCCAGGGATCGAACCCAGGTCTCCCGCATTCCAGGCAGATGCTTTAACCTCTGAGCCATGTAACAATAAATAACCTTCAGATGATTCCAGTTCTTTGCCTTTGCATCTTCCAGTTAGGCTCCCAACATCATGGTGCAAAGACACGCTGTCTGCTCTGTGCTCTGTCTGAATTTCTGACTTACAGAAACTGTGAGAAACAATAAAATATTTTTGTTGTTTTAAGCAGGAACTAATAGGCAATCTGTCATATAAACCAATCTGTAAGGAATCCTGCCATATCAATGAATTATTTGAGGCATGTTGGGCTGATCCTTTTAAAGGAAGGAACAAGTTGTTTTCTGTCCTCTGTATTAAAAAAAGAAGTGCGGCACCAGATGAGTCCCTTTGGATTTGTGAAGCACATACACCATTGTCAGATGTATTGACCCAACCGATTTTGGGAGTGATATGAAAAGCTGCCTATTTCAAGTAGAGCCCAGAACGACAGATGTTTCTCTTATTCAGGCTACAGGCACTTCTTCCCTCAGCTCTTGCAATTCGGTAGATCAGTAGTAGATCAGGATACTGTATGGACCCTCTTACAAGCCCTAAGTAAAGAACCAATAATGGGACTTCCATGGTGGTCCAGTGGCTAAGATTCTGCACTCCCAAAGCAGGGGCCTGGGTTCTGTCCCTGGTCAGGCAACTAAGAGTTCACATGCTGCAACTAAAGATACTGCATGCCATAACGAAGACCCGGTGCAGCCACAGAAATAAATATTTGAAATAAAAAAGAATCACCAAGGAGGCAATTATGGTTTTCGAAACTAAGCTCTCTTCAGCAAGCAACTCTTCCTACTTGGCCTTGGTGTGGATTGAATGCCAGATCAGGAGATCCCAGGTGCCACGGGCTTTCCTGGTGGCTCAGATGGTAAAGAATCTGCCTGCAATGTGGGAGCCCTGGGTTCGATCCCTGGGTTGGGAAGATCTCATGGAGGAAGGCATGGCAACCCACTCCAGTATTCTTGCCTGGAGAATCCCCATGGACAGAGGAGCCTGGCAGGCTACAGTCCGTGGGGCCTCAAAGAGTTGGACACAACTCAGCAATTAAGCACACACAGCACATGGGACCAGAGCTGCCCGTAACTGAACCGAGTAATGGTCTGCCTGCATATCCTTGGAGAACCTTCAATGTCAGTATCTTTAGATCTTTTTCTCTTTGGCTGGGTGGAGTCACTGGAGAAGTTTTTCAAATTTGCTGCCCAGGGAGTATAGACCTGGGTAGAAGCATTCTGGAAAGAAGACTGGGAGTCTCAAGTTTAGTGTGTAAATGTTCACATATCCTTGCCCTGTTCCCTGTATTTCCAGCATAGTGCCCACCCCTCAACTCTGCCTGCTCTTCTTCAGTTCAGAGACCCCTCTGTTTTGTCTTTTCCTTAAAGGACTCCTCCAGTCTCCTGCAGAGATGGTCAAAGGACAGTCACCTGACTGGAGTAGTGTAGAGACACTGAGAATCCGCTTCTAACAGTTTTACAACCAGTGTTCTTCAGCTAGCATTGCCTGAACTCCCCATTTTCAGAGGGACCCCTAGGCAACCAGTTTGTTTGCTTTTGGAGGTTCTGGAATGTAAATTAGGTTGCTTCTTGGCTTTCCTGCTGCTCACTAAGGATTCAGCCTTTTCAGGACTCATAAGGCTGTCAGCACTCATCCATTGGTTCTTCAGTTGCCAGAATTTTGTTTTTCTCTTCTCTATTCAATGTATCCGGAGAAGGCAATGGCACCCCACTCCAGTACTCTTGCCTGGAAAATCCCATGGACAGAGGAGCCTGGTAGGCTGCAGTCCATAGGGTCGATAAGAGTCGGACACAACTGAGTGACTTCACTTTCACTTTTCACTTTCATACATTGGAGAAGGAAATGGCAACCCACTCCAGTGTTCTTGCCTGGAGAATCCCAGGGACAGGCGAGCCTCATGGGCTGCCGTCTCTGGGGTCGCACAGAGTCGGACACGACTGAAGCGACTTAGCAGCAGCAGCAGCATTCAATGTATCCTTGGGTTTATGCCTTTGGTTTTGAGTCCTTTTTTCTGCAGCTATGATGGGATTTTTGTGAGGGAGTGGAGCTAAATACATGTGTTCCATCTGCTCCCTTTAACTAGAACTTAAGACCATATGACAAGGACTAAGAAGGCAGAAAGGACAGGGGATGAGACCCTTCTTTTGGAAAGGGGTGTAGTTCTCCCAGGGAAGAGAGTCATGGACTGACAGCCTCAAGGAAAAGAACACCTATAGGATGAGGGTTGTGACTACAGTCCCTGTGAAGTTCAAAGTGCCAAGTACTTTCTTTTTAAGAGAGGTCAAGTTAATTACGATCGTGATTCTGAGAATTTCCTGACTCTACTATAAAAATTATCATAAAACTGTTCAGTCTGGTTTATGAATCCTGTGAGGGTTTAAGGAAAGCAGGAAGAAGATGGCTTTATTCTGTCCCACTATCTCCCAGAATGGAGAAAGGGCATTAACTTTGAGTGCCCACCCTCCTAGCGAAAGCAATAGATCCTGGAAGATTGTTCCAGAGAGGACAAGAGAAGAAAGAGGATCATCTATTTACTCTCATGTGTTGGTGAAGGTTGTTCCTTTGAGGAGAAAGAACTCCAGCAGAATCCTGAATTATTTAAGTGGAGTGACAAGTTCATTTATAAACCAAATAAATTCATTGGAAGCAGAAGCTCAATGCTGGGGTGACTGTGATGCTGAAAGACAATTTTTATTTTTAATTTTTTAATGTGGTTGATTTAAAATGTGTTGATTTCTTCTCCATAGCAAATTAACTCAGTAATACAGATTATACATTCTTTTTGATATTCTTTTCCATTATGGTTTATCCCAAAACATTGAATATTGTTCCCTGTGTTATACAGTAGTACCATGCTGTCTGTCCATTCAATATGTTATAGTTTGCATCTCCTAACCCCAAACTCCCTGTCTGTCCCTCCCCCCTCGCCCATATGTGAAAGTACACAAATTGTAAATGTGCTTGTATTTATTTTTCATGTGTATTAGGAGGAATAGAATTGGTATGTTAAATATAGAATATAGGATTTTATTGCTTTGGATGAGGGTAATGTGCACTGGAAAGGCACTCACTTTACAGGGACCGCATGGAAGTACCCTGGTGGTCCAGGTATTGAGACTCTGCTCTTCCACTGCAGGAGGTGAAGATTAGGTCCCTGGTCCAGGAACTAAGATCCCACATGCCACACAGTGTGGCCAAAACAAAAACAAAAAATACAAAGACCGTATGACTTGTAGGATCATTGTTCATGCCTTCAGTGACTGTCTGATTTGGGTTCTCTCAGAAACATACTCTGACAAAGGATTGGGCCCAAGTAGTTTATTTGGGAAATACCAATAGGAAATGGGAGAAGAAGGTGGAAAGAAAGGTAGCCAGTAAAAGGTACATTATTAAGCTAGTTACCTCTGTAGGAGTGTTGTGTGCTTAGTCACTCAGTTGTGTCTGACTCATTGAGACCCCATGGACTGCAGCCTGCCAGGCACCTCCGTCCATGGGGATGGATTCTCCAGGCAGGAACACTGGGTTGCCATGCCCTCCTCTAGGGGATCTTCCCAACTGAGGGATCGAACCCAGGTCTCCCGCATTTCAGGTGGATTCTTAACCATCTGAGCTCCCAGGGAAGCCCCCTCTGTAGGATACTGGAGTTTAATCTCACTGAAACTCTGGGAAACTGCATAATAACCTCAGAATCATGCCATCTAGTGGTGAGCAGTCTGGGTACTGTCAAACCAACTGATGAGAATCATTGGTCGAAGGCTGCTGGTGGGGGTGCTTACATGTCTGCTCAGTCGTGTCCAACTCTTTTCAACCCCATGGACTATAACCTGCCAGGCTCCTCTGTCCATGGGGCTTCTCCAGGCAAGAAGTGGGTTGCTGTACCCTCCTCCAGGGGATCTTACCAACCTGGAGACTGAATCCACACCTCCTGTGTCTCCTGGATTGCGGGCAGATTCTTTACCCACTGAGCCACCTGGGAAGCCTGGTGGTGGGGGTAGTTGGAGGGTAATCAGTGTTAATTCCCTGCCCAGCTGCAGAGATGCAAATACAGGCAGCTGGCATCGCTGAAGCACACTGGAAAGTCTAAAAGGTATGCATACGACACAAACAGCATCAGCTCCTTACCGTTGTAAGTGCTTGGAAGCGCTGATAGTATAGATACTTATGAGTGCTAGCATAGATTCCTCCTGCATTTTTTCCATCATTCTTCTGCTGGAACTTGACAATTATTTGTGATGGAAAATACTTAGAAAGTTAAATAATTATAAATTGAAATTGGGCCTCACTCTGTCATAATGTTAATTTCTTTTTGACCCTATCAGAAATCAGTGGTGAAAATGGTAATTCTAAAGAATAAGGCCAAACATTGTAATAGAAATGTGAATAGCAATGGTGATTTGAATAAAATTTACAGGTGGAAAAGATTAGTTTTCATTCTAATCCTAAAGAAGGGCAATACCAAAGAATGTTCAAACTATCATACAATTGTACTCATTTCACATGCTAGTAAGGTTATGCTCAAAGTCCTTCAAGCTAGGCTTCAGTGGTACATGAACCAAGGACTTCCAGATGTACAAGTTGGGTTAGAAAGGCAGAGCAACCAGAGATCAAATTCCAAACATTCCTCAGATCACAGAAAAACCAAAGGAATTCCAGAAAAACACCTACTTCTGCTTCACTGACTATGCTAAAGCATTTGCCTGTGTAGAGCACAACAAACTGTGGAAAATTCTGAAAGAAATGAGAATACCAGAGCACCTTACCTGCCTCCTGAGAAGTCTGTATGCAGGTCAAGAAGCAGCAGTTAGAACAGGATATGGAAAAACGGACTAGTCCAAAATCGGGAAAGGAGTAGTCAAGGTTGTATATTGTCACCCTGCTTATTTAACTTCTATGCAGAGTACATCATGCAAAATGCCAGACTAGATGAATCACAAGCTGGAATCAAGATTGCTGGGAGAAATATCAATAACCTCAGATATGCAAATAATACCACCAAAATTAATGCAGATGGTGACTGCAGCTACGAAATTAAAAGATGCTTGCTCCTTGGAAGAATAGCTATGACAAACCTAGACAGTGTATTAAAAAGCAGAGACATCACTTTGCCAACAAAGGTCCACATAGTCAAAGCTATGGTTTTTCCAGAAGTCATGTACTGATGGGCTTCCCCAATAGCTCAGTTGGTAAAGAATCCACCTGCAATGCAGGAGAACCCAGTTCAATTCCTGGGTCAGGAGGATCCCCTGGAGAAAGGATAGGCTACCCACTCCAGTATTCTTGGGCTTCCCTTGTGGATCCCCTGGAGAAAGGATAGGCTACCCACTCCAGTATTCTTGGGCTTCCCTTGTGGCTCAGCTGGTAAAGAATCCACTTGCAATGCGGGAGACCTGGGTTTGATCCCTGGGTTGGGAAGATTCCCCTGAAGAAGGCAAAGGTAACCCATTCCAGTATTCCGATCTGGAGAATTCCATGGACTGTATAGTGCATGGGGTTGCAAAGAGTCTGACATGGCTGAGCATCTTTCATTTTTGCTTTCATGTAAGGATGTGAGAGTTGGGCCATAAAGAAGGCTGAGCACTGAAGAATTGATGCTTTTGAACTGTGGTGCTGGAGAAGAGTCTTGAGACTCCCTTGGACTGCAAGGAGATCAAACTAGTGAATCCTAGAGGAAGTCAACCCTGAATATTCAGTGGAAGGACTTTTGCTGAAGCTGAAATTCCAATACTTTGGCCACCTGATGTGAACAGCCAACTCACTGGAAAAGACCCTGATGCTGGGAAAGATAGAAGGCAGGAGGAGAAGGGGGTGACAGAAGATGAGATGATTGGATAACATCACTGACTCTATGGACATGAGTTTGAGCAAACTCCAGGACATGGTGAAGGACAGGGAAGCCTGGACTGCTGCTGTCCATGGGGTTGCAAAGAGTCGGACACAACTGAGCGACTGAACAACAAGCCATCCAATTTTAATTTAATTCCCTAAATGGCTAACTAGTTGTCTTCACAACACTTAATGAATAATCATCATCAGTTTGCTAATTTGAAATTCCACTTTTATAATATATTAAATGGGTTTTAGTTTAATTTTGTTAATTTAAGAGTATATTTTGGTGCTGGTTTTATCTTATCTTGATTATCAAGCCTTGTATTATATTGGTAAAACAAATTATATAAGTTATATTGGTAGGTCAAGTCTGACATCATTATTGTTGAAAATTTTATTGGCCATTCTGGAATACTTACCATTCCTGGTAAACTTTAGAATCATTTAACTTATTAAAAGGAAAAGTTGAGATTTTTATTGGGGAGCATTAAAGTGGAGGAAGCTGACATATTTAGAAAGTTCTATTCCAATCCATGAACATGATGTACATCACTATTCTTTCCATTTAAATCAGTAATTTTTGTGACTTTATTGATAAGGTCCTGCATAATTCTTATTTATTCTTAGCAATATTTTATTATGAAAACATTCAAACATACAGGAAAGTTGAAAGACTTTACAGTGAGCATCCATGTACCACTACCTAGACTTTACCGTTAACGTTTTATTATATTTTGTGCCACGGTTTTGTTGAGTAGCAGGTAGAAGAGCAGACTGCTTGGATTTATCACTTGCAAGCTGTATGATGCAGGAAAAGTTACTTAACTTCTCCAAACCTCAGTTTTCTTTTCTGCAAATTGGGAATAATAATAGCATTTACCTCAGGAGGTTGTTACGAGGACCACATTGGTTAAAATATATAATGCACTTGGAACAAAGCTTCATACTCTAAATACTACATGCTAATGTGTTAGTCTGCTTGGGCTGTTATAAGAAAATATCTTGAACTGGGTGGCTTAAACAATGGACATTTATTTCTTCATAATTCTGAAAGCTAGAAGTTCCAGATCATGGTCTGGCAGCATCACTTTCTGGTGAGGGCTCTCTTCCTGGCTGTACATAGTGACTTCTTGCTAAATCCTCGTATTAGCTTTCCTCAGTGCCTGCCTTCAGAGAGAGATTAAGCCCTCTGCTGTCTCTTCTTAAAAGGACACTAATCCTATGGGATCAGGGTCCCACCCTTATGATCTCATTTAGTCTTAATTACAGTGAGTCCCTCCCTGACTTATGATTTTTCAATTTTACAGTGGTGTGAAAGTGATATGCATTCAGTAGAAACTATAATTTGAATTTTTATTTTTTTCCTGAGCTAGCATAGTCTCTCGTGATGCTGGGCAGTGGCAGTGAGCCTCAGCTCCCAGACAGTCACAATCACAAGGATAAACAACCAATACACTCACAACCATTCTGTACTTACACAACCATTCTGTTTTTCACTTTCAGTACAGTACTCAGTAAATTACATGAAATATTTCAATACTTTATTACAAAATAGGCTCTGTGCTAGATGATTTGGGCCAACTCTGGCTAATGTAAGTGTTTTAAGCACATTTAAGGTAGGCTAAGCTAAGCTAGGTGAGGTGTATTAAATGCATTTTTGACTTAGGGTATTTTTCAATGTACTATGGGTTTATCTAGATGCAATCCCATCATAAGCTTAGGAAGGTCTGTACTTTCTTATTCCAAATATAGCTACTCTGGGGGTTAGAATTTCAACATATGAATTTGTGGGACTGGTTGGGGAGACAGACATTCAGTTCATAACAGCTAGCAATGACATTGCTTTATTCTGTTTTCTAAATTGTTGCTTTTGTAAGCTATTGATGTAGAAGATAAAACAGCATTAGAGTATAATCATTTCTGCAGAAAATACATAAAAGACATGAAAAAAATGGTGTGTGTATGTGTGTGTGTGTAGGTGAGTCTGTGCACCAAAAGTTAGCAATGGTTACCCTACTTGGTGAAATTATAGGTAAGAATTATTTTGTATTTTGTGGTATTTCAGAAATATAAGGAAAGCAATTAACGTAAGGACTTCTTGAATACTAGAACAAAAAACTAATCGTTGTTGTTCAGCCACTAAGTCGTGTCTGACTCTTTTAATGAAACACTGGATTCCATTCCACTTTCAGTCTTTTCTATGTACATATTAAATGAAAGTGGTATGGTCATTTTATACCAATGTTGTTTCTACAAAAAAGAGATACAGATGTTTTCCTTTGTCATGGGTTTCAAATATTCCCGCGGAAACATTCACAAGTCTATGCCCGGCAGAGGAGAGCTGGTTCTATTCAGTAGTCCGGGCTGGCGAGAAGACAGGCTCTGTCTCCTTCCACAGGAGCGGGCTTGCCTTACGCTGGGTTCTAGCCCCAGGCTGCAGACAAACCAGAGTGATGGAACCACATCCCGGGGCGCACCCCGGAGAGCATCCCCTCAGGCGCCCGCAGGCGGGCTGGCTGCCCCGGAGGACGCTGGGAACCGCGCGCCGAGGCTGCTTGTCGCGCAGGCGCATCGGCCACGGCTGCGCTACGTGGGAGCATCTTGTGCCTGCGCGGTGACCGGTCCACGGCCGCCGGAGGGCTAGGGAGTGCGGTCAGAGCAGGTGAGACGGGTGAGCCATGGCTCCCTTGGGTCTGGAAAGCGGACAAACTGGTAAGAGCCGCCTCCGCCCAGCCCGATGTCATCTGTGGCTCGCGGGGTGCTCCCAGCCTCTGAGTCAGGCTCACACAAAGGCTGCGAGGGCTGGGCCAGACCGGTCCATCTTTGGAGAAAGGTTTATCATCTCCATTTACAGAGGAGGAAACGGGATCAGTGGGATTACGTGGCTTGCCACAGCCGACAAGTGAAGGAGCTGTATTCAAACCCAGATCCTTTTTGATTACAAATCGCAGACCACTTTAAAAGTGTTGTTCAGTCGCTAAGTCCTGTCTGACTGACTCTCTGCAGCACTCCAGGCTTCCCTGTCCTTCACTATCTCTTGGAGTGTGCTTAAACTGGTGTCCGTTGAGTGGATGATGCCATTCAAACATCACATCCTCTGTTGCCTCCTTCTCCTGCCTTCTATCTTTCCCAGCATCAGGGTCTTTTCCAATGTGTCCAGTCTTCACATTGGATGGCCAAATTATTGGAGCTTCAGCTTCAGTCCTTCCAATGAATATTCAGGTTTTATTTCCTTTAGAGTTGACTGATTTGATTTCTAAGGGACTCTTAACAGTCTTCTCCAGCACCACAGTCCAAAAGCATCAATTCTTCATTGCTCAGCCTTCTTTATGGTCCAACTCTCACATCTGTACATGACTACTGGAAAAACCATAGCTTTGACTATATGGACCTTTGTCAGCAAAGTGATGTCTCAGCTTTTTAATATGCTGTCTAGCGACTTCATTTTCACTTTTCACTTTCATGCCTTGGAGAAGGAAATGGCAACCCACTCCAGTGTTCTTGCCTGGAGAATCCCAGGGACAAAGGAGCCTGGTGGGCTGCCGTCTATGGGGTCACACAGAGTTGGACAGTACTGAAGCGACTTAGCAGCAGCAGCAGCAGCAGGTTGGTCATAGCTTTTCTTCCAAAGAGCAAGCATCTTTTAATTTCATGGCTGCAGTCACCATCTGCAGTGCTTTTCGAGCCCAATAATATGAAGTCTGTCACTGTTTCCACTTTCCCCCCATCTATTTGCCATGAAGTGATGGGACCAGATGCCATGATCTTAGTTTTGTGAATGTTGAGTTTTAAGCCAGCTTTTTCACTCTTTTTTCACCCTCATCAAGAAGCTCTTTAGTTCCTCTTCACTTTCTGCCATTAGGTAGTATAATCTGCATATCTGAAGTTATTGATATTTCTCCTGGCAGTCTTGATTTCAGCTTGTGGTTGATCCAGCCCGGCATTTCGCATGATGTACTTTGCATATATAAGTTAAATAAGCAGGGTGACAATATACAGCCCTGATGTACTCCTTTCCCAGTTTTGAACCAGTCTGTTTTTCCATGTCTGGTTCTAATTGTTGCCTCTTGACCTGCATACAGGTTTCTCAGGGGGAAGATAAAGTGCTCTGGTATTCCCATCTCTTTCAGAATTTTCCACAGTTTGTTGTGCTCTACACAGTCAAAGGCTTTAGTGTAGTCAATGAAGCAGAAGTTTTTCTGGAATTCCTTTGCTTTTTCTGTGATCCAGTGGATGTTGGGGAATTTTTTTTTTTAATTAACAAGCCAAAGTAATTTAGTTACATAAATCAACTCATTTACTATAGGCTACCAACGTTATCAAATGGTGGTGCTTCTACTGGTCCTCAATTCCTTCAGTCTTCTGATGGCAGACTTTTCTGATGGTGACAGGAGAAGTGGTGTGAAGGTCCAGGCACCACCAGCAATGTTTTCATGCAGGAACCACAGTACCAAATGCCCACAGCTCATCTCTTTCTTGGTTTTGCCACAGAAGGAGCAGGTATTCTTGGTGTGCTGGCTGATTTCAGTTTTCTTCACTGTTTTCCTGAGGGAGGCACCATAACGGGTGGTGTATTTGCCCATGATTCCAACTTTCTTGGTGCATTTCGCCATTTTAACACAACCTAGGTCTGAGCCCAAGAGCAGATGTTGGTAATTTGATCTCTGGTTTCTCTGCCTTTTCTAAGTCCAGCTTGTACATCTGGAATATCTTGGTTCACGTACTGTTGATGCCTAGTTTGAAGGATTTTGAGCATTACTTTTCTAGCTTGTGAAATGAGTGCAATTGTATGGTAGTTTGAACATTCTTTGGCATTGCCTTTCTTTGGGATCAGAATGAAAACTTACCTTTTCCAGTCCTGTGGCCACTGCTGAGTTTTCCAAATTTATAATTTCCAAATTACTTTAAAGGTTCAGTTCAGTTCAGTCACTCAGTCCTGTCCGACTCTTTGCGACCCCATGAATCGCAGCACGCCAGGCCTCCCTGTCCATCACCAACTCCCGGAGTTCACTAAGACCCACGTCCATCGAGTCAGTGATGCCATCCAGCCATCTCATCCTCTGTCATCCCCTTCTCCTCCTGCCCCCAATCCCTCCCAGCATCAGAGTCTTTTC
>NW_011495044.1:4318409-4321148 GCF_000754665.1 Bison bison bison | reverse complement strand
CCAACACCACAGTTCAAAAACATCAATTCTTCAGTGCTCAGCTTTCTTCACAGTCCAACTCTCACATCCATACATGACCACAGGAAAAACCATAGCCTTGACTAGACGGACCTTTGTTGGCAAAGTAATGTCTCTGCTTTTGAATACATTATCTAGGTTGGTCATAACTTTCCTTCCAAGGAGTAAGCATCTTTTAATTTCATGGCTGCAGTCACCATCTGCAGTGATTTTGGAGCCCCCCAAAATAAAGTCTGACACTGTTTCCACTGTTTCCCCATCTATTTCCCATGAAGTAATGGGACCAGATGCCATGATCTTCATTTTCTGAATGTTGAGCTTTAAGCCAACTTTTTCACTCTTTCTTTTCCTCAAGAAGCTTTTTAATTCCTCTTCACTTTCTGCCATAAGGGTGGTGTCATCTGCATATCTGAGGTTATTGATATTTCTCCCGGCAATCTTGATTCCAGCTTGTGCTTCTTCCAGCCCAGCGTTTCTCATGATGTACTCTGCATAGAAGTTAACTAAGTTAAATAACTTTAAAGGTAGGACTGCCTAAACAAATAATTGGATTTTATTAATTCCTTTATGCTTCTAGACATCAGCAGTGTTTTGGACCATGTGGGTTGTGTCTATCCATGATCTCTGTGTATCTGTTGTAAAAGAAATTTTCATTGATTGGTGTAAGTTCTGACCATGTGATTGAACTTCCTAGATCCTTTCACTAACACTGATGTTTTCTGCCCATCGTGGTGATTGGGAATAAATACTTGGAGCCTCCAGCTGCCTGCTGAGGAGACAGATAGAGGCAAGGATGGGAGGTGTTCCTTGAGAGCCTAGAGAGTAAAACTGTCCAGACTTTGGATTTTGGTGCTGTTTGTTCCCTGGGTTCCTGAGAGTGGAGGACACCTGTGCAGTTGTAAAGCCTCCTGTCAGAGACTCTGGCAGTTTCCTCATCAGAAAGTGGAGAAGCCCGGTCAGGACTCTGCCCTGTGGGTGGAGCCAGAGTTCCCCAGAAAGGAGTGCTGAAGTCATCATCCTACAGTGACTCCTGATCACCTTGCCCACTGAGGCCAGCACCTGGGTGAAGCTGCACCATCCAGAGAAGACGGTGGTGGGGGCACCCCTGTGGGAGGACGTGACTGAGATGTTTAAAGAGGAAGGTGAGACTAGACTGCTGGGTGGGAGGGAGGAAGAGCACCATCCTCCAGAGTGGGAAGGAATGTAGACATCTGAGCAGAAGCATCTGTTGGGGAGGCAGTTGGGTAAAAAGTCTCTGGAGTTCTTTATTGCTCCTGGCCTGAGGTTTTCCTAAATAGTAGTGGTTAACTCAGCTCCAAACCAGTATTTCAGTGTTATGACTGTGTATGTTATTTCTTTTCAACTTCCTCATGGGTGTATGAGGCTGGGAGAACTTGCCTGATTTTCCATATTTTACAGTGAGGAAATGTGAATCAAACAAATGACCTGTCCAGGTGCCGGGTATGTAGGTCAGAAGTAGAAGGCAGGAGGGAAAGTACCAGGTGAGATGGAGTATCTTGTGCTCAAATAGCAAGGAAGAGCTCAGAGACTAATAGACCTGTGTTTAAAGGATGCAACAGCCCTGTTCAAACTGGGGACAGTTTAAGTATCCAGATTGATTGTAACACCTTAAATAAGTAAAATTCCACACATTCATGATGATACTTAAAATAGAGGAAGAAGAGGGGAGAAAACTCATCTGTCAACATTGGAAGTGATTAAGACACTGATTTTCTTACTTTGAAATTATATTATTATGGGAATGAAGGATGCATTGACCTTGCTTTTTAAATCCTTTTCAGAAAATACCTTCCAGTAATGAATTTGAAAGGAATGGTGGGATATTTTACTATAAATGAAATAATTGGAAGATTGATGGGGAATAGGATATTCCCAAGGTGTCAAAGTTTCACCCCCACAAATGAGATTAAGTGAAAGTCGCTCAGTCATATCTGACTCTTTGCGACCCCATGGACTATACAGTCCATAGAATTCTCCAGGCCAGAATAGTGGAGTGGGTAGCCTTTCCCTTCTCCAGGGAATCTTCCCAACCCAGGGAAAATCCCAGGTCTCCCGCATTGCAGGCGGATTCTTTACCAGCTGAGCCACAAGGGAAGCCCAAGAATACTGGAGTGGGTAGTCTATCCCTTCTCCAGAGGACCTTCCTGACCCAGAAATTGAACCAGGGTCTCCTGCATTGCAGACAGATTCTTTACCATCTGAGCTATAACCCCCCACAAATCACTTGCTAAATGTCAGGGAAAGAACATACTTTTCCAGTGGCAATATCTGGTGGTCACTATCTTAACCAAGTGTTCCAGTGATGGGATGACCTGACATTTTGTGCCTTCTGGGTCATGTAATATAAAGCACATGGTATCACCCATAATATATCCCTTCCTAAAATGTTTCAGTTCAGTTGCTCAGTCATGTCCAACTCTTTGCAACCCCACGAATCGCAGCACGCCAGACCTCCCTGTCCATCACCAACTCCCGGAGTTCACTCAAACTCACGTCCATTGAGTCAGTGATGCCATCCAGCCATCCCATCCTCTGTCGTCCCCTTCTCCTCCTGCCTCCGATCCCTCCCAGCATCAGAGTCTTTTCCAGTGAGTCAACTCTTCGCTTGAGGTGGCCAAAGTACTGGAGTTTCAGCTTTAGCATCATTCCTTCCAAAGAACACCCAGGACTGATCTCCTTCAGAATGGACTGGTTGGATCT
>NW_011495044.1:4306394-4317720 GCF_000754665.1 Bison bison bison | reverse complement strand
GCAGGAGAAGTGTGGAGTCCTAACCACTGGACCTCCAAGGAAGTCCTATGATATCTGCAACTCTGAAATGGCTCAGAAAAAAATATAGATAAATGAAGTAAATATGGCAAACATTAGTGATTATTGCAGAGAAGGCAATGGCACCCCACTCCAGTACTCTTGCCTGGAAAATCCCATGGATAGAGGAGCCTGGTAGGCTGCAGTCCATGGGGTCGTGAAGAGTCAGACACGACTGAGGGACTTCACTTTCACTGTTCACTTTCATGCACTGGAGAAGGAAATGGCAACCCACTCCAGTGTTCTTGCCTGGAGAATCCCAGGGATGGGGGAGCCTGGTGGGCTGCCGTCTATGGGGTCACATAGAGTTGGACACGACTGAAGTGACTTAGCAGCAGCAGCAGTGATTATTGAATGCGGGTGGAAGATATATGGGTGTTCAGTATTCATGATAAAAAGTTAAGGGAAAAATACAAGGACAATAATTCATGTACTTTAAAAAAAATTTCTCCAACCAAGATGGGTTTATTCAGAATCAGCAGAGAATTGCAGTTTGTGGTCTGCAACTACTGTGAACCATGTACAAGTCCCCAATGATAAGGATAGGAGAATACTTTTATAGAGAAAAAGGAAGTTGGAAGAGCTATAGTTAAAAATAGTCCATAGCTTTTTGCTGGCTGAATGCTTGCCATGAAAGAAGAGGAGTCTCTTCTTCCTGTTGGACTCTGCTATCATTGCAGAGTATGAGAGCTCCCTCTTCTGGTCTCCCAATTTTATTTAATTGAGTGAGTGAAAGTCACTCAGTCGTGTCCCACTCTTTGTAATCCGGTGAACTATACAGTCCATGGAATTCTCTAGGCCAGAATACTGGAGTGGGTAGCCTTTCCCTTCTCCAGGGGATCTTCCCAACCCAGGGATCGAACCCAGGTCTCCCGCATTACAGGCAAATTCTTTACCAGCTGAACCACTAGGGAAGCCTTTTTTAAACTGAGGTTTCTGTTAATTTCTACATTTCCTCCTTTTGACCAAGATCTTCCTCTGGAAACTTGGTTAGTCAAGAGTCAGGTTTTCTAGTTTCATCAGCCCTTTTGTCCCTCAATGTCAAGAAAGTTCTTTCTGGGAATAGTGTCTTACATCAGAGGGAAAGTGTACACGTTGGAAACCTATTAAGGTCAATTTGAGTAAAACGAAGGGGTGGGAGGGAGAACTCTCAGGCATTTTTTTTTATCTCAAGTACTTATGTTATCAAGATCATAGACACTGGAGATTATCTGAAGCATTGTGTCATCATTACAGCTTTAGTGATGAACTTCCAACAGTCCTGGTCTGGATATGTTGGGAAAGCTGTCTCACCTATCTCTCGTGATATTGTCTGCTTCAGTTTTAGCAAATACTTACTTTTAGGTCACCAGAGGATGTGCATTTCTAGTTAGTGTCTTTTTTCAGGCGTGTCACGTGACTCCAGGAGTCTATTCCCTGGAGTGTAGCAGCACGAGGATTGGTTAGCAATACCTGTTAGGAGCCTTTCTAGGGATATAATACAGAGAGTTTTTGGAGGTGTCTTTCCTAATGGATGAAATCTCCATTCTAAGGTGTGATGCTTAAGATCCTCATCTTTCAAGGGAGCACTGCTAGTGTTGGAGGGTCTCCTGTAGAGACGTGGGTCAGAAGTGGGTCTCCAGGGGGACGGGGGTACTGGCAGCAGCAATCCTGGAAAGTGCCCCTTGGCGTGAGCCCTCTTGGAGGTCGCCGTTAGCCCTACTATCTCATGTGCTTTAATTACAAGTTGTTTTGTTTTGCTTTTTTCATTTGTTTGCATCTTGTGGGATCTTAATTAACCTGACCAGGGATTTAACCCTCTAACCTCAGCAGTGAGAGTGCAGAGTCCTGACCACTGAACTACCAGGGGATTCCCTAGTTCATATATATTTTTTAAAAGATTTATTTATTTATTTATGGCTGTGCTGGGTCTTTGTTGCTACACACAGGTGTTCTCCAGGTGTGGTGAGGGGGGCTACCTACTCTCTAGATGGGGTGTGCAGGCTTCTCACTGTAGTGACTTCTCTTGTTGCAGAACACAAGTTCTAGGCGCTTCAGCAGTTTCAGCTAGCAGGCTGCAGAGCACGGGCTCAGTAGTTGTGGCATATTGGCTTAGCTGCTCCGTGGCATGTGGAATTTTCCCAGACCAGGGATCAAACTCATGTCCCTTGCATTGGCAGGCGGATTCTTTACCACTGAGCCACCACGGAAGCCCCATATTTTTAACATGTCAAATTCAGCTAGTATTTCTTGAGTTCTAGTAGCCTGGCAGGGTGTTATACTTAACTAGCAGATGGGAAAAAGTGAACCAGATAAAGTTTCTACACATATACTCATACTAATACTCAATTGAAGGATATAATTATGAAAATAAATATAATAGGAGGCAGCCTGAGATACCAGATTAGAGAGAAAAACCAAGCTTTGGGGGAATACAGGGGAGAGGACGTTTTTTTCGCATTAAGGGGATCTGATAAAACTTCACTTGAACTGATCCAGAAGGATACCTCGGTTTTTCACTGAGTAGGCCTTGGGGGAAAGTTCTGAGCTGGGTGCTATTAATATCTAGGTATGTTCAAAGAGTGGATTATGTGGTAGGTGTGTCCAGTGTTTAGGGGCAAGAAATACTTGGAGAAATAGCTTTGGACTGTTTGTGGAGGATCTTGAAGTCTATGATATGATAAAGTGTTTGGATTTTTCTTTCTTGTAGTGGGGAACGTTTGAGGATTTTTGAGGTAGGTCTGTGCTTTTGGACCAGCACTGGTCATTGGGAAACATTAACCCTGTAATCAATGCACTGCAGATCCTCCCATTAGGAGGCTCCAGTCTGCTCTTGAGTGGCTCTGAATGTCCCTCTTTGTGAATGTATTGAGAGAGGGGCTGTGTTCAGCAGGTCTACAGGAAGTTTTTCTATTTAGGGGGATTTGCAGAGGTGCAAACTTCATAGCTCTTTTCCTTTTTCCATCTTGGCTATTTCAGGATGCTGATGAGACCCAGGGATAAAGTTTTGAGGATGAAGTGACCTCTAGGTCCCTGACAGCAGAATCCTAGGTGGGTCGGAGTTTCCTGTCACTTTCATGAAATTGTCTCTTAGATTTTAAGAGCCCTGGACTTTGATTTTCTTTAGCTTGACTTCTTGGATTGGATTTTCTTAGCCTGTTTGAAATCAGCCTGCATGGATTTATTTTACAGGTAATTTCCCCACCAGTAGTAACCCTCCTAAAGAACCCTCTTGTTTCTAGCAAACCTCTAGCCATTTATCCAACAAATTAAAAAATCATGTTTGTGTGTGTGTGTGTATGTGGAAAAAGTACATAAAGTAATTCTTTTTTTGGCCATGCCACACAGATTGCAAGATCTGAGTTCCCTGACCAGGGATTGAACCCAGGGCCACAGCAGTGAAAGCCCGGAATCCTAACCACTAGGCTACCAAGGAGCTCCCTGTAATTCTTGCTCTTAAAATTCACAAGATGTCATCCAGGGGAAAGACAAGCACTGTAAAACATTTTAAGCAACATTTTAAAATGAACAGAGTGAGGTTCTGATATTCTTGGAAATGCATGCACTTCCTTAAAGACCTTTGAGAGAGGATCTTTGGTCATGTCCGGGAGCAGAATTGTAGATGAATAGAGAAGTGAGTAGAGAAGCTGCTGACAGGTCACAAAGGGCAGAAACGAAATAGGCTGAGCAGAATAGGAAGGAAAGCTTCCAAGAGTCATACATTAGCTCATTAGAAAGCCGGTGGTACTGGCAGCAGGCAAAGTTCTGTACAACCAAACCCCAGAAGCACAGGGAAACTCGAGAGTTAGAGAATTAGAAAACCAACGTAGAAGGAGATATTAGAGAACAGGAGAGTTTTAAAGTGAAGAGATCTTAGCTTCCAAAATCACATGGTATAGGGTTTAATCTCACGTCTTTGGGGCTTTCCTGATGGTTCAGACCAATGTAGGAGAATCCGCCTGCCAATATAGGAGACACGGGTTCAATCACTAGGTTGGGAAGATCCCTAGAGAAGGAAATGGCCACCCACTCCAGTATTCTTGCCTGGAGAATTCCACAGACAGAGGAGCCTGGTGGGCTACAATTCATGGGGTCACAAAGAATCAGACACAACTGAGTGACTAACAGCAAGTCTTTAACTTTGCTCAAATTCAGTTTTCTCATTGGTTAAATGTGGATGCTAGTGTTGGCCTCATAGGGCTGAAATACATTCCAGAATTATTTACAATCCATTAAAAGCATTAAAATAGTCTGTATACTTAAGGAATTTGTTATTATTTCAGCCTTCTGGCTTCTGAGTTCTCTTCCCATTTGGTAATATTAAAAAAAAAACAAACTCAAATGGTTATTTGTGTAGGTTGTTCACAGCAGGCCCTTGTACTTCCCAATACAGTGTCCGCTTTGGTCAAGGGATCTTCCTTACAAGGCACAATTCATGCTCCCTCCAAAAATGTGCTATTCTCACATACTTTTCCTACTAACAGAAATCCCTAGCTAAGGGTCTTACTCATGTAGAAATGTTCTGATTTATAACCAGTTCTTTCAGCCCAACCAGGGTCCCTGTCTTGTCTTGTGGCCTTAGCCTCCTTTTGGACTCTCCTCTTTCTCAAATATTCCTGATTTTTATTGCCCTTAAATTACTATATACTGTTCTACAACCCTCTTTAATACAGTTCATGAGTATTTTGCCTTCAGCCAAACTGTGAGTTGGAAGAGACAACTTACACGCTCCCTGCATTGTTTTGTAACCTCCATCAGAGAATCAGCCAAATGGTTTTCAAAAGACTGTCCATAGGAGCTGATGAAGGCTGAATGACAAGGAGATCTCCTTCTAGCCTTTCACACAACAGAGATGGTATTGGTCTTTATAGACCGGGACCTGGTGGACCAGAGTTGAGGAAAAGAAAGAAGAGAGAGAGAGAGCAGTATCTCTCAGGATCTCTCAGGTTACATGGAAAACCAATGAAGCCCATACACAGGACTTGTATCGCTCACGAAGGCACAGGGCGTCCTCTCAAGGAGGTCTTGAAAGCCCAGGCAAGAAAGTGAGCTTGGTAGGTTTCCACGCTCCGATGAGAATGAAGACAGAAAGAAGGATGCGGGGGACCCAGGTCTCTAGTGGAGCAAGGGTATTTTATTAGCAGAAATGCACGCTTATATATATATATCTTTAGTAAAATGATTACTCAGCTATTACAAAGAGTGAAATTTCATCAGTTGTAACAAAATGGATAGTCTAATATATACAAGGTTGCTAACGCTGAAAACAGTCACTGAAGGGAGTTACTGGAAGGAATCCAAGCAGGTACCCTTTCCCATGATCTCAGTCCTGAGAACTGCATGCAGCTCTACTCGTTCCTGGAATAGGAACTGAAAAGGAACAGAGAATCCTTGAGAAATGGCACGCAAAGGAAGAAAAGTGCAACATGTTGTGTTCCTTAAAGTTGGACGTCCCCCGACAAGATGGGTTCCCACGTGTGGCAGGCTTTCTCATACAGATTGATATAGACCTATCTGACCTGAGGTGGAGAAGGCAATGGCACCCCACTCCAGTACTCTTGCCTGGAAAATCCCATGGGCGGAGGAGCCTGGTAGGCTGCAGTCCATGGGGTCGCGAAGAGTCAGACACAACTGAGCGACTTGACTTTCACTTTTCACTTTCATGCATTGGAGAAGGAAATAGCAACCCACTCCAGTGTTCTTACCTGGAGAATCCCAGGGACAGGGGAGCATGGTTGGCTGCCGTCTATGGGGTCGCACAGAGTCGGACACAACTGAAACGATTAATTAGCAGCAGCAGCAGACCTGAGGAGAATCTCTGCTGAGGGCTGTTTTTCCACCTCTGTGATAGATTTGCTAAAAAAAAAAAAAGAAGAGGGTCCAGGGTCCAAGAAAACTTGGCTACAATCTCTTAGCATATAGAGAAAGTGAAAACAACTTCCTGATTCAGGCTAAAAAGAAATATATTTGATGTTCTAGGAACCATTGACCTTCAAGGACATAATTGTGGACTTCACCCAGGAGGAGTGGGGGCATCTGGCCCCTGCTCACCAGAATCTGTACCGGGAGGTGATGCTGGAGAACTATGGAAATCTGGTCTCAGTGGGTAAGGGTGGATTCCCTTTGTAAGAAGAATCTGCCTATTGGAATAAGAATCTTTATTTCTAACTGAACTGCTCTGCTTCGGCTTTGGGTTCTGTGTTAGAAATTTCTAGTTCGTTTGAACAGCAAGTCAGAACTGCTGTGGTCTTTTCTGCCCTGGTCTTTCTACTCTACTCTGCAGAAGGCCTGACTAACAAATGACTGTCTCTAAATTCTTGGGATACCTCTCTGACCTCAGCACATGCAGTTTTTTCTTCTTGTAAGCAGGATACCAGCTTTCCAAACCTGGTGTGGTTTCCCAGTTAGAGAAAGGCGAAGAGCCATGGCTGATGAAGAGAGAGATTTCAGGAGGTCCAAGTCCAGGAAAGAGCAAGGCAGGTGGAACCCTTACGTTTGCCAGAGAGTTCAGCTTAAAGGCTTCTCCAGGCCGTGGGGAAGGCTGCAGTCACCTGCGTGAGACCCACAAAAAACTCGATTACCACTCTGTCCCTCCTTTCCTACACTTGCCTCTTCTCGTTAGTTTCTCTGGCATCAGAGGAAAAGAGATGGCTTTCTCTTCAGGGTTAACTGCCTTTACCATTTCTTCTGACCTGACTTTTGTGGTTTTCTTGCTTTCTCCAGCATTCTAAACCTTGCCCTGATCATAGTTTCTTTCTCCTGTACATTCAGATATCCATGGATCTCTCCTCATTTAAAACAGTGCTCTTGGTACTTCCCTGGTAATCCAGTGGTTAAGAATCTGTGAAGACTTTGTGTTTGCACTGCAAGGAGCACGGGTTCAATCCTTGTCAGGGAACTAGGATCCCTCATGCTGAAGTGCAGCCAAAAAAATTAACCAACCAACCAAACAAAAGAAACACAACAAAAGACAAACACTCAAAAAATATCAGCACCCTACACCAGATTCTTAAGTCATTTTATCATGACTTTTTCTGATGATTCCATTTAAATTTTTTTCCTATATTCTATGACTATCCCTTCAATTTTGATTCTCTTTTTAACTTGGGTAATTTAACTTTTATTTCAGATAATACATGACTCCTTGAGAAATCACCACAGAATTCCTTCTTAGCAAATCCAGTGGGTTTTAATAGTCTTCGACTTCTAAGAATAGTAAAAATGACACTGTTTTCCAAGCTGGTTTCTATGAGTCCTGTACCTACTTTAACCCCATATTACAAATGAGATAAAGAAGGTGCTTAGGTTAAGAAACCTGTCCGTGATTGTTTAGCCACTATTAGGTGGAATCCGTGTTTGAATTCTAATCATGCTGCCTCCACGGTTTGAATTCTTATGGTGCTTTCCTACAGGGAAGCATTAGGTTATGTAGACTTCACCACCTTCATGGTATTGTTTTCTTCCATCAGCTAGTTTAATAATATTTGTGTCTTCTGTCTCTCTTGTTGCTTCTTCAGTGCTTCTCATCAATCTCCTTCTTAATGCAGGTGCATCACTTATGCCTTCGTTAGGTTAGGCTAACCTACTATAGCATATAGACGCTCAAGTTTGGCTCAAACTGAATAGGGCTTTCTTGCTCATATATTGATCCGGGGAAGTTGGTTAGTTCAGTGGACAGTTTTTTACCACTTTGCATTCAGGGACAGAGATTCCTTCCACATGGTAGTTCTGTCATTCTTGAGGGCCTCCTCATCATCTAAGTTTGGCCAGCAGTGGAGGAAAAGCACACGGAGGGCATGGCAACCCACTCCAGTATTCTTGCCTAGAGAATCCCCATGGACAGAGGAGCCTGGCGGGCTACAGTCCATGGGGTTGCAAAGAGTCAGACACGACTGAGCGACTAAGCACAGCACAGCGCAGCACAGAGGAAAAGCACAGAGGAGTTCATTTAGGTGGTTTTTATGGGCCAAACTGGAATGGCTTACATCACTTTTCACTCTTATTCACTTAATGGGAGAGACCTGTTACTTCACTCAAATTCAGGGAAGATTGGGAAGTATAGTATAGTTGTGTGTCCAAAAATAAGGAGATGTTTCAATGAACAGCTAACAGTCTCTGCCACAATCCCTGAGGAGCCTCTCTCTTTTACACTGCTGTCCTGTTTCTGCACAAACTCCCACAGATGCATTGTGATGTTCTCAACTATCCCTTTGATATCTGTATTCTCCATATCTTCATTTGTGTCATACATGTTCATATGAACTCTATTCCCTCATCTCCCTGGTGTTTGGAACATCTCTATATAGACACACTGTTGTTACTTCAAGCGCAGTACATCCAAAATTGGAAGCAATTATCTCTCCCAAACTAAGTTCTCATCCTGACTCCTCCTGTCCTTTCAGCCTCTAAGACTAGAAATTATTGTATCAGCAAGGATGTATCATGCTTTCTCCTTTGTTTTTCCCCCCATCCTCCATGTTTTCTTCTCTGGTTTTACCTACTCAGTCCACTTCTACTCTTCATCTCTGTTGATGTACTCTTAAGCCAGGTTCCCATTATTCCATGCCAATTACTAGAATTTCCAGCTGCATTTGTGGATATCTTATTTTCTTTTTCAGAATCATTTTGAATGTTACTGCTAGATTGGACCACTCAAAACATCTCATTTATCTTTTTTTTACCCTAAAAAGAAGTTAAGTGACTCCTTATCCCCTATAATAAGTAATCCAAATATCTCTACTTGCTTTTTGAGTCCAGTCCAAAATTTATCCTGCTATTACCAAGTACTTTGTTTGTGCTTTGACTAAAATGAGCTTGGACATCCTGGAGAATAAGTTTGCTGTGAACAGAAACTATTGATGCTTTAGGATGATAGAGTCCAGAATAGTTGGATAGAAGTAGAGAGTAAAAATCCAGGAAACTCCCTCATCTGATTTATAAAAATCACATCTGAAAATGCTGTGTCATGTGTACTATGGATATATTTACCCTATATATATACATTCTCTATCTTTTAAGATTTTACAGTATAGATAATATTTTGTCACAAATTAAGAAACCATTTTCACCTCTTATATAGACAATAATTATGAAGATAGATAAAAATCCAGTGAAAGGCACCCATATTCACCGATAGCATATATACCCATAACCTAATACTTTCTTTTTAGTAAATCCTATGAAACACTGACAGAAGCATACACAAATTTATATATAAAAAATAAAGGGAAAAAATGGAGACTACCTAAATATTTTTCAGTAGAGAAAAGTCAAAGAAATATGTCTATAAGTGGAATGTGGGCTTCCCTCATAGCTCAGTTGGTAAGAATCTGTCTGCAATGCCGGAGACCTCGGTTCGATCCCTGGGTTGGGACGATCCCCTGGAGAAGGGAAAGGCTACCCATTCTGATATTCAGGTCTGGAGAATTCCATGGACTGTATAGTCCATGGGGTCGCAGAGAGTCGGACATGACTGAGCGACTTTCACTACTTCACTAAGTGGAATGCAGTTGTTATAAAGAATATTATAAATCTAAATGTACAGACACAGGGGGGCATAAGACATAGTTGAGTTAAAAAAACATGCAGAATTATATTTATGACCATATATACACAAACGCACATATTTACATGTATATATTATTGAGAAATGTCTGAACAGATTCATTCCATAATCCTAAGAGAATAAAGGAAATGGAGATGAAATTGACAGAGGCTACCCTTTTTTAGTGAATGCATTTCTATATTATTTAATGTTTTATTTGAGCATGCAAAATGTATGAGGTACTTAAATTTTTTAAGTAAATAAAATTTTGTCATAGAAATAGGAGGTTGAGATATTGTGTTAAAATTCTTATCTTCCTGTCTTATCTCTTGATATTTGCCCTTATAGTGATGTTTTCTTCTTAGTCCATTTCCTCTTGTAGTTCTCATGGATGAACTCCTCTCAGTTTTCAAAGTCACTTTCACATACATTTTTAAAAAGTCTTTCATTTTGTATAACTCCTCAGAGCTCCATTTATTTACTTGGCTGTGTTAGTTCTTAGTTGCCGCATGCAGGATCTTTGTTGCATCATGAGGGATCTTTTGTTCTGATACATGGACTCTTTAGTTGTACCATGCGATCTCCAATTGTGGGCTCAGTTGCCTGGTGGTATGTGGGATCTTAGTTCTCCGACCAGGTATCAAACCCATATGCCCTGCACTGCAAGGCAGATTCTTAACCACTCGATCATCAGGGAAGTCCTATCTCGTATTCTTTTAACAGCTTCTTTGTTTTGACCACTTTGTTATTTTCATATTAGCTCTCTAGGTGGCAGGATCCTATTTGAAGACTATTCAGCCCTCCTGTACCTAGTATATATTATTTTTCCCTCCTCTTTGCACTGTGGCCATTTATTTTTGAAGTGCAGTGAATATGGGTCATTTATATTTTTGGATTTCTTTCAGACTTGGAGGATGAAACAGAAACCAAAGAGACAACTTTAAAGAATGACATTTCATGGGGAGAATTACACCATGCCCTGATGATGGAAAGGTTCCTGAGAGGAAGCACCTTGATTTCCACATTGGGAAGAATCTCCGAATGTCACAAGTTAGAAAACTACCAGGAGAACGAAGGAATGGGTGAGAGACAAATCCCCTTGATCCACAAGAAAAGGCTCACTCAGGAGAGAGGCCAAGAATCTAACAAATTTGAGAAAAATATTAATATAAGCTCAAAAGTTATAGGACCAGTAGGCCCTCCAGAAAAAAGACACCATAGATATGACATATCTGGCAAGAAAAGTAGATGCAATTTAGATTTGATTAATCATTCAAGGAATTATACAAGAATGAAAATCTTTGAATGTAGTATATGTGAAAAAAAATCTTCAAACAGTTCATTCACCTTACAGAACACATGAGAATTCACACCGGAGAGAAACCTTTCTGTTGGGGGCCAGAGTGAGGTACTCCGCCCATGACAAAGGTCATGAGGAAGGAGGCTCGACATACGCAAAGGCGGGATCGAGCCTCAGGAGTCCCCCTGGAACTCCTCGAGCATCTACCCCCATTACCAGAGCCTGCCTACTTTACTACTTTGTGCTCTCACCTACACCTCTGACTTTACGGGGGGCTGTCCCCCACCACCTCTTTCGGAGAAGGAGTTAACCTAGAGCTCCAGTCAAAAACTCTTGGGTGTGACAAGAGTGTTTTAACCTACAAACTCCTCTGAAGGTTCTCTAGCCTGCCTGACAGGCTCGTCCGGCCACATGTGATTGCTCACAGCCTCCCAACCGTGAGAGGC
>NW_011495044.1:4301092-4306294 GCF_000754665.1 Bison bison bison | reverse complement strand
GTTTTTCATTTGTTGAGCCAATGTTTGTTGCTAAGTCTCCACATCCCCTGCCCTTACACACATTAATGAATATATAGAATTAACCTTTGATATTAATCACGTTAGACCTTAGGCTAAGTAAATTCTTTCCTTAACTAAAACCCACTACACCCTCACCCTGTAGGAATGTAACTTTATTTGGGTGGCATCTGTTTTGAGAATAATCAGCCCTGGAGAAATAAGTGTCCTGATTGACTGACCGCTGTCACAAGGAGAGGGTCGTAAATTGTCAGCAGGCCCCCCTGGCCAGAAGATGATGTAACACCCCTAAGACCTCTGTATACATTTGTGTGAAGCACCTGACTTTAATAAAAGTCAGGACTGCTGTCCCCACGTGACTTTTGTATAACATCTCAGTGTATAAAAACAGACTCTGGAAAATAAAGAATGGGGATCAGTTTCTCGAAATACTGGTCTCCCCATGTCGCTCTCTCTCTCACTCTGGTTGAGTCTCCATCTGGAGCGCGGAACCCACCATGCTTACTAATTATGCCTGGGCTTCTAAGATCCGACCGGGGAGGCCTCAGTGTCTCCTCTCCTTCGGGAGAACGGAAGGACGCCTGCGGCCTACGTAAGTGGTGCAAACTTCTTGTCTTGAAGTTTTATTGGTCTCCCGCGTAAACCAAGCTACTCAGCCTCTTTTCTCCACTGAATTTTCCTACTGAGCTATCCTCATCCTATTACTCTTTATATCTTTGATAAAATATTTAAATAAATAGGTCGCCGACGCCGTCCCCGCTTCGAATACCCTGGATCAGCCGGGGCAGGTCCCCGGCACCTTTCAGATGTAAAGAATATGGAAAAGCCTTTAGCCAAAGCTCATCCCTTATTCCACATCAGAGAATCCATATTGGGGAGAAACCCTATGAGTGTAAGGAATGTGGGAAAACCTTCAGACATCCATCATCTCTTACTCAACATGTCAGAATTCATACTGGGGAGAAACCCCATGAATGTGGTGTATGTGAGAAAGCATTTAGCCAAAGCATTGGACTGATCCAGCATCTGAGAACTCATGTCAGAGAGAAACCTTTTACATGCAAAGACTGTGGAAAAGCATTTTTCCATATTAGACACCTCAGGCAACATGAGATTATTCATACTGCTGTGAAACCCTCTATTTGTAGTGTATGCAGTAAAACTGTCAGCCACAGCATATACCTAACTCAACACCAGAGAAGTCATACTAGGGAAAGACCATATAAATGTAAGGAATGTGGAAAAGCTTTTAGCCAGAGAATACATCTTTCTATCCATCAGAGAGTCCATACTGGAGTGAAACCTTATGAATGCAGTCATTGCGGGAAAGGCTTTAGGCATGATTCATCCTTTGCTAAACATAAGAGAATTCATACTGGAGAAAAACCCTATGATTGTAATGAATGTGGAAAAGCCTTCAGCTGTAGTTCACCACTTATTTGACACTGCAAAACACACTTAAGAAATACCTTCAGCAATGGTGTGTGAAATATGTTCAACATCAAAGAATCCCCCAATTGGAGCAAAAGCCTCTAAATTTGGATTTTCTGACTTTCAGATTTCAAGAACGAATCATTTTTTTAATGGTTTGACCCAATGTTACAATTACTAATTTTGCTGTGTTAAAAAAACAAACTACCTATTATCAGCATTGCTTCAGAAAAGAAAGGGCATTTTATTATTTTAAAATATAGGAAGACTATAATTATAGAGAACAGTCTCTTACATTAAATTAGTTTTATGGAAATCTCCCAAATTTGTCTTTATTTTTCTCATTTCACTGTGGGCCAGTGAAATCATCATGACAAGCCAGTGATCTGTGATTGACTTTGAGAGTCACGGATTTAAATATCCCTTTAATGAATCAGAGTAAAATATAACCTTTTACTATAGCCCTTTATATGGCTAGAAGAGGTAGAAATAAAAATGTCAATTGTCTCATTCTAGAAATAATGTTAAAGAGAGTTTTCTAGACTTAATAGGTAACCAGCTAAACATGAGGTACTTACATTTTTTGGTTTCATAGAGAAAAATTGGCAAATGTTTTCTGTAAAGGGCCACATAATAAACATGTTAGGTGTTGTAGGCCATATGACCTCTGTCAGAACTACTCAACTCTATCATTTTAGTGCAGAAGTATCCAGAGACAATATATGGGTATCGCATCTGTGGCACTGCTAATGTTTTGGGATGCTTTGTTGTAGCTGGCTATCCTGCTTTGTAGGATGTTTAGTAGCAGTAGCAGCTGGCCACTGGATGTCAGTAGTTCCCCGCTCCACAGTGACAACCAGAAATTTCCCCAGACCTGGGGAGGGCAAGATAATTCCTAGTTGGGAACCACTGACATGAATGAATTGGTATAACTGCTCCAATCAACTTTATTTAAAAGACAAGTGTTGGTTTGCATTTAGCCCGAGGATTGTAATTTGCCCATTCCACTATGTAAAATGAATATATGTACAATGATTAATACTGACACTAGACTACCATTTAATGTCATATTCGTATGTTCACTTGTATCTATGCCAAAAGTCTTGTTTCCTTATCAATCTCTTTGGTATTTTGTTGCAAAAAGGTTTTTTAAAATCACAATTGTAATGCTGTTGTGGAAGCCTAGGAATTATTTATGGAGATATTTATGTAGACTTTAGTTCATAATGATGCTTTTTTTTTTTTATTTATCCACAAGTGCTTTGGGATGTATCTCTAAAAGATAACCACCACTCTTTTAAGACTTAACTGCAATGCCATTATTACACCTAAGAAAATTAGACCATAATTCCTAATACATATTGATGTCTTTTTATTAAGATTGGTGGATGGCATTTTAATTGTCTTTTACTTTCTAATTGCCAGATGTATGGCATTAAATTAAAAAAATGTGTTGTCTTTTGAGTGAGAAGGTCTTTGAAACAGCCCTTAGAAAAACACATTTAGGGGCCCACCAAAGAGGACCAGGGAGACGGTGACTGCAGGGGCCAAAGTATGAGAGGCAGGGAAGTATGAGAGGGGAAGTGGAGGAGTTGATTCGTAGTACTTCACTGTCTTTATA
Organism: Bison bison bison; assembly: GCF_000754665.1. Classification (NCBI taxonomy): domain Eukaryota; kingdom Metazoa; phylum Chordata; class Mammalia; order Artiodactyla; family Bovidae; genus Bison; species Bison bison. The sequence goes on along the minus strand of NW_011495044.1, from coordinate 4,303,224 downwards.
AATACTGCATCCTTTCAAACATCAGTGGAGATTGGTCAAGTTCAGCTTCTTATTCTTAAATGGCAGTTCAAAACAAACAATTTAACTGCCTGAATGTTGTGTGAACTATCAAAAGTAAAGCTGTTAATCCAGAATATATTCCATTATCTCTAGATATTTTATATTAGTATGTTTACCTGAAAAAAACTGGCTTCTAACTCTTAAGTCCTGTATGACTTTGATGGGCAGAAGGACAGAATGAGGGTGCTCACTGTGCCTCTTATATGTTCTTCCATGTTTCTGTCGTCTTAGATTTCCCAAGAATTTGGGTTTTTTTGATTGCTTCCTTTAGTGAAAAGCACAGCCATCACTTTTCTCTGTCTACAATCTGTGTCTCAGTGATCCTTCATGGTCTTCTGGCTTAAAATAACATCTCTGTTGGTATTTTATGGTTGTATCAACTGCCAAATTCATGTCTCCAGCCAAGACCTCCATTCTGAACTCTAGCCTATTCCTGCCACTGGGCCTTTACACTAGCTGTTCCTTCAGACATCCTACCCTTCCTTCCTCATTTTTGCTCAAATGTTACCTTTTCACCGAAGCCTGTTCTGACCATGCTACTTAATATTACAACCTTTCCTTGCCCCCTAACTTCTGTATTCCTTCTTTGTCCATATCACGTATTACATAACATACTAGATATTGATAATTTACACATTTATTATGCTTATTATTTACTCATATTTTCCCTTAGGAGTATGTAAGCTCCATGAGAGCAGGGATCTGTTTTGTTTACTGGTGCATCATAAGTGCCTGGCATACAGTAGGGACTCAATAAATACTTGCTGAACTGTTTTGATTTGAACCAAATTGAACTGGGTATCTATGATGACAATAGAGAAAGGCAATTCCTATACTTTCTCACCTAGCTTTTATAGGTGAGGAAATCTTTTTGTTTCCTTTTTTTTTTTAACACACATTTTTATTTTATGTTTTTAATATTTATTTTTATTTGTTTGGCTGGCCAGGTCTTAGTTGCGGCACACGGGATATTTAGCTGTGCAATGCAGACTCTTTAGTTGTGTCATGTGGGATCTAAGTCCCTGACCAGGGATCAAACCTGGGGCCCCTGCATTCAGAGGGCAGAGTCTTGGCCACTGGACCACCAGGGAAGCCCCTCCTTCTTTTCTTTACAAATAGATCAGAATTTATAAGCTTTTAAGAATGGTGAATCATAACAGACATACTTTTAAGATAGCAGGTTATTTTTTAAGTTAATTTGTTTAAAATGCAATTAACTAGGGCTGATTAACTATGTGAGTTTCTCTTTATTTTGTAAACATGAGTTTACATTACCACCTTTCCTTATCCCAAAAGAGACTAGAGTTTATCCTCTGGAGAAGGACGAGTTGCTCTGGAATCAGGCACACCAGAGGCAGTACTTGAAAGAGGTCAGGAAGTAACTCAAAATACAGGAAATAATCTTTTCAGTGATGACTAGATTAAAAGTCATTAACAAGTCATAGCAGAAGGTAAAGGCCCTGCTCATTGACATTATTCCTTAGATGTGCGTCTTAACTATCTACAGTCAGCCAGAGGGCAGAAGGTTTCCAGTTTGTCTCCATCCTGAATTCCCCTCAGGGGACACCATTCGTGAGGTCTGCAGCGGCTGATGGCTTGATGGTGGGCAATTCACTGGGCTGGCAGACAACATTACCTTTCTAGATTATTATTATTATCTATTTAATTTTCCCAGAATTAAGATCCAAGAAAGCAGGGACTGAGTTTTGATAACTGGTATTTCCCTAGAGCCTGTAACAATGTGTGAACAGATCTAGGGATTCAGAAGATAGTTGAATAAATGAATGAAGGACAGAGAAAGGGCTTTCGCAGAGGAAGAGCTGGGCCGGTTACCTAGTCTCTTGGGACCGCTGTCAGGAAACGGGGGCGGTCCGCCTGGGTGGCCTCTGTCCAGGGTCTGGCAGTCATGGGGGCGGCGTGCCCAGGCGCGCTCCGCGGAATCTGGGTGCCGGATTTTCGGGAGCGCCTGCCTCCCCGGAGAGGGCGGACTCTCGCCGTTCCTGATGGGCGGAGCCGGCGGCGGGGCGGGCCGAGCCGCCGGAAGACTCGAGGGTACCAGGGTTGATAGCACT
>NW_011495044.1:4300558-4300992 GCF_000754665.1 Bison bison bison | reverse complement strand
CCTTTTTCACTTTCATGCATTGGAGAAGGAAATGGCAGCCCACTCCAGTATTCTTGCCTGGAGAATCCCAGGGATGGGGGAACCTGGTGGGCTGCCGTCTGTGGGGTCGCACAGAGTCGGACACGACTGAAGCAACTTAGTAACAGTAGCAGCAGCTGCATGAGGTCTCTTAGTTCATCTTTAATACTTCAAGAGTCAGACAGGGACTTTGTTAAGCATCTTGATGGATGGAAAAATGAATAATGATCTCTAATGCTAATTATTAATTGATAGAGATAGACACCGGAGAAGGCAATGGCATCCCACTCCAGTACTTTTGCCTAGAAAATCCCATAGACGGAGGAGCCTGGTAGGCTACATTCCATGGGGTCGCTAGAGTTGGACACGACTAAGTGACTTCACTTTCACTTTTCACTTTCATGCATTGGAGAAGG
>NW_011495044.1:4279815-4300458 GCF_000754665.1 Bison bison bison | reverse complement strand
GCATCAAAGCAGCGGCGGGCAAGCGGTAGCCTAGCCTGGGTCTGTTGGAAGCCGGTTCAGGGTTCTCTTGGCCTTGCGGGTCCCCAAAGCCCAGCTCCCGGGGGTGTGGCTGGGAAAGTGCCGTTGGAGGGGCTGTGGGTTTATCTGGTGCCTCAGCACCCGCCCTAGGCCGCCTCTCAGGAATTTAGAAAAGAGCCCTGGTCCCGTCTGGAGGCCGATAGTCCTTTGGGCTTCAGAAGGAAGCCTGCGTGAATGTTCGGCGTTTTTTAAAAAAGTCATTGTGTTGGGTGTCGATGTGGTCTGTCTATAAAAGGCTGGGAAAAAACAAAATCTCTTACCGGTCCTTCTCTAAAGAGACACCCTCTGGAGCTGAAAGCCTCAAGAACCGGCTGTCTCACGCCTCCCATCTCTGGTCCACGGCCTCTCTGGTGAGTAGGAAGCTACGCTATCTGTGTCTGCAGTTTCTTAGGTCCGACAGAGGCATGTCTGGGACTAGTGAGAAGGGGCATACTCGAAATGAAGCTTCTCTGTCGTTAACCATTTCGGGAATAAGATTGGAAAGTTTCTCCACTTGGGTAACAAACCATTTTACTTTTCATATATTTGGGGGTAGGATATTTTTCATATGCTCCAATACAGCTCCTTTCTCTGCATCAGTCACAGCTGAAAACAAGAAGCCAAACACCCTGCCCCACAAACTTCAAAAAGTTGGGCCAGCTCGCTTTTCAGGGAGCTAGGACTAGGATTGTTCTTGAAGCCCTAATACACTGTACTTAGTCGCTGTAGAGGCACCTGTTCAGATGTCAAGGGCTTCCGCGAAAAGATAGGCGGTTTCCAAAATTTCCTGCCAGGAGCAGTTCTCCAATATTTCTCATTATATTCTAAGTACTATATTTGAGATACTTGAAACTTTAAATTCAGATCTATAATTGTTTTAAAGATAACTTTAAAAAGTAGTGTTGTGGTTGCACATTAAAGCAAAAGGTTTATAATAATGTCTATTAAGGTACTGTATTCCCAACATTGTTACAAGCCTAAAAGAAGTACACTTCTTAGATGCATTTTCTAGATGATGAAATGGAAACTCAGAGAACTGAAGTGTCTTAGAGCTTTTAAGTGCCCGTGTTGGGATTCTAACCCAGACTGTCTGATTCCTAAGCTTGCCCTCTTAACTCCCAAGTCTGTGTCCAAGCAGAAGATGCATGCAGCTTGTTGTTCAGTTGTCAAGTCGTGTCCGACTCTTTGTGACCCCATGGACTGCAGCATGTCAGGCCTCTCTGTCCCTCACCATCTCCCAGAGTTTGCCCAAGTTCATGTCCACTGAATCAGTGATGTCATCCAACCATCTCATCCTCTGTTGCCCTCTTCTTCTTCTACCTTCAGTCTTTCCCAGCATCAGGGTCTTTTCCAGTGAGTCGGCTGTTCGCATCAGGTGGCCAAAGTATTGGAGCTTCCAAAGAGGAAAATCAAGGCAAGGTCTGCACATGTTTGTGTATCTTTGGTATTTGTGTGTATTTGTGCTGTTTGTGAAAGTGTGTATGGAACTAGAAATTAGAGCTGCATCCAAAGCATAGATTATACTTATTTTCACATTGATACTAAATCTTTGTTTTTGGATCTTTTTCAGTTTTAAGTATGTTTCTGCAAGTTCTGGAGGTCTATCTGTATGATCAGTTTTCTGGATCCCTCCTCCCTGCCTTTTGCTCCTCTAGAAGAATATGAAGAGGCGTGTACTCAGACCTACTCAACCAGCCACCTGCAAGCAGGCAGGACTTAATTTTAGAGAGGAATCAGTTTTTCAGAGCTGTGAGAGCCACATCAGCCTCTAGGAGCCCCTAGGTTCTGGTGCCACAGGCACACACAAGAATCCTGAGGGCAGGAGACGGATCACAGGAGGACCACGCAACTGTGAGGCATCTCAGCAGAGGCTCTGGCCGTTTCCTCACCAGAAGTGGACAAGGTCGGTCAGGAGGCATCATCATGCTGCAGCAGCTCCTGATCACCCTGCCCACTGAGGCCAGCACATGGGTGAAGTTGCACCATCCAGAGAACGCCAAGGAGGGGGCGCCCCTGTGGGAGGATGTGACCAAGATGTTTGAAGGAGGAGGTGAGAATAGGCTGATGGATGGGGGATGGAGGAAGAAGAAGGGTTCTCAATCTGCTTGGGGAAGATAGGTACAAACATCATTCAAGTGGTCTCTGGGGGAGAAAATTGGGAGAGACTAGGTCCTTGGGACTTGTGCTTGGGGCTTTGGGGAAGGAGATAGCTGTATGAGAAAATGTTGGGCTCTTAAGCACTGGGTCCCTGCGATGTGTGCTCCATGCTGCTTCCATCTCCTGTCCTCGAATAAACACAGGACAGGAAAACAGAATTCAGGGTGTTCCCCACCAGCAGCTGTATAAGTGTGATTTACAGACATTAGAGTCAAAGGTTTCTACCCCCTCAAGCCCTCCAGTGGTTTTCCTTTATTAGTCTCAGTCTAGTCCCAAACCAATGCTTTTTCTTTCTTTTCTTCTCTCACTAGGAGGAAGGAATGACATGCTTGGCTACTCTCACTTTACCTTGAACTGTTTTGAGTTCAGTGGGAAGCATGTCCAAGGTCACACAGTATTTGCTGGCCAGGTCAGGATAGATGGATGGACAGAGGAATTAGCATATCTCATGGGGTCTCTTCGGAGAAGGCAATGGCACCCCACTCCAGTACTCTTGCCTGGAAAATTCCATGGACAGAGGAGCCTGGTAGGCTCCAGTCCATGGGGTCACTAAGAGTCGGGACACTTTCACTTTTCACTTTCATGCATTGGAGAAGGAAATGGCAGCCCACTCCAGTATTCTTGCCTGGAGAATCCCAGGGATGGGGGAACCTGGTGGGCTGCTGTCTATGGGGTCACACAGAGTTGGACACGACTGAAGTGACTTAGCAGCAGCAGCAGCAGAGATACACACATACCCGGATGGAAAGAAGAGAAAGTAGCCTAAATACATTTTATGGTAAAATTCTTTTGGAAGACAAGAGACAGGAAAATTCTTCTGATTGTATTTATCAGAGAAATTTTCACAAAGCAGATAGCACTGAATTGAGCCTTAAAGGATGTCTATCGTTTTTATGGAAGAGTTGGGAAAAAATACAAAAGTGGGGACCTTGAAGAGTGGTTCAGAGAATGGAGACTGTTCTAGTCTCACTGAGGGTTAAGAATGTGGCCAGTGCATGTGTCCCACAGATAAAGGGTGGTGGTTAGAGGAAACTAATGCTTGGAAGATATGCTTCAGGCAGATTGTAGAGTGCCGTGAAGTCTGTGGGTAGTGTGTGGATTTTTCTTGCTTGTAAGTGGGGAACCTTTGAGGATTTCTGAACAGAGGAGTGGCCTGGTAGGTCACTGTTTTTGGACCAGCATTGACCATTGGGAAACATTAATACCCCAGTCAGTGCACTGCAGGGCCTCCTCATTAAGGAGACTCCAGTCTGCTCTTGAGTCGCTCTGAATGTCTTTCTTTGTGAGTGTATTCAGAGAAGGGCTGTTTTCAGCAGAACTGCAGGCAGTTTTTCTGTTTAAAGGGGTAAGGTAAGATGCAAACTTTCTGCCTCTTTTCCTTCCTCAGCTCTGCTATCTCAGGATGCTGATGAGACCCAGGGAGAAAGTTTAAAGGATGAATTGACCCCCGGGACCCCAACAACAGACTCCCAGGTGGGTTGGAGTTTCCTGTCACTTTCTTGACATGCTTTTTAGTTTTTAAGATTATAATTTGCCCTTTTCTGGGGAGTTGGGTATATTGAGGCTAATGAATTTAACCAGGGAACTCAACGCAAGTTTGTCTTGTACAGAAAACTGGTCCACAGTGGTGGCAGTTTCCCTCCTCTTAGAAAACGTTCTTCGGACTTCCGTGGCGGTCCAGTGGTTACAAGTATGCACGTCCACTGCAGGGGGTGCAGGTTTGATCCTTGGTTGGGGCATTAAGATTCCACATGCTGTGTGGCCAAAAAATATTTTTTTAAAAAATATTTCTTTCCAGCCAACATCTAATACAAATTTTTGTAGAGAAAGCAAAATGAATGATTTAATTCTAACCCATAAAAACCAATAGGTACCATTTGGGATCTAAGATAAACCTCAGTTTTCATGAGTATTTTATACTCAAAAATGGGTGACATCTATCACTCCATGAAGTGGCCCATAGAATAGTGGCATGAGCAGAGGTCAAATAACAGCTAAAGACCTGAGCAGAGAAGAAATGGTCAGGCGATGGAGCACACACATTAGACAGGCTGGGCAGTTACAACATGGAAACATGTCCTCACCACCTGGTAGCCGCACAGGTGAAACAGAGAAGGAAAACTGTAGAGTAAATGTGAAAGGAAGACTTATTAAAGAGGGGACATTATCTGAGGACAGAAGAGTTTTGACTGAGAACTTGGGTTTTGAAATTGAATGGTACAGAATTTGAACTTATCTTTGGTATTTACTTGCTCTGTGATTTTTTTTTTTTTTTAGGTTTTTTTATGATGCCATTTTCTTTAGCTAATTCAGGTGCTAACATCTTTTAGGATTGAAATGCATTCCAGGGCTATTTCCAGTAATATGGAAGAAATAGTAATATTCTAATTATTTGGAGAGTTACCTTATCTCTGCATTCCACTTTTCTTTAATTCTCACCTCTTGACAGTTAAAAATACTGGTGGGATTCTTAGCACTGGGAAAAGATTAAATTTCTTAAAATTGAGATATAATTTATATATAGGAAAAACACTTAAGAAAGTACATGGTTCTATTTTGACACTTATACACCATGTAACCAAGTTGAGCATTTCTGCCTCTCAGAATGTTCACTTGTGCCCCTTTCCAATCAAAACTCTGGCCCCCAGTAGAGAGACAGAACATGGGATTTCTGCATTATTTCTTACAACTGCATGTAAATCTATGATTAAAATTATCTTATAAATCTACAATCTCAAAATAAAAACTTGGAGAAAGAATCTGTATGTGGCAGTGGTTAGGTATAATGCTCTACAAATGTCAGGTTAAGTTGATTGATAGGTGTTCAGATCTACATCCTTGATAAATTTTTGTCTACTTGTTCGATCACTTAGTGAGAGGAGTGTTAAAATCTCTAATTATTGTGATTTTGTTCATATCTTCCTTTAGTTCTGTCAAGTCCAATTCTATTGTCAGGCACATATACACATAGGATTATTGTCTTCTTAATGAGCTGACCATTTATCTTTAGGAAATGTCTCATCATATTCTTTTTCCTAAGCCCACTTTGTCTGATTTAATGTAACTTCTCCAGTGTTTTTAGTTATTGTTGGTATGGTATAGCTTTTTTCATTCTTTTAACTTATTTGTGCCTTTATATTTAAAGTGTGGCCCTTCTTAGATACAGCTGGGCCTTGCATGCTTAGTCTGTTAACAGTTACATAATCATTGATATGGAGCTTCCCAGGTGGCTCAGTGGGTAAGGAAGCCACCTATAGGATTTCCCTGGTGGCCCAGTAGCTAAGACTCCGTGCTTCCAATGCAGGAGGCCTGGGTTTGATCCCTGGTCAGGGAACTGGATCCCACATGCCACAACTAAAGATCCTGCATGCTGCAACAAAAAAACCGGTGCAGCCCAAAAAAACCCAAAACAATCCACCTGCAATGCAGGACACGCAGGAGACATGGGTTCAGTGTCCTGGGTAGGGAAGATCGCTTGGAGGAGGGCATGGCAACTCACTCCAGTATTCTTGCCTGAAGAATCCCAAGGACAAGAGGAGCCTGGCGGGCTATAGTCCATAGAGCCACAAAGAGTAGGACACAACAGAAGTGACTGAGCACACAGGCAATCACTGATATGCTTGTAATTTAAGTGTATATTCTTGTCCTTTGTTTGCTGTTTGTCAAACCTATTCCTTCATTTCTTTGTTCTTCCTCTCCTGCCTTCTTTTGGATTGTGCAGTTTTTTAGTATTCTATTTTATGTCTTCTAATGACTTTTTTAGCTATACTTTGATTTGTTTTTAGTGGTTGTCCTGGCCATTACAATATGCATTTTAAACATGTCACAGTTGAATTACTATTATACTGTTTCACAAAGAATATGAAAATCATATTTTCCTGTTTACTCTTCCCATTCTTTGTGTGTTGTCATCATGCTTTTCACTTTACATGTTATATACCCTATAATACATGTCCTTATTTTTCCTTTTAACAGTAAACTGTCTCATAAGAGATTAAGAAAAGGAAAAAAAATGAGCCTTTCATATTTGCCCACATATTTACCAGTGCAGGCTTTCCTGGTGGCTCAGACAGTAAAGGATCCGCCTACAATGCAGGAGACCTGGGTTTGATCCCTGGGTTAGGAAGATCCCCTGGAGAAGGAAATGTCAACGCACTCTAGTACTCTTACCTGGAGAATTCCAAGGACAGAGGAGCCTGGTGGGCTCCAGTCCATAGGGATCACAAAGAGTCGGACACGACTAAGTGACTTTCTTTCACTTTACCAGTTGGAGCACTTTTCAGTCCTTCCTTTAGGTTCTAAGTTTCTGACATCATTTCCCTTCAGCCTAAAGAACATCATTTAGCATTTCCTGTAGTGCGGTTCTTCAGATGATGAATTCTCACAGCTTTGGCGATCTAGAAATGTCTTTATATGGTCTTCCTATTAGAGGATCTTTTACTGAATATAGAATTCTAGGGTGACCATTTTTTTCTTTTAAGCACTTTAAGGATGTTCCATTGTCTTTTGGTTTATATTGCTTCAGATAAAAAGTGAGCTATTTTTCTTATTCTTTCCTCAGATGTGACATGTCTTTTTGTTTATTTTATACTAACTTTTCTGGTTTTCCTGTTCTTCCTTTCCTACTTTCTTTTCACTACTTTTATAATCTTCCCTTTTATCTTTGCTCTTCAGCAGTTTTAATGATGTGCATAGACATGGTGGAGAAGGCAATGGCACCCCACTCCAGTACTCTTCCCTGGAAAATCCCATGGACGGAGGAGCCTGGTAGGCTGCAGTCCTTGGTGTCGCTAAGAGTCGGGGACGACTGAGAGACTTCATTTTCACTTTTCACTTTCATGCATTGGAGAAGGAAATGGCAACCCACTCCAGTATTCTTGCCTGGAGAATCTCAGGGACAGAGGAGCCTAGTGGGCTGCCGTCTATGGGGTTGCACAGAGTTGGACACGACTGAAGTGACTTAGCAGCATAGACATGGTATTCTTTGAATTTTTTTTTTTTTTGGTGGAGGATTTGCTGCCTTTTGTATTTATAGGTTGATTTTTTTTTAATCAACTTGGAAATTTTTCAGCCTTTATTTCTTCAAATATTCTTTTCTTCTCATTCTCCTTCTGAGATTTTAATTACATGTATATTAGACCATGTGATATTATCCCCCCCTCTTTTTTTTTCTTTTTCTCTCTTGGTGCTTCCATTTGAATACTGTCTATTGACCTGTGTTAAGTTTCATTGATCTTGTCTTCATCAGGGTCTATTTGATGTTAAGCCCATCCAGTGGATTTTTCAGATATTGTATTTTTCAGTTGTAGAATTGTTTTTTAGTTCTTTTTTGGCATTTCTATCTCTCCTCAATTACCCTGACATTTTGACCTATTCCATCCATATTTTATTGTAAACTCTTCAACATATATTTTAATAATTGCTTTAAATTTCTTGTCTGCTTCTTACAGTGACTTGGTGACCTAGGTCTTTGTTTCTTATGTTTTTATTTCTTGATTATAGGTCAGATTTTCCTCCTTCACTTGCCTAATAATTTTTTATTATGGTTCAGATATTCTGTATAAAAGAACAGTGGAGGATGAAATATGCATAGATAGATTCATTTCCCCATCAGCCTGGAAGGACATTGGTATTGAGAATAACTACAATGGCTTCCAGTTTTTTAATGAAACCTCAGATGTGTGGCCTCCTGGCCAAGCATCTGCAATTTCATATTGTTAGAGCAATCATTGTATCGCTGGGAGTTGCAACTTTCTACAAGTTTGCTTTGGTGAACCAAGAAAGACAGAATAAAGGACAGAAATGGCATGGACCTAACATAAGCAGAAGAGATTAAGAAGAGGTGGCAAGAATACACAGAAAAACTGTACAAAAAAGATTTAATGACCCAGATAATCGTTTTGGTGTGGTCACTCACCTGGAGCCAGACATCTTGGAGTGTGCAGTCAAGGCAGCCTTAGGAAGCATTACTACAAGCAAAGCTAGTGGAGGTGATAGAATTCCAGTTGAACTGTTTAAAATCCTAAAAGATGATGCTGTGAAAGTGCTGCACTCAATATGCCAACAAATTTGGAAAACTCAGCAGTGGCCACAGGACTGGAAAAGGTCAAGTTTTCATTCCAGTCCCAAAGAAAGGCAATGCCAAAGAATGCTCAAATTACTTTACAGTTGTGCTCATTTCACATGCTAGCAAGGTAATACTCAAAATACTTTAAGCTAGGCTTCAACAGTATGTGAACTAAGAACTTCCAGATGTTCAAGCCGGATTTAGAAAAGGCAGAGGAACCCCGAGATCAAATTGCCAACATCTGTTGGATCATAGAAAAAGCAAGGGAATTAAAAAAAAATCCACTTCTGCTTCATTGACTATGCTAAAGCCTTTGACTGTGTGGATTACAACAAACTGTGGAAAATTCTTAATGAGATGGGAATACCAGACCACTTTACTTGTCTCCTGAAAAACCTGTATTTAGGTCAAGAAGCAACAGTTAGAACTGGACATAGAACAATGGACTGGTTCAAAATTGGGAAAGGAGTATGTCAAGGCTATATATTGTCACCCTGCTTATTTAACTTCTATCCAGAGTACATCATGTGAGATGCTGGGCTGGATGAATCACAAGCTGAAATCAAGATTGCCAGGAGAAATATCAACAACCTCAGATATGCAGATGATACCAGCATAATGGCAGAAAGTGAAGAGGAACTAAAGAGCCTCTTGATGAAGGTGAAAGAGGAGAGTGAAAAAGCTGGCTTAAAACTCAACATTCAAAAAACTAAGATCAGGGCATCTAGTTCCATCACTTCATGGCAAATAGATGGGGGAAAAATGGAAACAGTGGCAGGTTTTATTTTCTCCTGCTCCAAAGCAGGAGCTCCACAGCAGGGCTCCAAAATCACTGTGAATGGTGACTGCAGCCATGAAATTAAAAGATGCTTGCTCCTTGGAAGAAAAACTGTGACAAAGCTAGACAGCATATTAAAAAGCAGAGATATCACTTTGCTGACAAAGGTCCATTTAGTCAAAGCTGTGGTTTTTCCAGTTGTTGTGTGTAGATGTGAGAGTTGGACCATAAAGAAGGCTGAGCCCGGAAGATGCTTTCAGACTGTGGTGCTGGAGAAGACTCTTGAGAGTCCCTTGGACAGCAAGGAGATCAAACCAGTCAATCCTAAAGGAAAACAACCCTGAATATTCATTAGAGGGACTGATGCTGAAGCTGAAGCTCCAATACTTTAGCCGTCTAAGGAGAAGAGCCGATTTATAGAAAAGACCCTGATGCTGGAAAAGATTGAGGGCAGGAGGAGAAGGCGGGCGACAGAGAATGAAATGGTTGGATGGCATCACTGACTCAATGGACATGAGTTTGAGCAAACTCCAGGACAGAGTGAAGGACAGGGGAGCCTGGTGTGCTGCAGTCCATGGGGCAGCAGAGTCGGACGTGACTTAGCGACTTAACAACAAACAACAAGAATGCAGGCATATGCAGATTCTGCAGAAAGTATCGTTCTGTGAAAAATTTTAAGGTGATGAGAAAGGCTGGTATCTTTCAGAGTGCAAAATGATTTCAGAATGTAAAAAATTTCTTTGGGTTGAGTTGCATGAAATTCATCCCTGACCTGTGTGTGTTAATTGTGAAGCATGAATATCTGGGCTATGGAATAGTTTCTCTTGATAAATAAACAATAAATAAATGTATATATGTATAGATAGATAGATATAGTCTGTTTGTTTTGTCTGTTCTGTTTATTTGCAGAAAACTCTAAGCCTTTTCCTCTTGACTGGTGGTTAAGGTGAGGGACTGATTATTCATATTTTTCCTAGAGCTGTGGCTGAGCTCTGGCTGAGATGCACTTTAGTTTGATTGAATTCACTTTTTGTCTTTTTTTGGTTGCATGGCATGTGGGATCTTAGCTCCCCAACCAGGGTCTGAACCCATACCCCCGGCACTGGAAGGTATGGACCTTCCACCGCCAGGGTCCTTGATTGAGTTCACTTCTGATTAACCCAGCTACTAGCACCCCATGCCATCAGTGCTGAAGGGCTGATCCTTTTTTATCTGTTCAGTATTTGAGCTAAGGAAGAGCTCGATCACAGTTCCAAACCGTTTTGTTCATCTTGCATTAAACTCCAGCAGGGCCCCAGAATTTCAGCCCTGGAGGAATGCATTGGTCTTTGTGACAGTAAGTACTGAAAGCCTCTCTCTCCGTCCCCTGGACCCTCTGGTCTCATCTACTTCCACTTGCCCGCCTCCAGCAATGCTGGCCACTCTCCTGCTCCTCAGGCAAGCCAAGGACATGCACTCCTCAGGTCCTTTGTTCCTGCTTGGAATGCTCTCCCCTCAGATTTCCATGTGGCTCTTTCCTACTGAGTTCATGTCTCTGTTTGAATATCCCCCTTTTAGGAAGACTTACCCTAACACCCTACATGAAAGATCTTCCCCATCCTCACTGTGGTTCTCTCTGGTGCCATTATCCTGCTTCATTTTGTTTTTTTCTAAGACACATATAATAACCATCTGTCCTTCCATATATTGTTTATGATAGTCTCCAGGGAATTACCAAACAGATCCAGAGGAGACTCCCAGTAAAACTAATTTAGAATCTCTCAGAAGACTGTCAGAACATACTGGATCTTGATGGAGGTGGTCTCAGGCTGAAAAGGAATATCTTGGATATTCTAGGAACTGTTGACCTTCAAGGACATATCTGTGGACTTCACCCAGGAGGAGTGGGGGCAGCTGGCGCCTGCTCACCGGAATCTGTACCGGGAGGTGATGCTGGAGAACTATGGGAATCTGGTCTCAGTGGGTAAGGACAGGCTACACATACATCCAGAATTCTGCCTATTAACAGGATTAATATTTAATTTAGTATTAATAATTCCTAAATTATTAAAAGCGGTAGATTCCCTGGAGCCTGGCCTTGGGTTCTGTGTTGGAGATGGATGTTGCCTACCTTTGAAAATCAAGTCAGAACATACCTGAATCTCTTCCCTTCGGGGAACACTTTACTTTGTAGAGCGAGAATAGGAAAACATGCTATGGTGCCCCTTTCCATCTTCAGAGACCCTAAATACCTGAGGATTGAAACTACATCCCAGGGATGGTTCTTTGACCTCAACATAAATATTCATACCCTTTTTTTCACTCCATAAGCAGGTTGTCAGCTTTCCAAACCTAGTGTGATTTCCCAGTTGGAGAAAGGAGAAGAGCCATGGATGACAGAGAAAGAAGGCCCAGGAGATCCCAATTCAGGTGAGCCAAGGCAGATGGTGCCTTTTAATATGTAGGCCAGAGTGCCCAGCATCTTCCCAGGCTGCGGAAAGGCTGATCGGGTGGACAGGCATGCTCTGAACTAGATTTCATCCCTCTGTCTGCAGTCCTTTTCTTCATCTGACCTAGTAGAAGTCTCTGGAGTTGGAGGGAAGATAAGTCTTCTCTTCATTAAGGTTTTCCTTCTTTCTTCAATATCCTAAAGTCTGCCAATCGAAAGCTCCTTTCCCCATGCTCTGAGATGTACGTAGTAGTCTCTTCTCACAGAAAGCAGATCTCTTTTCAGGACTCTCACTGCATTCTCCAGATCTTTAATCTTCTCTCTTGCATCCTATTTCCACTTTTCATCAACTTTCATTTTATAATCTTAACTTTGATTCTCACTCTCCTTTGAACTAAAGTATCCTTATTTATTGTAACAAATGTTTTATGGAAAATCCTGCAAGAAAAATGACCATGGGATTCCTTCTCATCAAATCCAGTGATCTTTAACAATCTTCTTAAACTTCGTTTTTATTGCAAAATATTTTAGACATTCAGAAAGGCAGAGGACATTACAATAAATTGCTATGTACTTTCTACCTAGATTAAGAAATGAAACAGAGTTTAAATCCCAGTACTCCCATCTTTGCTTGTGAAATAACCAACTCTTCTGACTTTAAACATTGTCACTCCTATATGTGTCTTCATATTTGTATTGTATGTGTATATTCCCAAAAATATATAATATTATTTTTTGAATTTATTTTTTATTGAAAGATAATTGTATTTATAATATTGTGTTCATTTCTGCCATATATCAACATGTATCAGCCATAGGTATACATATGTCCCCTCCCTCTTGAACTTCCTTCTCACCTCCCACCCCATCCCACCCTTCTAGGTTGTCACGGAGACCTGGTTTGAGTTCTCTGAGTCATACAGCAAATTCCCACTGGCCATGTGTTTTGCATATGGTGGTGTATATGTTTCCATGCTACTCTCTCCATCCATTCCACCCTCTCCTCCCCGCCCCCTCACTTATTTCCGTGTCTATTCTCTATGTCTGCATCTCCATTGCTGCCCTGAACATAGGTGCATCAGTACCTCTTTCTAGATTCCTTATATATGTGTTAATATACAATTTTTTTTTCTCTTTCTGACTTTCTTCAGTTTGTATAATAGGCTCTAGTTTCATCTACCTCATTAGCACTTACTCACGTTCCCTTTTATGGCTGAGTAATATTCCACTCTATATATGTACTACAGCTTCTTTATCCATTCATCTGTCGATGGACATCTAGGTTGCTTCCACGTCCTAGCTATATTAAATAGTGCATCAGTGAACATTGGGGTATGTGTGTCTTTCTCAGTTATGGTTTTCTCAGACTATATGCCCAGTGGTGGGATTGTTGGGTCATATGGTAGTTTTATTCCTAGTTTTTTAAGGAATCTCCATACTGTCTTGCACAGTAGTCATATCAATTTGTATTCCCACCAACAGTGCAAGAGGTTCCCTTTTCTCCACACCCTCTCCAGAATTTATTGCTTGTAAATTTTGTGATGATAGCCATTCTGACCAGTGTGAGGTGATGTATCACTGTAGTTTTGATTTGCATTTCTGTAGTAATGAGTGATATTGAGCATCTTTTCATGTGTTTACTAGCCATCTGTATGCCTTCTTTGGAGAAATGTCTATTTAGGTGTTTTGCCCACTTTTTTATTGGGTTGTTTTGTTTTTCTGGTATTGAATTGCATGAGCTGCTTGTATATTTTGGAAATTAATCCTTTGTCAGTTGTTTCATTTGCTATTATTTTCTCCCATTCTGAGGGTTTTCTTTTCACCTTGTTTATAATTTCCTTTGCTATGCAAAATTTTTCAGTTTAATTATATCCCACTTGTTTATTTTTATTTTAGGAGGTGGATCATAGAGGATCTTGCTGTGACTTATAGCACATAAATTACTACTTATAATACTGTTTTGCATATTCTTACTCTTTAAAAAAATGGTATATGTACTTCTTCCACTTGCTTTTCTCATTCAACACTGTTGATATTTACCCATATTATTCATTCATATTTATCCATATCATTCATTTCCATTGAGTTAATAAAGCACAATTTATCCATTTTCCTGTTGATAGAAATTTGGGGGTTACAGAGATAATGCAATAAAACTTTGTATATGTAACTTCTTGTGTAAGTGTGTAAGTATTTCTCTGAGATATTTGATAGAAGCAGACTTGTTGGGTCATGGAGCAGATATACCTTTATGTTTCAGGAAATTGTTCTTCAAAGTAGTTGCACCAGTTGGTGCTCCTATCTGAGAGTTTCGAGAGGTTCTAGAACTCAGCATCTTTCTCAACACTTGGCATTGTCAAACTTTCACATTTTTATAAATTCAGTGGTTGAATGTGGTGTCTTGTTTTTTCATTTTCATGATTACTAATAAGAGAGAGCATGTTTTTAATGTTTGTTGGCCATCCTTCCAGGATTTCTTTTCCACATTACAGTCAAACACTTTACAGTCTGAGCCACCAGGGAAGCCCTTCTATAAATTACCAGTTTATATCCTTTGCAAATCTTTCTATTATTTTTTCCTTATTGATTTATAGAAAAAATATATATTATTTTATATCTTTAAAATTTTATTTTCCATATTTAGATTTGAATCTGCATATGTTTTATAAATAGTGTGAGGTGAGGCTCTAGTTTAACTTTTTACATGTGGATAATAAGCCCAAGAACCATTTATTGAATGGTTTATGCTACTTGGTCACCTGCCAAGTTTCTTTATATGCCTGAGTCTATTTCTGGGCTCTATCTATTCTGTTCCAT
Source organism: Bison bison bison (assembly GCF_000754665.1). Taxonomy (NCBI): domain Eukaryota; kingdom Metazoa; phylum Chordata; class Mammalia; order Artiodactyla; family Bovidae; genus Bison; species Bison bison. Next base: position 4,286,154 of record NW_011495044.1, on the reverse strand, counting down.
TTTTCTATTTTCTATCCTTACTCTAATGTCAGACTGTCTTAATTACTGTATTTCATAGTGAGATTCAATATCTTGTTCTTCAAAATTGTCCTGGCTATTGTTAGCCCCTTGCTTTTCCATATGAATTACATAATGAGTGCATCAATTACACGCACACAAATTCTCTGGTGGTATTTTGATTGGAATATATTGAATCTATAGATCAATTTAGAGGGGAATTAATGTTATGATATTGAGTCCTGTTGTCCAGGAACGTGGTATATTGTTCCACTTATTGATATTTTCTAATTTTTTAAAATAAATTTTCAGGATTTTCCCCCATAAAAGTCTTGTATACATTACACATCTTTTGTCAGATTCATCCTGAAGGACATACATTTTATTGCTATTCTGTTTTTTTATTTTTTAGCCACACTGCATATCTTGTGGGATTTTAGCTCCTTGATGAAGCATTGAACCCTCACCCTCAGCTGTGAAAGCTTGGAGTCCTAATCACTGGACTGCCAGGGAATTCCCTCAGACCTGTTTTATGAACTAGCTGGAGTGGGAAGGGGGAAATCTTTTTATCTTTCTGAGAATGTTTTCCAAAAATAGTTACCAGTTAAAAAGACACTGTTAAGACATAGCCCTGAAATATCATTTTTTAGTATTAATAGAAGAAGATTAAAATGTTCAAATTTTTACTCTGTATATAAAATCACACTTTTACCTTGTTCATTGTGTCTTAATTTCCCATTACTTTTACAGGCTACATAACCATATTTAAATACACTCAGAATTTCATGGAACTTCCATGGTGCTCCAGTGGTTAAGACTGCATGCTCCCAATGCAGGGGGCACAGGTTGGATCTCTGGTCAGGGAACTAAGAACCCAGATGCCTCATGCAAAAAAATAAATATACTCAAAATTTCATGTACTTCACATGTATTGTTATCTAAATCTGTATTCCATACCCAGTATAATAATTGATTTTTCAAAGCAAAATGAATATGAGTTATTTGCATTTTTTCCATTTCTTTCAGAGTTGAAGAGTAAAACAGAAACCAGTGCATCAAATGCAAAATACAACATTTTACAAGAACAGTTATATCATGGCATGATGATGGAAAGGTTCATGAGGGATGATGTCATTTATTCCACATTGAAGAAAGTCTCAGAATATGATGATGAGTTAGAAAAGCACCAGGATCGCCATGGAAGAAATGTGAGACAAACCATTATGACCCATAAGAAGAGAAGCCAAGAAACTTACAAATTTGGCAAAAATATTGTGAGTTCAAATGTTGTTATAGAACAGAGGCTCCGTAAATGTGACACACCTAGAAAGAGAAACAAATGCAAATCAGATGTGATTAATCATCCAACAAGTTACATAAGAGTAAAAACCTATGAATGTAATATATGTGAAAAGGCCTTCAAACAACCCATTCACCTTACTGAACACATGAGAATTCATACTGGTGAGAAACCTTTCAGATGTAAGGAATGTGGTAGGGCCTTCAGTCAAAGTGCATCCCTTACCACACACCAGAGAATCCATACTGGTGAGAAGCCCTTTGAATGTGAAGAATGTGGCAAAGCTTTCAGACATCGCTCATCTCTTAATCAGCATCATAGAACCCACACTGGGGAGAAACCCTACATATGTGATAAATGTCAGAAAGCTTTCAGCCAGAACATTAGCTTGATCCAGCATTTGAGAACTCATTCTGGAGAGAAACCCTTTACGTGCAATGAATGTGGGAAAACCTTTAGACAGATTAGACACCTTAGTGAACATATAAGAATTCATACTGGGGAAAAGCCCTATGCATGTACTGCATGTTGTAAAACCTTTAGTCATAGAGCTTATCTAACACATCACCAGAGAATCCATACTGGGGAGAGACCCTACAAATGTAAAGAATGTGGGAAAGCCTTTAGGCAGAGGATACACCTTAGCAACCATAAAACTGTTCATACAGGAGTGAAAGCATATGAATGCAACCGCTGTGGAAAAGCATACAGGCATGATTCATCCTTTAAAAAACATCAGAGGCATCACACAGGAGAAAAACCTTATGAATGTAATGAATGTGGAAAAGCCTTCAGCTATAATTCATCACTAACTCGACACCATGAAATACACAGGAGAAATGTCTTCCAAAATAATATCTGAAAACAGATTATGCACCATGAGAACAAAAGCTAAATCTAAATCAGTAACCCTGTGCTTTGAATTTTAGGACTCTAAATTTGAGGAATTGACATAATGATGCCAACTTCTAGTTTTGCTCATTGTGTAAATAAACACTACGTTGATAACTACTATTTACTAATACCTCCACACAAAGTTACTTTATCGAGAATAAAAGATGGCCCTTCAATTAAATTCAACAATATAGAAAATTTTGTACATCATTATTTTTATGACTTCATGGTAGATTAATAAATTATTTTTCTTGGGCATTCACAGATACAGACCAGCATTTGGAAACTACTGTTTAAAACATCACCACCACCCCTAATTTTGTAATTAAAATTTTATTTTTTTAATGGGGAAACCCTTCACATGGTATAAATTTCAAAAGGTATGGTCAGTTTTGTAAGTGAAAAGCCTTCTTTCTCCATCCTCCACACAAAATTCTACCTACAGGCAGCCATTTTTTATAACTCATATTTTGTACACCCTTCTAGAGAGCTTTCTGTTTAAATCCAAGAGAATACAAGCATACATTTTTTTTACTTTTAAACATAAATGGCAGCTCCCTAGACAAATGCATATTACTTTTATTACTTCACTGTGTATCATGGAGGTTATTCCATATCAGTAAACAAAGTGCCTACTTGTTCTTTTTTAACAGCTGTATAGTATTCCATGGTTTGAATATACTTTATTTAGCCATTTCATTGTACATGACCTTTTGGATTTCCAGTCTTTTATTTATATAATTTTGCAGTGAATACTCTTACACATTTTTTTTGTTGCTCACATGTAAGAAGATGCAGAGGGTAAATTCCTAGAATGGGAATTTCTGTGCTAAAGGGTATGTGCATTTGTATGATGGATACTGCCAAACTGACCTTCAGAGAGGTTGGACCAATTTATTTCCCTACTAGCAAGATAGAGAAGCCATGTGGGAGCCATATCTGGTACTGAAGCATCTCCAGCAGCCTTATAATCCATTAAAGAAGTATCAGTTTATCTCAATAACATAGCCTAGAAGTACAGTCCAAGCTCATCCCCCAAAAGAGCAGTACTTGCCATCCCTGGAGTCAGCATTAGCTGAATCTTATCAAATAGCAGCCAAGGCAACCAGTCTCTGTTGGAGAAGAAAACATCTCTCCACCAACTGCTCCAGTCCCTAACTTCTGAGGTTGGAACTGTCTGATGAAGTATAGTCACTTAAGAGACTGATCCACCTGCCTTAGCAAGTATAATCCTGGCTACAACACCTTTGTTTGGAATGGAGGAAAATGGACAATTCAGTCAGGATACTTAAGATGGCAGGCTAAACTACAAAGGATCAACTGACCATACATAGCATTTTATGGCTGTGTTAGTGAGTTACAGTTCACTTGTGGAAGGAGACAGAAATGAGATAGGACGTGACTTTCTAATTAATAAACATTAATTAATGAGAGCATTAATTAATTTGTTGATATTGCTTATTACATTGTGAAAGCTGAGTGCCAATGAAAGGACCACAGTGACTTTGTAGATGTTCACTTTTCATTTTTGCAGTTTTATTATTTAAAATTTTAGTGATTCTGTAGAGTGTTGATGGATTTCCCATCTCCATCACCACAGCCACTAATCAAGTTATAAACCAAAGCCTGGCACTCATTACATCTAGTCTACCTTATAGCTTCACCTTCCGTTTACTTTTCTCTTTCCCATATGAGCTCTGCTGCTGCTGCTGCTAAGTCACTTCAGTCGTGTCCGACTCTGTGTGATGAGAATCTTTTAAGTTGCAAGTAACAGAAATCAACTAAGGCTAGTTAAGTCTTAAAGGGGGATGTTAATAGAAGGATATTGGGGTATCATGGAATTCAGGGCAGTGATACATTACAACAGTGGTCTGAGACAGAGATCTGAAATGCTTTGGAAAACCCAGGCAGTTTTCTCTCCATCTCTGATCTTTGCTTCTTGTGTCTTCATTCTTCAGCTGCCCCCCTCCCCCACCCCCAACACCTCATTGCAAATCACCGTTATCATCAACTTTAGATTTTACATATATTCCCTTTTCATTACCCAGAGAAAAACTGTCTTCTCTTCCTTACTTTTTATCTCAAAATCCTGAGGAAGGTCTTGTATTGACCCAGCTAGGTCAGCTGCCTCCCCTAAACAAATCAATTGTAAGCAGAGATCTCAGCTTCTGTGGGAACCACGTGGAGGGTGTGATGGTGAATGGGAGAGGAGGGCTGGAGGGGCAGGAAAGCAAAAGAAAGAGTTACTGTTCATAGAATTCCAGATCCTACTCACTCTTCAATGCTGGCTCATCAGATCAGAACTTAAGAGCTGGAAAGGGTCTAGGAATCCACCTAATTGAAACTTCTCCCTTTATAGATGAAGAAGTGAAGAATCCCCTTCTTTAATTACTCACATCTTTTCACCTGAGTCATATTTTTTTATCATGTTTTCCTCTAAATTTGTTAACTTGGTTCTCCAAACACTTGCCCTTAATGGCTGACCATAGCTGCACTTCATCATTCTAAGAATTTTACTTCTTAGATCTGCTATTGCCCCAAGGACATCTTTCATAAATTATTCTTCAGAACCTACCCACTAGTTTTGTCTTTTATCACTGCCTATTCATTCATTCAATCTGTCCGCCAGGCACTTCTGTTGGTCTTGTGAATGTTCTTCCCCAGAGTTGTGTCCTTAGGCACATTCTTTTCTCAAGTTAGACATTTTGTCTGATTGATTTTGTTACCATCCCAACACTTCTTACATCTACATTTTACAAATCTCTCCTGAACCCAGGTCATTATCTTCAACATCCAGCATTATCTCCCCTTGGATATTTCATAGTAAACCTCAAAGTCAGCATGTCCAAACTCAACTCAGCTTTGGGGATAAAATCTGTATTCCTTAATCCAGGAAGTGGTATCACCACTCATTCAATTCTCCAGTTTAAACTTGTCCCTCTCATCCATTTCCCCCACCCCGCATCAGGGTCACCTGATGACGATCAGTCACAGACTGATGACAATCAGTCACCAGGTCAGTCACAGACTGATGACAATCAGTCACAGTCTGATGACAGTCAGTCACCAGGTCCTATACATTCTATTTAGGACCTCATCAGTTTATACCCTCTGTTCTATTTCCATTGTCAGGGCTTTAATCAGGCTCTTATCATTTCCTAATTGCTTAGATTCCAAACTATTTTTTCTATATCTAATCTGGACTTATCTATCTTCCCCACTGCTGCTAAAGTAGTCATTCTAAAATATATAACTAATCAAATTATTGCTAGAAATCCTTCAATGGTTTCTCATAAAAAGTAAAGGTCAATTTCCTTAATAGAATACTTGGTATAGAGCATTGCCTAGTTTTCTAGCAGTGGTTCCCAAATTTCTCCCCAAGCATACGTCTCTCCAGACAAAACATCTTATGGTCCTCTAAATTCTATGCTCTTACGGTTTCTGTTCATCATTTATGCTATTTTTTCCTCCTTCTGCCTGACTTCTTTGTTTAGTTAGCTCCTACTCATCCTCCCAGATTTAGTTTGTGCACATCTTCAGAGAATACTGTGGAGCTTTATACCAAGGTCACAAGCGTGAAGCTTATACCTCCTTTACTAGAAAAACATCCTACTTTTCTTAAATAACCATGAACTGTCCTTTATATTATCTTTCTGTAGATTGGTGAAAATAACCAGTGGTAATTTCTAAAAACATTTCCTTTCTTATAGGGAACATCTCAGGATGGCACCAAACATATTCATTAATAGTTCAAAATATCTTTAGTTTCTCTGTAAAAGGAAGCCAATGTTTAGTAATTAATGTTTCAGTATCTTATTTTACTTGGGAGTGACCTAGCTATTCAATAAACTTCCAACACTTAATTTAGCACAACCCTAGAAATTCAAGTTACCAAAATCTGGAGAGACTAAAACAAAGTTATTTTTAATCAGTCAGTTCAGTCAGTTCAGTCGCTCCGTCGTGTCTGACTCTTTGCGACCCCATGAATCGCAGCACACCAGGCCTCCCTGTCCATCACCAACTCCTGGAGTTCACTCAGACGCACGTCCATCGAGTCAGCGATGCCATGCAGCCATCTCATCCTCTGTCGTCCCCTTCTCCTCCTGCCCCAATCCCTCCCAGCATCAGAGTCTTTTCCAATGAGTCAA
>NW_011495044.1:4267398-4279715 GCF_000754665.1 Bison bison bison | reverse complement strand
CCTTCTCCTCCTGCCCCAATCCCTCCCAGCATCAGAGTCTTTTCCAATGAGTCAACTCTTCGCATGAGGTGGCCAAAGTACTGGAGTTTCAGCTTTAGCATCATTCCTTCCAAAGAAATCCCAGGCCTGATCTCCTTCAGAATGGACTGGTTGGGTCTCCTTGCAGTCCAAGGGACTCTCAAGAGTCTTCTCCAACACCACAGTTCAAAAGCATTAATTCTTTGGCCCTCAGCCTTCTTCACAGTCCAACTCTCACATCCATACATGACCACAGGAAAAACCATAGCCTTGACAGGAAGGACTTTTGTTGGCAAAGTAATGTCTCTGCTTTTGAATATTTTTAATAGAGTTTACCTAAAAATGCTTACCTCACATTTTCTTTCCTTAAAAGTTCATTCACTTTTAAATAAAGAGGTCTTGAGTTACTTCCCTTATGGACAACTTTGCAACAGATATAATAAGCTCATCTTTAGTTTATATTAAACAGGTACAATAAAAGTATTATGCTTAATGTTGATTATTCTTAAGATATGTCTATATTAATTAGATCAACAAACATTAAATACCAGGTATTAATTTAATATTGACTATTCCCCATTCACATGAACCTGGAAACCTTTAGCTTAATTTCTCTTGTATTTAGAATTGTTTGATTTATAGGTACTTACTTTAGGCCAATTAAATTAGAGCTCATTTACAAATTAACCTCAGCAATATTATCCAAAGACTAAGACATACACTGAGACATAAATCCAGAGAGACAGAGATCTGATATCATAGTTTTTCACTTGAGATTTAAAATGTCTCTTTGTTCCTTTTTCCCCTTGACTTGAAGTTCTACCAATTTACCAAAGGCTGAAGTCTCAGAAAATGTGGGCTGTGTATCTCAAGGACATGATAAGAGTTAACTTCAGGCTTTTCCTAGGCATATTTCTGTTTAACAACCTGGCTTTTTCTAATTGTACATGCTAGGAAAACTGGTTTTATAATTTCAGAAAGATTTCACTTTAACCAGTTTTCTCTGGAATCTAAAGAATATCCTGGTCATATTGTTTTTTTCCCTTCTGTGATCATGGTCTAATAGCTAAAATTTAAATTAGAGTGCTCAGATCAGCTCTGTTAACAGGGGCAGACTGACTAATAAAATGTTGTCCTAGCAAGGATTGTCCCTCTGGGGAGGTGGGGTCTTAGTTTGATCAGAAGAATCTGGAGGAGTAAGGGAACTTGAAGGAGTATGGAAATCTTGGTTCCCCCCAACACCCTCACCCCCAGAGATGAGAGAAGTTAGAAAGGGATTCTTTAGAATGTTAGAGTTTTTTGATCCCTCAGGCTAGGAGAAAGTCCTGGACCAAAGGGAACTTTAAAATCCCTTCCTTGTCTGCAACGATAAAGATCAAATGTGGACAGGAAAAGTTAAGTTGGGGTCATCTGGGAGATCCGATGGAGAGGGAGACAAAGGGATGGGGATGGGGGGTGGGCATGGGGATAAGGCGGCAACAGAAAGACATGTGGCATGTGTACCCAGAACAAAGTTCTGATTAAGGGTCATAAAGATTTGAACATAAGGGACTTCTGAGTGAGTCCTTTTTCCCTGCTTTCGGCAAAAGAGATCAAGTTGGAGGATGGAGGTATAATTTAGTGTGCCATTAAGAGATCAGTTTTCTTGGTCCTCCAATTTTTATTGAGGTCAGTCTAGATTTTCAAATTTTTCCAGTTCCTGAGAATGTAGCCAAAGGTGAGCCTGAGGGAGGCTCCTGGATGTGCTGCTGCTGCTGCTGCTGCTGCGTCGCTTCAGTCGTGTCCGACTCTGTGCGACCCCACAGATGGCAGCCCACCAGGCTCCCCCGTCCCTGGGATTCTCCAAGCAAGAACACTGGAGTGGGCTGCCATTTTCTTCTCCAATGCATGAAAGTGAAAAGTGAAAGTGAAGTCATGCCCGACTCTCAGCAACCCCATGGACTGCAGCCCACCAGGCTCCTCCATCCTTGGGATTTTCCAGGCAAAAGTACTGGAGTGGGGTGCCATTGCCTTCTCCGCCTGGATGTACTAGTACCCATTTTTAGCCTATATGCTGTAGAATGGGGATACTGAGAGTCACTAGTTGACTCAAAGTCATCCCTTTTGTCCCAGTGAGCCCTCCATTCAACTAGTGGCACAAAATGGCTGACCATCCCAACAGTTGCATCCAACAGTGAGAGGTGACCCCTAAGTGTAAACCATGAGGCTAAGGCACCAACCATGTGACTTAGGCATGGACAGACAGAAAAGAGAGAGATTCCCAGGACCAATGGATAACTCTCCAATTGGCGATTTCCTGAAACATGGAACGCATGCTTGGGATGGTTCAGAGGCAATACCTAGGCTCCTGTAAATCAATCTGGACTGAAAGAGAAGTGAAAATAACAGGGAAGACAGGCTGAGGAATCTGCCTTGTAGTCCTACCGGGAAGGTGGTGGCCAGGGAAGTGGGCTTAGTGTTTTGCTTGAACCAATATATGCCTCATGGTGCATGGAAGTTGTCTTGCTGAGGGTGGATGCCCTGTAGCCTGGTCCATTCTATGACCACCTTATCCTGTCACAGGAGTCTTCAAGCAGCAGGTGCAGTGATGTCTTTTAAGTGCCTGACCCATGCCAGCACATGATCAATTGGCCTAATCCTCAGCCTAAGGAAGAAAGAGGAGAGGAGAGCCCTCACCCACTTGGGTGACAGCTACTGGGGTGCAGTGGGCTACGGGGCCTTTGGAACATGCCAGAGGGTAACCCTAGCCAGAGTTTCTCAATTGCTTTCATAGCCATTTGCCTGTTTGCAGAGGGTTTGAGGAGAAAGCAACAAGCAAGTGGTGGAGGGAAATCCCCAAGAGTCCCTGTATGGGAGGTGCTTTCATACTTTAAGGTAAAGATTTTCATGAGTCCAATTCTTGAATCTTCTCATACCTAGAGAAACATTTAATACCACAGATCAATGTCTCGTTCTGGTTCTGGCTAGGCCCTCTTCTAAGCCGCTTGGCAGCCTTTCTACTTCTATTAATCTTCAGGCCATGTATCTTCAAACTTCTTGGTAAATTTGTTTCTTCTAGAATACAACAAATAAATCTCCAGATGATAGCAGAACAAGAATATCACCTGACCAACACTCAGACAATGCTTGAACAAGCTGCCTTGTCATTCTGCGGACTCTCATCTCCCTCTGTAAATGCACCCTGTCAGAGAGCAGGCAATGGAACCCAGGACCCCACGATGTCTCTGTTAAGCCTGAAGAATCTAGGAATGGTCATCATCCCTTTCCCAGTGACCTGTGTCCCCATGACCTGAGATGGGGTAGGTAGTCAGTTCATCATGAGCAGGCCAAATATTTGGCCCAGAAATAAAAAGAGATGGGATTATGGAGCCCTTTACCAAGGTCACAGGTGTGGAGCCTTTTATCAAGGTCACAGGACAAAAATTTCCAGAATTAACCAAGCCGCATAACAGTTGTTGCCATAAGCCTCCTGATCTACACTGGCCAGTTCCCGGACCCCCTATGAGGTAAAATACCCACCCTATTACCCACCCTATAGCATCCTAACCAATTGCCTAAGGCCACCCTTCCAGGAGGAGTTTTCTCTCTCTGGAGGCTATAAAAATTGGCTACTAGCCTGCAAATGGGGTCAGCTTTCCCTTGAGCTGCCCCACTGTTCTAACAGTATCTCCTGCTCTAATAAACTCTTTTCTCCTTTCATTCTACCTCATGTCTTGAAATTCTCTTTCAACCTGCACACAGACCATGGCAAATACTACCCCAAATTTATGAAATTTTAGATGAACACTTGAGTTCTTGACTGAATTTATTAATAATGATCTAGATCTTATCCTATTGGGTTTTTTCCTAGATGGGATTTTAATTTTATAAAATTACTCCGGAATCACTGTGGAAGACGATGGCTCAACACGACACAATAGCCAGTGCTGTACCACTTCAGTTTGCTTCACCCTGTTGTTGGCTACATTTCCTTCTTTTCTTACCTTTGGTACCGTGGTTTTGCAGATTTGCTTTGTGTTTTGGTCATGCCACATTGCATGTGGGACCTAGTTCCCTGACCAGGGATTGAAACCACGCCCCCTGCATTGGAAGCATAAGTCTTAACCACTAGACCACCAGGGAAGTCCTGGGTTTGTACCTAAAAAAAAAAAAAAAAAAAAGCATCTAATCCTTGCCTCAGTCTCTGTTTTGTTTTTGGTGACTCTGGTTAAGACAAGTATATAGCCCCAGTTTGAGTTCAGTTCAGTTCAGTTCAGTGGCTCAGTCGTGTCTGACTCTTTGAGACCCCAGGAATCACAGCACGCCAGGCCAGCATCAGAGTCTTTTCCAATGAGTCAGCTCTTTGCATGAGGTGGCCAAAGTACTGGAGCTTCAGCTTTAGCATCATTCCTTCCAAAGAAATCCCAGGGCTGATCTCCTTCAGAATGGACTGGTTGGATCTCCTTGCAGTCCAAGGACTTTCAAGAGTCTTCTCCAACACCACAGTTCAAAAGCATTAATTCTTCGGCGCTCAGCCTTCTTCACAGTCCAACTCTCACATCCATACATGACCACAGGAAAAACCATAGCCTTGACTAGACGGACCTTTGTTGGCAAAGTAATGTCTCTGCTTTTGAATATGCTATCTAGGTTGGTCATAACTTTCCTTCCAAGGAGTAAGCATCTTTTAATTTCATGGCTGCAGTCACCATCTGCAGTGATTTTGGAGCCCCCCAAAATAAAGTCTGACACTGTTTCCACTGTTTCCCCATCTATTTCCCATGAAGAGTTGGGACCGGATGCCATGATCTTTGTTTTCTGAATGTTGAGCTTTAAGCCCACTTTTTCACTCTCCATTTTCACTTTCATCAAGAGGCTTTTGAGTTCCTCTTCACTTTCTGCCATAAGGGTGGTGTCATCTGCATACCTGAGGTTATTGGTATTTCTCCCAGCAATCTTGATTCCAGCTTGTGCTTCTTCCAGCCCAGCATTTCTCATGATGTACTCTGCATAGAAGTTAAATAAGCAGGGTGACAATATACAGCCTTGATGTACTCCTTTTCCTGTTTGTAACCAGTCTGTTGTTCCATGTCCAGTTCTAATTGTTGCTTCCTGACCTGCATTTAGGTTTCTCAAGAGGCATGTCAGGTGGTCTGGTATTCCCATCTCTTGCAGAATTTTCCACAGTTCATTGTGATTCACACAGTCCAAGGCTTTGGCATAGTCAATAAAGCAGAAATTGATGTTTTTCTGGAGCTCTCTTGCTTTTTCAATGATCCAGTGGATGTTGGCAATTTGATCTCTGATTCCTCTGCCTTTTCTAAAACCAGCTTGAACATCTGGAAGTTCACAGTTCATGTATTGCTGAAGCCTGGCTTGGAGAATTTTGAGCATTATTTTACTAGCGTGTGAGATGAGTGCAATTGTGGGGTATTTTGAGAATTCTTTGGCATTGCCTTTCTTTGGGATTGGAATGAAAACTGAACTTTTGGACAATTTCTGGACTTACATTTGAGATGTTAGGGAATGGACTGTTTTTTCCACGGGACAAAAACCTGGAAGTGGCCCTGGAAGCTACTGACAGAGGAAGAGGAGGAAGATTGCATATAAATGAAACACAGAGCAAACAGATCCAAAAACTGGAGAGCGAAAACTCAGTTCTGATCACACTGATTGAGACCTGGATCAAGCCTCACTTGAAGCTAGAGCTCCTGGGTTTTCGAACTGATAAATGAAGAAACCCTATTTGAGTCAAGGGTTCAAATGTCCTACATCTGAGGTGGCCTGTATTAGCAGAAGCATGGCTTAGTCTTACATTCTTAACACAGGTCCCCTAACTTCCTAGCTTTCAGTTCAGTTCGGGCGCTCAGTTGTGTCTGACTCTTTGCGACACCATGGACTGCAGCATGCCAGGCCTCCCTGTCCATCACCAACTCCCAGAATTTACTCAAACTCATGTCCATTGAGTCGGTGATGCCATCCAACCATCTCATTTTCTGTCGTCCCCTTCACCTCCCGCCTTCAATCTTTTCCAGCATCAGGATCTTTTCAAATGAGTCAGTTCTTTGCATCAGGTGGCCAAAGTATTGGAGTTTCAGCTTCAACATCAGTCCTTCCAGTGAATATCCAGGACTGATTTCCTTTAGGATGGACTGGTTGGATCTCCTTGCAGTCCAAGGGACTCTCAAGAGTCTTCTCCAACACCACAGTTCAAAAGCATCAATTCTTCAGTGCTCAGCTTTCTTTATAGTTCAACTCTCACATCCATACATGACTACTGGAAAAACCGTAACTTTGACTACATGGACCTTTGCTGGCGAAGTAATGTCTCTGCTTTTTAATATGCTGTCTAGGTTGGTCATAAATTTCCTTCCAAGGAGTAAGTGTCTTTTAATTTCATGGCTGCAGTCACCATCTGCAGTGATTTTGGAGCCCAAAAAAAGAAAGTCTGACACTGTTTCCACTGTTTCCCCATCTATTTCGCATGAAGTGATGGGACCAGATGCCATGATCTTAGTTTTCTGAAGCTTTAAGCCAACTTCTTCACTCTCCTATTTCACTTTCATCAAGAGGCTCTTTAGTTCTTCTTCACTTCCTGCCATAAGGGTAGTGTCATCTGCATATCTGAGGTTATCAATATTCGTCCTGGCAATCTTGATTCCAGCTTGTGCTTTATCCAGCCCAGCATTTCTCATGATGTACTCTGCATAGAAGTTAAATAAGCAGGGTGACAATATACAGCCTTGACGTACTCCTTTTCCTATTTGGAACCACTCTGTTGTTCCATGTCCAATTCTAACTGTTGCTTCTTGACCTGCATACAGATTTCGCAAGAGGCAGTTCAGGTGGTCTGGTATTCCCATCTCTTTCAGAATTTTCCATTTCTGCTTTATTTACTATGCCAAAGCCTTTGACTGTGTGGATCACAATAAACTGTGGAAAATTCCTAGCTTTAGGGCTACCTTTTCTGGCTTTCTCCAACTAAGCAATGCTCTTTTCAATTACCAGAAACTGGTGTTTTGCTGAAGAGAGCCTGATCCTAACACAGGGAAGAAGAGATTCTCAAATACAGAATATCATCAGTGGGTTTCTCTTAAGCATGTAACAATTATATCAATAATTGTTCTAGCACTTGTGACAAACAAAAACTTGAGTAAGATAAATTCCCTGCCCTTATATTCTGATGCTCAAGAAGAGCACTGTCCAAGAGCAATGTAATGTGAGTCAAAATAAAAATGCAAATCATATAAGGAATTTAAAATTTTCTAGCAACCAAACTAATATAGTGAAAGGCAGTAAATAAAATTAATTTTTAAATATCTTTAATTTTATATACTATATCCAAATATTACAATTCAACATGTAATTGAAATAAAAATTATTAGTTTTTTTTTTTTTTAATCTACAAATACAGTGTTTTATAGTTACAGCACATCTCATTTTGGTCTAGCTACATTGCAAATGCTTAAGAGCCCCATGTGCCTAGAGGCTAATGTGTTGGACAGTGGAATTCTAGAGAACACTCTTATAAACATCTAAATGAAAGAATGTAATCAGTGTGGTTTAGAGGTACAAATTCTATGCTCTGAAAGAGCAAGGAAGGTAAGACGGAAAGAGGAAACATGATTTGTGTCTAATAGTATTTCCTAGATTACAGACATCCCTGGAGGTAGAAGATCTAAATCAATGATTTTTGTATACAGATGGACCTTAAATCGAGGCAAATGGTAAAGAATCTGCCTGCCGATGCAGGAGACCCAAGAGACATGGGTTCAATCCCTGGGTCAGGAAAATTCCCTGGAGTAGGAAATGGCAACCCACTCCAGTATTCTTATCTGGAAAATTCCTTGGACAGAGGAGCCCTGCAGATTGCAATCCATGGGGTCACAGAGTCAGATACCACTGAGCACACACACACACACAGACCTTAAAAACCTAGGCTTCTTATGATAGCCTTTTGGGGAAAGTGTAATATTTTCAGAAATTTGAGAATGAAAGCTTTGGGGAACATTATCCAGCTAACTTGGACATATCTTTTCCCCACTGTGTGATCATTTCTCAATCCCTTTTGCTTGACTCCACCCAGCAGTACTGCCTCCTCAAACTCTATTGGAAGATACTAGGTCCATATGTGAAAGAGTGGAGAAGGGTCTTTCACAACATTGGGAATTACATCTTGGTGAAGGAAAGTTACATTTGGGAGGAGGCAGAAACCTCCAGCCTCAATAAGCAATGCCCACTCCTATTTCACTTGATTAAGAAGATTTTCCTCAACTTTCCCATTTCCAAGAACAAGGATGTTTTCCTATGCAGCCACAAAATCACACTCAGGATGTTGGTAATTGGTTGAGTTATATAATTATCTAATATATGTCACATTTAACTTCTTCAACAGATCCAAAATGTCCTTTGTAGTTTTCTTTATTATTTAACATTTTTTTTTAATACTACTTCAGTATTCTTGCCTGAGAAATCCCATGGACAGAGGAACCTGATCGGCTACAGTCCATGGGGTCGCAAAGAGGTGGACACAACTGAGTAAGTGTTCATGTATTTTTTAAAAGAAATATTTCCCTATTATGAAGTCCAAAATGTATCCAGGTCTTAAATCCTCCTGGAATTGATATTTGTGATGAAATAAGGTAAGTGTCTCATTTTTTTTCCATAAGGATACCCTATTGTCACAGACCCTTCACTGAAAAGACCAGCTTTTATTCCTCCATTGCTATGTGATGCCACCTTTGTCACAAATCAAGTTTGCAAATATGTTATAAAAACTGTGTTTTTTAAAACAATGATTGTCATATAAGTCAGACTAGTAGTGGGGGGAAGGATCCATTGGGAGTTTGGGGTTGACATGTATATACTGCTATATTTAAAATAGATAACCAACCAGGACCTACTGTATAGCACAAGGAACACTGCTCAATATTCTGTAGTAACCTAATGGGAAAAGAATTTGAAAAATAATTGCTGTGGTTGTTGTGTCCAATTCTTTTGTGACCGGGTGGATTGTGGCCTTCGAGTCTCCTTTGGCCATGGGATTTTCCAGGCAGAAATACTGGAATGGGTTGCCATTTCCTTCTCCAGGTAATCTTCCCAGCTCAGGGATCGAACTGGGATCTCTTGCATTGGCAGGCGCGTTCTTTTACCCCTGAGCGACCAGGGAAGCCCCCCTCCCAAAATATATACGTGTATATGTATGAGCCACTTTGCTGCACACCTGAAAGAAACTAGGACAACATTGTTAATCAAAAGTGCTCCAATATAAAACCAAAATTAAAAAGAAAAAAAAGTCAGACTACTGGTCTTCTTAGGAAGGAGGCAAGGAGTGTATTTGTGAAGCCCCGGACACTTTTCTATTTTTGCTCTACATGATGACATGTCTGTTCAATGATTATTATACTTACCTTTCTAGTTCAGAATATAATTGTGTTACATTTCCTAACAAAAGGGTTAGCTAAAAAGTAAGCAAATAGAAAAAGGAAATACATTGATGAGACGAGTGCCAGCATCTTTGAAAAGTGAGTTTGTGGCTTTTCTCTCGGGTGGGGAAGCTGGTGCGAGATGCAAAGAACAATATTCAGAATCCAAGGTGGCAAAGCGCAGGCTCAGCGCTAATGCATAACCGCACCAGGACCCCACTCCGATTCGCAGCTAGCCGCTCGCCAGTCTGAGTCGCAAGCCGGTTAAGACTAAGCGGCGCCGCAGAGGCCTCTGGGAGGGGGCGGTCCTTGGGCAGGGGCTGGGCATTGTGGGCGTGGTCTCCGGGCGGCTTTCCTGAGAAGCCGTCCTTTCAAGAAAGAGGACCTGACTAGTACTTGAGCCTAAAGGAAAAGAGTCCGGGAGCGGTTGCGAAGCTCGAGAGGAGCAGGTGAAGTCCTGGGTTCGGAGGCCTATCCAAGGTTAGGAGGGTTAGAAGAAGGCCGGCGAATGCGGGTGGCGGGCTGAGGGGCTGCGTTTTGGAACCCTGGGATCTGTATCCGCGGTTACGACGTCCCCCTGTCGCTTTCTCCGGGTGGGAACGGCTCCGGAGTAGCGGTTTATCTCGTCTGTTCCTGTGGGTTGAGGACCTTCTCACCTTGGAAGACCCTGCTGTCGGCTGGGACCCCTTCCCGAAGCCGGCGATCCCCTTCTCGCCGCTCCTCTAGCACCTTGTAGGGAGTGCTCAGTAAACTTTTGGGCATGCTTGAGACTCCCGGGGAGACAGTGGTTTGGGGATGGTGGGAAGGTCCCCGCTGAAAGCAGAAGTTTCTGGGACCCGCAAGTCCGGGCTTGTACCGACCATGTCAGAATATTGGTGGTGAAGCCAGTGGCAGTTCCGGAGGCATCAGGAATCCGTCAGGGAGGAAAAGCCTCTGAATTTGAGATCTCTTTCTGAGCTTCTGAGCCCAGGTTGGGGCTGGAAGAGGAAATTGACCTTGGAGTTGCAGGGAGATCTTCGCTATTGTTGACACTTTTACTTGCTGGAAGCAGGGATTGGATCGAGTGTCTGCATCCAGGGTGTGGGCAAAACGAAGAAGTTACGGAGAATTTGCCTGTAAAGAGAGGCAAGCATTACCTAGGATCTGGGTGGGCAACAGTCTGTGCAGTGAGGATCAGAGAGGAGGAAACACCACAGTGTGAGAGACTGGTCAGGTGAGAAAAGACCAAAAGTTGCTCTTTTACCACAGCAAGTCTGGCGGTTGCTAATCTGAATTCTCCAATTTCAGACCTGGTCTTTCAGAGTTCCTTTCTCTTCCCCAGACTTGTCAGTTCAGCATTCTGCCTTTCCCTGTGAGGAGGAAGATCAGCCAAGTCCCAGGTGAGTAGAAGTTTTTTCTCTCCTAAAATTTATTTTAATTCGACAGAGGGAATAGATACACTACCTCATGTCTTCCTAGTGTGTCATCACACTATCATCTGGGCAGCTGAGTACTGTTGTAAAGTGTTAGTCACTCAATTATATCCAACTTTGTGACCCCATGGACTGTAGCCCACCAGGCCCTTCTGTCCTTGGAATTCTCCAGGCAAGAATACTGGAGTGGGTAGCCATTCCCTTCTCCAAGAAATCTTCCCAAGGGATCGAACCCAAGTCTCCTTCATTGCAGGTAGATTCTTTACCGGCTAAACCACCAAAGAAGCTGGTGTTGGAAGAAGTACTCTAATTTTAAAGATGTGTCAGTAGCCTCAGTAAAATGAAAAACTTGCCCAAGAGTACTCAGAAGGGACGTAGCCTACTACTAAATACTATTGACCTAGTCAGATTCAGAATCCAGAGCTGTAGGACCTCCAGACTCTTGACACTATGCTGGTGTTTCCCAAACATCTTATTCACTTACCACCTATTTATGCCATACCTGTGTACTACCTGTATTATTGTTATTCTCATATTTTTAATTTTTAACTTTTATTTTAAAAAACAAACTTGCACTGAGAAACACTGCATATGAAATTATGCATTTGATAGATGCTCTAAAGGCTTTATATTTATTCTAAGATGTATCTGCGGAGAAGACAATGGCACCCCACTCCAGTACTCTTGCCTGGAAAATCCCATGGACGGAGGAGCCTGGTAGGCTGCAGTCCATGGGGTCGCTAGAGTCGGACACAACTGAGCGACTTCACTTTCACTTTTCACTTTCATGCATTGGAGAAGGAAATGGCAACCCACTCCAGGGTTCTTGCCTGGAGAATCCCAGGGACGGGGGAGCCTGGTGGGCTGCCGTCTATGGGGTCGCACAGAGTTGGACACGACTGAAGTGACTTAGTAGTAGTAGTAGTAAGATGTATCTGAAGGTGTTGATCTATGTACCATGTAAAATCGTCTCCTGTCAAAAAGATGCAGACTGCAATTTGGGATACTGTGCACTGTCATGCCTTTTAACTTTTGTTTTTTGATGAAGGGTAAAGATTCTCTCCCACTTTCAGGGACTTAACTGTCCAAATAACATTACTCATTTTGAAACTATCATTATCTAAGACCCACTTATAGTTCAAGACACTTGTGCAAATGTGCTCCTGTGTTTTATTACTGTTGAAGTATCCTATAAAGCAATAACTTAATAGGATATACCCAGAAGTCTGAGCATTGTATTGCCTTTGTTTATTGCAAATAACTTTTCTTCCAGTTATCTGTGTCTTCTTTCTTTGGGGGAATTTAGACTATTTAATGGAGAAGGCAATGGCACCTCACTCCAGTACTCTTGCCTGGAAAATCCCATGGACGGAGGAGCCTGGTAGGCTTCAGACCATGGGTTTGTGAAGAGTCGGACACGACTGAGCGACTTCACTTTCACTTTTCACTTTCATGCATTGGAGAAGGAAATGGCAACCCACTC
>NW_011495044.1:4267107-4267298 GCF_000754665.1 Bison bison bison | reverse complement strand
TCAGGGTCTTTTCCAATGAGTCAGTTCTTCACATCAGGTGGCCAAAATATTGGAGTTTCAGCTTCAGCCTCAGTCCTTCCAATTAATATTCAGGACTGATTTCCTTTAGGATTGACTGCTTTGATCTCCTTGTAGTCCAAGGGACTTTCAAGAGTTTTCTCCAACACCACAGTTCAAAAGCATCAATTCTT
>NW_011495044.1:4264577-4267007 GCF_000754665.1 Bison bison bison | reverse complement strand
CCAGGGATGGGGGAGCCTGGTGGGCCGCCGTCTATGGGGTCGCACAGAGTTGGACACGACTGAAGCGACTTAGCAGCAGCAGCAGCAGACTATTTAAAAGTTAGTTAAGTACAATGACAACTAATATTTGTACCATTTTCAAGATACCAAATGTTAAACTTTTACCATGGGAGTTGGTGAATGCATCTCTTTTATTGTTCATTAGAGTAGCAAGGAGGAAATTTGGCTTATAACCTCAATCGGCTTAAATTCTATGTCAAGTTATTTTCCTGGGCACCCAAAGTCAAATACTAGTGGACTGATCATACTTTTTTTTTTTCCTATGAAGGGTTTGTTTTGCCGGAAGTCTTATTTTCGTTTCAGGTTCGAAGGGTTTACTCACAAAAGAAATAACTCGTTATACACAATTTCAGGTTTTTTTAATAGAAAATTATTTGACTTAATTTCAATATACTATCATTAAAGAAAAGAAATAGAAACAATACAGAAAAGTAACAGCACATACATCACCAAATTGGGCTGGTCAATATCCAAATTTAAACAGTGCTGGGAAGTTCCTCGATAATAGCAAGCTGAAGTCCCAATTAGGAAAAGGTCCCAGGCAGTGCCTCCACTCCACCCGTGAGACTTCACATTGCAGTTTCAGGGGTTCCCGCATATTTGTGTGCAAAAATGCAGCTCTGGTTTTACTTTAATTTTTTTTACAATGCTGTTTGTTTTACCTTGTGAGTCATAGGATTTCATTATACCCTGAGCTGTTGGCCAGACCTCCAGGGGCTCAAGAATTCTAAGACCTACTCCCTTTCTTATCTAAAGTGCTGCCTGACTTACTATCCTTGTGGGCAGGCACTGAATCTGGGCAGTGTCCAGGCAGGTCAGAAGCCAGGTCAGGGGCCTGCCCTCCTGCTTCTGAAGCCTGAACAAGACTTTCTCCATTTTAATTTCCCTGTCAGCCTCAGGGTTGTTTAGATTGAAAGAGCATGTTGTTGTTCAGTCTCTCAGTTGTGTCAGACTCTTTGTGACCCCATGGACTGGCAGCACGCCAGCTTCCCTGTCCATCTCCAACTCCCAAAGCTTGCTCAAACTCATGTCCATCAAGTCAGTGATGCCATCCAACCATCTCATCCTCTGTTGTCCCCTTCTACTCCTGTCTTCAATCTTTCCCAGCATCAGGGTCTTTTCCAATGAGTCAGTTCTTCACATCAGGTGGCCAAAATATTGGAGTTTCAGCTTCAGCCTCAGTCCTTCCAATTAATATTCAGGACTGATTTCCTTTAGGATTGACTGCTTTGATCTCCTTGTAGTCCAAGGGACTTTCAAGAGTTTTCTCCAACACCACAGTTCAAAAGCATCAATTCTTCGGCGCTCAGCTTTATTTGTGGTCCAACTCTCATATCCATACATGACTACTGGAAAAACCGTAGCTTTGACTATATGGACCTTTGTAGGCAAAGTAACGTCTCTGCTTCTAAATATGCCATCTAGGTTGGTCATCGGAGAAGGCAATGGCAAGCCACTCCAGTACTCTTGCCTGGAAAATCCCATGGATGGAGGAGCCTGATGGGCTGCAGTCCATGGGGTCGCTATGAGTCGGACGCGACTGAGGAACTTCACTTTCACTTTTCACTTTCACACAATGGAGAAGGCAATGGCAACCCACTCCAGTGTTCTTGCCTGGAGAATCCCAGGGACAGCAGAGCCTGGTGGGCTGCCGTCTATGGGGTCGCACAGAGTCAGACACAACTGAAGCGACTTAGCAGCAGTAGCAGCAGGTTGGTTATAGCTTTTCTTCTAAGGAGCAAGTGTCTTTTAATTACATGGCTGCAGTCACCATCTGTAGTGACTTTGGAGCCCTAAAAAATAAAATCTGTCAGTGTTTCCAGTTTCCCCATCTATCTGCCATGAAATGATGGGACTGGATTCCATAATCTTAATTTCTTTAATGTTAAGTTTTAAGCCACCTTTTTCACTCTCTTCTTTCACTTTCATCAAGAGGCTCTTTAGTTCCTCTTCACTTTCTGCCACTATGATGGTATCATCTGCATATCTGAGGTTGTTGATATTTCCTGTCAATCTTGATTCCAGCTTGTGCTTCATCCAACCCAGCATTTCGCATAATGTACTCTGCTTATAGGTTAAATCAGCAGAGTGGCAATATACAGCCTTGACATACTCCTTTCCCAATTTGGAGCCAGTCTCTTGTTCCATGTCCAGTTCTAACTGTTGCTTCTTGACCTGCATACAGATTTCTCAGGAGGCAGGTAAGGTGGTCTGGTATTCTCATCTCTTTCAGAATTTTCCACAGTTTGTTGTGATCCACACAGTCAAAGGCTTTGGCATAGTCAATGAAGCAGAAGTGGATTTTTTTTTTCTGGAACTCTCTTGCTTTTTTGATGATCCAGCGGATGTTGGCAATTTGATCTCTGGTTC
>NW_011495044.1:4263278-4263953 GCF_000754665.1 Bison bison bison | reverse complement strand
TTGCATTGATCACTGAGAAAGGCTTTCTTATCTCACCTTGCTATTCTTTGGAACTCTGCATTCAAATGGGTATATTTTTCCTTTTCTCCTTTGCCTTTTGCTTCTCTTCTTCTCTCAGCTATTTGTAAGGCCTCCTCAGACAACCATTTTGCCTTTTTGCATTTCTTTTTCTTGGTGATGGTCTTGATCACTGCCTTGTGTACAATGTCACAAACCTCCATCAACAGTTCTTTAGGCACTCTATCTATCAGATCTAATCCCTTGAATCTATTTGTCACTTCCGCTTATAATCATAAGGAGTTTGATTTAGGTCATACCTAAATAGTCTAGTGGCTTTCCCTACTTTGTTCAATTTAAGTCTGAATTTGGCAATAAGGAGTTCATGATCTGAGCCACAGTCAGCTCCCAGTCTTGTTTTTATTGACTTTATAGAGCTTCTCCATCTTCAGCTGTAAAGAATGTAATCAATCTGATTTCGGTATTAACCATCTGGTGATGTCCATGTGTAGAGTCTTCTCTTGTGTTGTTGAAGAGGGTTTTTGGTATGACCAGTGCGTTCTCTTGGTAAAACTCTTTTAGCCTTTGCCCTGCTTCATTTTTTACTCCAAGGCCAAACTTGCCTGTTACTCCAGGTATCTCTTGACTTCCTACTTTTGCATTCCAGTCCCCTATGAT
>NW_011495044.1:4262510-4263178 GCF_000754665.1 Bison bison bison | reverse complement strand
AGAATTTTCCACAGTTTGTTGTGATCCACACAGTCAAAGGCTTTGGCATAGTCAATGAAGCAGAAGTGGATTTTTTTTTTCTGGAACTCTCTTGCTTTTTTGATGATCCAGCGGATGTTGGCAATTTGATCTCTGGTTCCGCTGACTTTTCTAAATCCAGCTTGAACATCTGGAAGTTATCAGTTCATGTACTATTGAAGCTTAGCTTAGAGAATTTTGAGCATTACTTTGCTAGCGTGTGAGATGAGTGCATTTGTACAGTAGTTTGAACATTCTTTAGCATTGCCTTTCTTTGGGATTGGAATGAAAACTGACCTTTTCCAGTCCTGTGGCTACTGCTGAGTTTTCCAAATTTGTTGGCATATTGAGTGCAGCACTTTCAGAGCATCATCTTTTAGGATTTGAAATAGCTCAACTGGAATTCTATCACCTCCACTAGCTTTGTTCGTAGTGATGCTTCCTAAGGCCACTTGACTTTGCATTCCAGGATGTCTGACTCTAGGTGAGTAATCACACCATCGTGGTCATCTGGGTCATGAAGATCTTTTTTGTACAGTTCTTCTGTGTATTCTTGCCATCTCTTCTTAATATCTTCTGCTTCTGTTTAGGTCCATACCATTTCTGTCCTTTATTGTGCCCATCTTTGCATGAAATGTTCCCTTGGTATT
>NW_011495044.1:4255413-4262407 GCF_000754665.1 Bison bison bison | reverse complement strand
TGGAGCATAGACTTGGATTACCATGATATTGAATGGTTTGCCTTGGAAATGAACACAGATCATTCTGCCATTTTTGAGATTGCACCCAAGTACTGCATTTCAGACTCTTCTGTTGACTATGAAGGCTACTCCATATCTTCTAAGGGATTCTTGTCCACAGTAGTAGATATAATGGTCATCTGAATTAAATTTGCCCATTCCAGTCCATTTTAGTTTACTGATTCCTAAAATGTTGATATTCACTCTTGCCATCTCCTGTTTGACCACTTCCAATTTACCTTGATTCATGGACCTGACATTCCAGGTTCCTATAAAATATTGTTCTTTACAGCATCAGACTTTACTTCTATCACCAGTCACATCCACAGCTGGGTGTTGTTTTTGCTTTGGCTCTGTCTCTTCATTCTTTCTGGAGTTATTTCTTCACTGATCTCCAGTAGCATATTGGGCATCTACCGACCTGGGGAGTTCATCTTTCAGTGTCATATTTTTGTGCCTTTTCATACTGTCCATGGGATTCTCAAGGCGAGAATACTGACCTGGTTTGCCTTCCCTTCTCCAGTGGATCATGTTTTGTCAGAACTCTCTGTGACCAGTCCATCTTGGGTGACCCTACACAGCATGGCTCATAGTTTCTGCAACCTTTATAGCGACTTTTTCGGCTACCAACTGGAAAATGGACTTGATCAGCTAAAATAAATCTTTGACATTGTAACATGGACAATTGTCCTTGCGAATTGCATAATTCTCTCTCCAGTTTTGACTTCTCTTCAGCCAGTTTTAATTTGGCTTCATGTACCTTACAATAGGCAGAGAGGTAGATCCAGCCTGTCTGACCCAGGGCAGTACATTCTTATCCTTTCTCAATTGGCATGAGCTGCAAACATTCAATAAATTCTAAAGTTTTGGCATGCTTATTTTGGGGTCTCAGTTCTCACGCAATCCGGTGGATACGCCCCATTCAGTAGCTAATGAGCAATAAGGCAAATCTTCCCATCCAGGAATTAAAAACTTCATTAATCTTAATCTCTTGTGGCATTTTGCTTCATGAATCCTGCTTGCAGTGCCAGTTTATATTTTGCTTTAAGTTTTACTTTCATTTCAGGTTTGAAGGATTCATTAACAAAAGAAACCACGTGTTACTCACAATTCAATTTTTTATAGGAGATTATCTGACTTAATTTCAATATACAGCCATTAAAAGAAAAGAAACAAACAAACAAAAAAAAGAAACAATAGAGAAAAGTAAAAAAAAAGAAAAGTAACAGGACATACATCACCAAATTGGGCTGGCCAACATCCAGATATAAACAGCACTGCAAAGTCTCCCAGCCTGGAGTCCCAGGTGGGAGAAGGTCCCAGGTAGGGCGTCCACTCCACAGGTGAGACTTCAAACTGCAGTTTTGGGAGGTCCCACTTAAAAATCCAGGCCGCAAACAGATATATTATCAGTTTTCAAGAACGAATGCAGTTCTGGTTTTACTTTACTCTTTTCACAATACTGTTTATCTTGAGTCACAGAATTTCATTATACCCTGAGCAGTTGGCCAGACCTCCAGGGGCTCAAGAATTCCAAAACCCACTCCCTTTCTTATCTAAAGTGCTGCCTGACTTACTATGCTTGTGGGCAGGCCTGGAATCTGGACAATGTCAAGATGTTTTTAGGGCACTTGGGGAAATTTGAATATGGACTAGAGTATTAGGGAATTATTTTATTAGGTGTGATAATATTGTAGTTAATGTAGAAGTCTTCTTTGGAAATGTATGCTGAAGCATTTATATTTGAAGCATTATGCTGCCTGTAATTTATATTAAAATAGTTAAACTGAAAACAAAAAGCACCTGAAAGAAGCAAATACAGCAACATATCAACAGTTGCTAACTAGATTGTGTTCATTGTTCTATTCTTTCTATCTCCTGCGTTTGAGAAATTGCTTGTTGTAAAGAGAGGGAGTACTTGTCCTGTAGTAAAGTAGTGAGATATTAAATGTGAAGCACTTGGTTCAGTGTCTAGCACATTTGGCTGTGCAGTGCAGCATGTGGGATCTTAGTTCTCCAACCAGGAACCGAACCTGTGCCCCCTGCAGTAGAAGCATGGCGCCCAATCCACTGGACCGCTAGGGAATTCCCAATATCCACTATTATTTGTAGCAAAATCCAGTAATATTTGTTGGCTTCCCAGGTGGTGCTAGTGGTAAAGAATCCACCTGCTAATGCAGGAGATATAACAAACTGGTTTCAGTTCCTGGGTCAGGGAGATCCCCTGGTGGAGAGCTTGGCAACCCACTCCAGTATTCTTGCCTGGAGGATCCTATGGACAGAGGAGCCTGGTGGGCTACAGTCCATAGGGTCGAAAAAAGTCGGACATGACTGAAGTGATTTAGCAAGCATGCTCATACAGTAATATTTTAAGAGTGTTCACTGACAGATGTTTTCCATCATAAGCTAATTTCTTGTGGGGAGAGAAAATAAAACTTAGCAAGAAACATCAATTTCTATAATGTTAGGAGGAATTTATAAAGGCAGTAAAGGTAAAGTATTAATATATCTCAAATAGAAAAAACAACTGATTTCTGCATATTGCTGTGAATATCCTCTACTACTGTATGCTGTTACTTTGTATATGGGTAGGTCTATTTGCATTTATCTGTAGTTAGTTTTTAAATTTTGCCACACCGTGTTCGTGAAACAGTCATTGTAGAGCTGATTTTCCTCATGGAACACTTTGGTATTGAGATTTGTTTTCCTAGCTAAGGACTTTGTATTTAGAGGAATTGTAGAAGCAGTCCATGATAAACTGGCAGACATTGTACAACATTTACAGTGTTCTGTATTTACTTAAAATAATGAAATAATATCCCAAGGCAGTAGAGATTTATATATATATATATTTTTTTTTTAATTTATATTTGGCTGTGCTGGTTCTTTTTGTTGTGCAGGCTTTTCTCTAGTTGCAGCCGGCAGGGGCCACCCTCTAGTCACGGTGCATGGACTTCCCTTTGCAGTGACTTCTCTTGTTGTGGAACACGGGCCCTAGGGTACGCAGGCTTCAGTAGTTACAGCTCCTGGGCTCTAGAGTACAGGCTCAATAGTTGTGACACATAGGCTTAGTTGCTCCTGAGGATGTGGGATCTTCCTGGACCAGGGATCAAACCCATGTCTCCTGCATTGGCAGGCAGATTCTTTACTACTGAGCCACCAGGGAAGCCCCAGGAGAGCTTTGAAGGAAAAAGGACAAACCTTAAATCTCCTTTTAAATGGAGAAATTGAGGATGAGGAAAGTGATTTGCTTAAAGTCACATAATATGTTAGTGCCAGATTTAGGAATAAAACTATTTTGCACTTAAAAAATATTTGCCAAGTATTCACATATGGATGATACAGTGAGCCTTATTGTAAACTGCATGTGTGCTAAAACTCTATAGCATTATTAATTGTTCATAAATTAATAAGCATCTTTAAAGACTATATATAAATAATTAGTTGTGAATCTTTTTCTCATTGGAATTCAAAAGTGCTTTTGAGAAATTTTCCATTTGGATAATGCATTTCTTTAATATGATGTGTACAGCCTTTGCCCAATCCAGAGCTGTGCCATGGCAGAGACTGAGGAAGAGGAGACGGTGTCAGAAGAGGCTTCTGGATTCTCAGACTTGAGTGACTCAGAACTTTTGGACCTGGAGGATACACAAGAGTCAAGTGCTTCAGCTAGCAAGCCTGGTCCTTCTTATGAATTACCTGGGAAGGATGACAAGCTCATAAGGTCACCAAAATGGAAACGAAGATTGGATGTCTCATCACCTATGGAGCGATTTCATCTGAAATATTTGTATGTCACTGACCTGTCTACTCAGAACTGGTGTGAACAGCAAATGGTATATGGAAAGGAGTTTTCTGGTTTCTTGACACCTGAGAAATCAGCGATTTTGGATACTGGTGCCAGCATCCATCTAGCTAGAGAACTAGAAGTTCATGATCTTGTGAGTATCCCCATCACCAGTAAAGAAGATGCTTGGGCAGTTAAGTTTCTGAACATATTATCAATGATTCCTACCCTGCAGTCAGAAGGGCGCATCAGAGAGTTTCCAGTGTTTGCAGAAGTGGAGGGTGTGCTTCTTGTTGGTGTGATTGATGAGCTGCATTATACAGCCAGCGGGGAACTGGAACTGACTGAACTCAAGACCCGTGGGAACCCTGTGCTCCCTTCAGATGCTCAGAAAAAAAAAGACTATTTTCAAGTCAGCCTGTACAAATATATCTTTGATGCCATGGTACAGGGGAAAGTGACTGCTGCTAGCTTAATCCACCACACAAAACTGGATCCAGAAAAGCCACTGGGACCTTCAGTGCTGAGGCATGCCCAGCAGGGAGGCTACTCTGTGAAGTCCTTGGGTGACCTCATAGAACTGGTCTTCTTGTCTCTAACACTGTCTGACCTCCCACTTATTGATAGCCTGAAAATTGAGTATGTCCACCAAGGGACTGCCACTGTGCTAGGTACAGAGATGGTGGCCTTTGCAGAGAAGGAGGTGAGAAGCAAAGTACAGCATTATATGACCTACTGGATGGGCCACCGAGAGCCTCAAGGGGTTGATGTGGAGGAGGCCTGGAAATGCCGGATGTGCAACTATGCAGATATCTGTGAGTGGAAGAAGAGCGGTGGGTTGATCAGTGCCACGCTAGAGCCACAAGTCAAAAAGGCCAAATGAACAGAAGATGTGCCTTCAAGAACTTGGATGTTTCCTGCATCTAATGTACTCAGCAGAGTTAAAGAGGACCAGTCTCTTCAACCAAGCTTGAATTTCTTGGACAGTGTTCTTATTCTGGTTCTTTTCATATTTCCTCAGCCTCTAACCTCACAAATCCAAGACCCTGGCTCATGGCTGAGTGGGAGAGATCTGGGATTATACTATCCCTAGAATTTTGCCACAGGTTGCCAAAAAGACAAATGCTTATCATGGCTGGAGCACAATCATTGTTTTCTTAAGATTCTTCCATTTCTTTTAAGTCTCTTCCCTATGTTTTTCTCAATCAAGATTTCTACAAGGTGCTGTAGCATGTGCCAGAATTTCCTTTTTAAGACTGAATAATATTCTACTGTGTCAATAGCTTTTAAAAGTAAATGAGAGCAAAGTAGTATTCCAGAGGAGGAGCTGACATGGTAAAAGCTAACATGGTGCAGAATGATTTATCTCAGATGGATCTGAAACTGGAAATATTACAGTGGTGTCACAGTCCACCAGGTTGTCAGATCCTCACATGTGGAAGCAAAAAATGCAGATGGTTCTGTTGACTTGGGAACAAGGGGAGGGTCTAAGTCCTGGAGGTTTGGATGAAGTGAAAAATGAGCTGTATTGAATTCCAGGTCAGTATCCTAGGAATACTGATTAAGCCTCATAAGCAGAATCTGTGAATGTGGACCACGAATAAGCTAAGAATTGTTATCCCAGCCTCAGTAGCTCTAATTCCACTGAACTTCACTTCTGCTGTTCTTTAATAATGTCTCCAATAAACACAACATTCATTGAATATCTTTATTGGGAGTATCTTTTTCCAGTCTGTGGCTTGCCTTTTTATTCTGTCATGGTGTCTTTTGATGAACAAAATATTGCTGAAGACCAGTTGGAATGTTTCATTAGTGCTTTTGGTATCTCACTTAAGATATACAATATTTTCCAACTTCAACACACCTTGTTTCTTTTACTTATCAATGTACTTTAGAGTTGTTTCATATTACTATTTATAGTTCACCTCTTTCCTTTTAGTTGCTGCAAAGGGTTCCATTGTAAAGATATACTGTTTATCTAACTAGACCTCTATTTATATATACTTAAGCTATTTCCTATCTTTTCCTACTACAAACACTATAATAATGTATAAAGTAGAAAGTAAATATTGGTCTTACATGCATACCTGTTAATTCTGAATCTCAAAATAACCATCAATAGGAAGTTGGATAAGGTTCTTCAAGATACTTTGTGGATGTATCAAAAATCATGTATTTAAATATATTTAAATCATACATTTAAATATAAATCAAATACATGTGTTGGGTGTATGTGATTAGACATAAAAAATCTTCTGTAGATGCTTGTTTTTTCAGGTGAACATAGAGTATTTATCAAAATAGACTATTTCTAGGCCATAAAACAAATCTGAATAAATTTATGTGGATGAAAGTCATACAAAGTATGCTATCTGATCACAATGGAATTAAGTTAGAGTTTGATGACAGATATCTGAACAATCAAAAATTATGTGCAAACTAAATTACACACTAAAGTACCCTCAGTTCAGTTCAGTCGCTCAGTTGTGTCTGACTCTTTGCGACCCCATGAATCACAGCACGCCAGGCCTCCTGTCCATTACCAACTCCTGGAGTTCACTCAGACTCATGTCCATCGAGTCAGTGATGCCATCCAGCCATCTCATCCTCTGTCATCCCCTTCTCCTCCTGCCCTCAATCCCTCCCAGCATCAGAGTTTTTTCCAATGAGTCAACTCTTCGCACGAGGTGGCCAAAGTACTGGAGTTTCAGCTTTAGCATCATTCCTTCCAAAGAACACCCAGGACTGATCTCCTTCAGAATGGACTGGTTGGATCTCCTTGCAGTCCAAGGGACTCTCAAGAGTCTTCTCCAACACCACAGTTCAAAAGCATCAATTCTTCGGCGATCAGCTTTCTTCACAGTCCAACTCTCACATCCATACATGACCACAGGAAAAACCATAGCCTTGACTAGACGAACCTTTGTTGGCAAAGTAATGTCTCTGCTTTTCAATATGCTGTCTAGGTTGGTCATAACTTTCCTTCCAAGGAGTAAGCATCTTTTAATTTCATGGCTGCAATGACCATCTGCAGTGATTTTGGAGCCCCAAAAAATAAAGTGTGTCACTGTTTCCACTGTTTCCCCATCTATTTCCCATGAAGTGATGGGACCAGATGCCATGATCTTCATTTTCTAAGATATCACAAAAAGAGAAATTACTTATATT
>NW_011495044.1:4254568-4255138 GCF_000754665.1 Bison bison bison | reverse complement strand
AGCCTATATGCAGAGTACATCATGAGAAACGCTGGACTGGAAGAAGCACAAGCTGGAATCAAGATTGCCGGGAGAAATATCAATAACCTCAGATATGCAGATGCAGAAAGTGAAGAGGAACTCAAAAGCCTCTTGATGAAAGTGAAAGTGGAGAGTGAAAAAGTTGGCTTAAAGCTCTACATTGAGAAAACGAAGATCATGGCATCTGGTCCCATCACTTCATGGGAAATAGATGGGGAAACAGTGGAAACAGTGTCAGACTTTATTTTTGGGGGCTCCAAAATCACTGCAAATGGTGACTGCAGCCATGAAATTAAAAGACGCTTACTCCTGGAAGGAAAGTTATGACCAACCTAGACAGCATATTCAAAAGCAGAGACATTACTTTGCCAACAAAGGTCCATCTAGTCAAGGCTATGGTTTTTCCTGTGGTCATGTATGGATGTGAGAGTTGGACTGTGAAGAAAGCTGAGTGCCGAAGAATTAATGCTTTTGAACTGTGGTGTTGGAGAAGACTCTTGAGAGTCCCTTGGACTGCAAGGAGATCCAACCAGTCCATTCTGAAGGAGA
>NW_011495044.1:4237087-4254468 GCF_000754665.1 Bison bison bison | reverse complement strand
AACCAGTCCATTCTGAAGGAGATCAGTCCTGGGTGTTCTTTGGAAGGAATGATGCTAAAGCTGAAACTCCAGTACTTTGGCCACCTCATGCGAAGAGTTGACTCATTGGAAAAGACTCTGATGCTGGGAGGGATTGGGGGCAGGAGGAGAAGGGGATGACAGAGGATGAGATGGCTGGATGGCATCACTGACTCGGTGGATGTGAGTCTGAGTGAACTCTGGGAGTTGGTGATGGACAGGGAGGCCTGGTGTGCTGTGATTCATGGGGTCGCAAAGAGTCGGACAGGACTGAGCGAGTGAACTGAACTGAACTGAAATGAATGCCACTAATTGGAAAAGAAGAAAGATCTCAAATTACTGACCTCAGTGTCCCCATTAACTAAAAAAAGGAGAGAAAATCAAATTCAAAGAAAGCATAAAAATGAAATGAGCAACATAGCTGACATTAATAAAATAGAAAACAGATAGTAGAGAAAAATCAATGAAACCAAAAACTGATTCTGAGATCAATAAAACTGACAAGTTCTAGCCAGAGCAATTAGGGTGGGAGAGGGGAGAGGGAAGACACATGACCAATATCAGGAATGAGGTGACAGCACTACAAATATTATGGATATTAAAAGAAAATAAGGGATTATTATGCAGCCATCTTGGATCCTGTGGAGGCCTGCTAGGAACAGGACTTCTAAATTGACAAATATGTCTGGAAGGCTGTGGTCCAAGGCCATTTTTTCTGGCTATAAGTGGGGTCTACAGAACCAGAGGGAGCATGCAGCTCTCCTGAAAATTGAAAGTGTATATGCTCGGGATGAAACTGAATTCTGCCTAGGCAAGAGATGTGTTTGTGTGTACAAAGCAAAGAACAACACAGTATTTCCTGGCAGAAAACCTTAGTAATCTGGGGAAAGATAACTCAAGCTCATGGAAACAGTGGCATGGTTCCTGCCAAATTCCAAAGCAACCTTCCTGCTGAAGACATTGAACACAGCATCATGTGATGCTGTACCCTTTGAGAATTTAAACTTACTGAAAAGTAAATAAAAAGTGTGGATTTGTTAAAAAAAAAAAGGGGGGGGCGGATAGTAAGAACAACTTTATGTCAATACATTTGACAGCTTAGATGATAGAAAAATTCCTTGAAAGATACAAACTACCAAAGCTCTCTGAAGAAATTTGCAACCTAAATAATAGCCCTATATCCAACAAAGAGGTTGATTTTGTAGTTTAAAACCTCCCCACAAAGAAAGCTGTAGGCCCAGATGATTTATTGCTGAATTCTCCCAAATATTTAGAAATGACACTGAAGTCTAGACAAACACCCAGAAAATGGGAGGGAAGTTTCCCTGCTCGGTGATACAAGTCCAGGTTGCCTACTTGTCTTTCTGACCTGCTGGCTATAGGTTGGAGGTTTCAACAACCTCTTCCTTGGACTTGATTAATTTACTCAAATGGCTCACAGAACTCAGAGAAACATTTTACTTACTAGACTACCAGTTTATTATTAAAGGATATAACTCAAGAATTGCCATATGGAGAGATGCATAACGTAAGGTATCAGTAAAGGGTGCAGATCTTCCATGCCCTCTATGGGTACATGGCTCTCCCCATACCTTCACGTGTTCACCAACCTGGTTGTGAGCAGGGGTTACTCTCTAGTTATTGTGTGGGCTTCTCATTGTGGTGGCTCCTCTTGTTGCAGAACATGGTCTCTGGGGTGCATGGTCTCAGTTGTTGTGGCACACAGATTAGTTGCCTGCAGTATGTGGAATCTTCCGGACCAGGGACTGAACCTGTGTCCCCTGCATTGGCAGGTGGATTCTTAACCACCGGACCACCAGGGAAGTCCCCTTTTGGGGTTTTATGGAGTCTTCATTACATAGCCGTGACTGATTAAATCATTGGCCATTGGCAATTGATTCAATCTCCAACCTCTCTCCCTTCCCCATAGGTTAGGAGATGTGGGACTGAAAGTTCTAACCCTCTAATCATGTGGTTTGGTTTTCCGGACAGTCAGCCCTCATCCTTAGGTGCTGTCCAAAAGTCACATCATTAACATAACAAAAGACATGCTCATTCTCATATCTTAGGAAATTCCAAGAGTTTTAGGAGCTCTGATTCAGAACTGGGGATGAAAGCCAAATACAAATAAATCAAAGAAAGGAAACAGGAATAAGAGAAATGAAGGATGGCTCCTAAATTTTTGCTCAAGTAACCAGGTGAATGATACATTTATTGAACTAGGAGAAGTGTTATAGTGGGAGTGTGGGTGGGGACAGGATTAATAGGTTGATTTGAACATGTGAAGTTGAAGGTAGCTTTTAAGGGGAGATTTCAAGTAGGCATAAGGAATTAGGGCTCAGAAATTCAGGGGAGAGATGAGGGGTGGAGATACAGATGTGTCAGTTAAATCAAAGAAATTTGTCATCAAATAAATGGTATTTAAAATTGTGGGGCTGAATGAGACCATTTGAGGAAAACTTCAAAAAGAAAAGACCCAAGGCCAAGTATTCCAACATTTGGAGATGGAATAGAGGAAGATTATTCAATAAAGAAAATAGAGAAACAGTATTAGTGAGGTGGGAGAAATTATCTTTCGTGAGATGTTGTAAAAAACAAAATAAGGAAATATGTCATTTATCTTAAATGCTGTTGAAGTCAAATATGATGAGGACAAAGAAAACCCATTTAGTTTTTCAAGTGGAATTTCCTTGGTAAATGGACAAGAGCAGTTTTAGGAGTGTGGTTATGGTCAAGAAGCCAGTTAGAGTGGATTTAAGAGAGAACTGGAGGTGAGAAAATGTAGGCAGAACCAAGAAGCAACTCTTTAGGGAAATCTTCCTCGGAAAGAAAGCCAGGGGTATTTCCTTGGTGGCCCAGTGATTAAGACTTCACTTCCACAAAGTGACCCAAGCCATTGGAGATGTTGGTCAACCACCTCTGAGAGGCAGGCCTGGGCCCAGCCAGTGCCAGCTAAGCATCCTTAGGTAGGATGAGGGGGCATCATGGGACCCCTCGTGTTGGGGGACAGTGCTGTCTGGTTGATTCCAGTTGGGGGCAGGAGGTATATTTGTTTATTTTCCTGGTTTCATCCATTGGATCATTGAAAAAGCAAAAGAATTCCAGAAAGAACATCTACTTCTGCTTTATTGACTATGCCAAAGCCTTTGACTGTGTGGATCACAACAAACTATGGGAAATTCTGAAAGAGATGGGAATACCAGGCCACCTGACCTGCTTCCTGAGAAATCTGTATGCAGGTCAAGAAGCAACAGCTAGAACTGGACATGGAACAATAGACTGGTTCCAAATTGGGAAGGGAATATGTCAAGGCCGTATATTGTCACCCTGCTTATTTAACTTATATGCAGAGTACATCATGCGAAATGCTGGGCTGGATGAAGCACAAGCTGGAATCAAGATTGCCGGGAGAAATATCAATAACCTCAGATATGCAGATGACACTACCCTTATGGCAGAAAGCAAAGAACTGAAGAAGAGCCTCTTAATGAAAGTGAAAGAGGAGAGTGAAAAAGCTGGCTTAGAACTCAACATGGCAGAAAACTAAGATCATGGCATCCAGTCCCATCACTTCATGGCAAATAGATGGGGAAACAATGGAAACACTGACAGACTTTATTTTCTTGGGCTCCAAAATCACGGCAGATGATGACTGCAGCCATGAAATTAAAAGATGCTTGCTCCTTGGAAGAAATGCTATGACCAACCTAGAGAGCATATTAAAAAGCAGAGACATTACTTTGCCTACAAAGGTCCGTATAGTCAAAGCTATGATTTTTCCAGTAACGTATGGATGTGAGAGTTGGATTATAAAGAAAGCTGAGCACTGAAGAGTTGATGCTTTTGAACTGTGGTGTTGAAGACTCTTGAGAGTCCCTTGGACTGCAAGGAAATCAAAGCAGTCAATCCTAAAGGAAATCAGTCCTGAATATTCATTGGAAGGACTGAGGCTAAAGCTGAAGCTCCAATACTTTGGCCACCTGATGTGAAGAACTGACTCATTGAAAAAGACCCTGATGCTAGGCAAGCTCTGGGAGTTGGTGATGGACAGGGAAGCCTGGCATGCTGCAGTCCATGGGGTCACAAAGAGTCTGACACAACTGAGGGACTGAACTGAACTTCCTTTTTTAGGTCGTTGCTGTCCTAAACAAATGGTTCTTTGTACTCTGCTTGCAAGTTTTCTGTGAGTTTGAGTGTTTCCAAATTAAAAGTTAGGCCAAAAAAAAAGGACAGTGCTCTTTAACTGCAGGGGGCATGGGTTTGATCCTTGGTCACAGAACTACCAAAGCTGCAGGACACAGTCAAAACCTTAAAAAAAAGAAAGAAAGCTAGGAAATGGCACAATTGCTTGTGAGCTAAAGTCAAGAAATGATTTTTTAAAAATAAGATATAAAAATATGTGTTTATGACATTGAAAACGCCAGTAAAGTCAAGAGCTTACTGGCATCAAGTGAGATCTTAATGGTGAGCATCAAGTGAGATCTTAATGGTGCTGTGTAATAGTACTTCATTTTCTGAATCCATTCACTTCCCCACATTCCTAAATAACTAACATTAGAATCTCAGATGCCACTGATTATAAGATACATCATTATTTTACATATTACTAGGAAAGAAAAAGTCTACCAATTAAACTATGGCATGTCATCATTTGTGAGACAGCAATTTCACATATGTTGAAATATGAAAAAAATATTAGAATCAGTCTAATGCAGAATTTCTTATCTTTTCTTTCCTCATATCTCAAATACCTTCTCCCTAACTTCACTCTGAGCTTTCAATTTCACTTATAAAATACAAACACTCAGGGAGGATATCCTCATTCTCCCCCCACCAAATCTGTACCTATTGATTCTGCTTCTCCGGTTATTACAATGAATAAATTGCCCAGGCTCTTGCTTAGAACTGATCCTCCCAATTGTGTGCTGGATTCTATCCCTTCTTTCCTTAAGGACTTTGCTCTCGCAACTGTCCTGTCTCTCCTGTATTGTTGATTTTCCCCTCTCCATTGTATCATTTTAA
Source organism: Bison bison bison (assembly GCF_000754665.1). Classification (NCBI taxonomy): domain Eukaryota; kingdom Metazoa; phylum Chordata; class Mammalia; order Artiodactyla; family Bovidae; genus Bison; species Bison bison. Next base: position 4,249,428 of record NW_011495044.1, on the reverse strand, counting down.
ATAGGGTACAAACACTGTAATTTCTTCCATCTTAAAATTTCTGAACCCCAAATCCATCTGCAATGGACAGTTTTACTTTCCTATTCATCTTTAAAAAATTGAAGGAGTATGTCTATAAGTACTTGCCTTCTCCCATTGTTTCATCCCACTCCTAATTCTTGTCAGACTTCATCAAACTTCCATCAGTACACCAAAAGGGCAAGTTTCAGCCATCCCCGAATTGCTCGATCCAATGGTCAATTATTACTTCTCATCCTACCTAACCTATCAGCAGCAGTTAATGCAATGGATCACTCCCTCCTCCTTGAAACGTTCTCTTCCCTTGATTTTGCAGATCCAAACCTTCCTCCTTTTCCATCTGCCTCGGGATTATTCTGTCTCAGTCTTCTTTGTTGGGTCCTCTTCATGTTTCTGACCTAAGCTACTGTTTTACTAGAAAAGACTGAACTGAGTAAAGGCAAATTATTCTCTTAGCAAACTGCTGACTTAGATTTTCCAGTATTTAAAAATTCTGAGGTCTATAGCTTTTAAACAAAAATGGTATCTACATCTCCCTTTTATAAGTGAGCATGTCTCTTCAAGCAGCCCCAGAAATACCAGATCTGGAGTCTCCCTCTAAGGAGGCAGAACCGACGCATTCCAGAAATAAGCTCCATAGGCTTTATGGGAAATGTAGTATTGGATGAATAGCCTGCACCCCGCGGGAGCCTGGGAACTCTGGGCGAAGAGTTATTTCCGGACACGCGCAGTGGGGTGGTAGCCGGTATTCTGTAATTTTTGAACCAGTACTGCATGAAGTGAAAGTTGGGGTATCTCCCGGATCTGGGAGATCTCCGTAACCTGATCTCCAGCTTAGAGCCGGAGCTGGGAGTGTGGCGGTGCAAAGCTGGCAAGTATGACTCTACAGAACTTGGGGGACACAAGGAAAGGGCAGGAAGAAAGGGACCGCTTTATTGGCTTACCCAACGAAAATAAAACGTGAAAACCCTCACATGCGGTGACTTCCAGTTTGGGTGTGTGGGTCCTGTCCGATTCTGGAGTAGTTCAGAGAAAGCAAGGGAAGGGTCCAACTGCCACTCCGTGGGTTCCTAGATCCCAGTTGCGGCTTGACAAGTTCAGATTGCATTCCTGCTCTTGTGCTTTAAACTGCACCTTTCCTGATGACAAAAGCACCTTTGGCCCTACTAAAGCCTACAAAAGGAAATAGTAAACCATTTTCAGGGATCTAGGAAGAAAACATTTTTAGAGAAACTTCGGTGCATGCTTTAGGGTATTTTCATGTGAAATGAAAATACCTCCTGCCATATTAATAAACAAGAAATGTCACAGCTATCAGTGATACGTGGCTTCCAAATGTGAATGAGGGCTGCTAAAACTGCGATCCAGCAGAAGCTGCTGCCCGCCCCCCGCCCCACGGTGATTGCTTTGGAGCTGGGAGAATGCCAGAAGTAAGGTGAACAAGGAAACAGGATTAGCCCCAGATAGCTGAGGTGAATATGAAAGGAATGAATTCAGTGAGCCCAGAGGCTTGCATCTTCCCATACAAAGAATGCTAAATTCCTTAACTTGATACTGATATTTGAGGTTCAGCCTGCCTGCTTCCTTTGTTGCAAACTTGTGTATAGCCTGACTTCCTCTCCTGCCTCCTTGGAGCAGTTTTCCCAGTGTTACTGAGATGCGGTCTCCCAGGCTAACATTCCCACCAAATAAAATAATTCTCTACTTTCAGATTGTGACTATATTTTTTTAGTCAACACTCACAACAATCATCTGAAGTAAGTATTATCTCTATTTTGTATATGAGTTAACTGAAGCAGAAAGGTGAGTTTAACTTGCCTGGACTCAGGCAGTTTAGTATAGATGATCTGAGAGTTAAACTCCAGATGAATTTCCTTCAAATTTCATTCTTTTTGCGAGTTGAAAAGAACCTGCAAAACAAATCATTGGATTTATTTTTCTTTCGAAATATTTTTATATATGCTAAGTAAATTTTGGTTTGTCATTAAAAAAAAAAAAAAAAACAACTCATGGTATGTGTATGGCTGAGTCACTTTGCTGTTCACCAGAAACTCCCACAATATTATTAATCGGCTATACCCCAATACAAATAAAGTTTTTTTAAAAAAAGAACCCTTGGTGAATCTGCAGATTTTCCAGTGATGATTGTAAATAAAGCTGAGAGTGCCTCTTGCACATTTTAGCCTTTCTAGGGCTCGAGCAGTTCTGGTTGGAATTTCAAAAAGCCCAGGTTGGGCCTGTAGGAGATGGTGAGATTGAGAGAGATTGAGATTTAGAGTCTCAGTTTAAGACTTCAGTTTAAAAAAAAAAAATCCCTCCCCCACTTTCCCTGCATCCAGCCTCTTCATAAAACCTAATTTGAGATCTCTTACCCAATCCACCTACAGAACAGAGGCCAGAGAATCACAGGAAGGAATGACTTCCAAAGATAACTGAGCTTGAGAGATGAGGCTTTTAGTTATCACTTTAACTCATTCATTATTATCTACTTAGAATGAATTTCTGGGAGAAAAAAACCTGTCACTGGTTAAGGTTAATGATTTGCTATTAGGTCAGTAGGATAGAAATGTACAGCCTACTAATATAAGATCATTGCTTATAAAATGTGGACATTTCTGACTTGCTGGAAACATCATTCTCTCACAGGGTGGCCTTTGCTCAGACTGCACTGTATGTGCTTCTGTTCCCGTAGAGCAGGGTTCTCCATTGCAGTCCTGGTATTTCATGTCTTTATTCTCTTCCCCATTTCTACTTTCATAGATCTCTGTGCAGAGAGGCAGAAATGATCAACTTCAAGGTAAGGCGTCCATTTATTGTTATTAAAATCTGTCTCTTTTTTTTTGGTGGGTAAGAAGTGGATTTATTTAGAGAGATACACAGTCCATAGACAGAGTGTGCACCATCTCAGAAAGCAGGAGGTCCAAAGCTCTTTTTTAAAAATCCATATAAAAAGGAGATTATATATAGTTAGGGAGAATGTAGACTGAATAGATCAGGTCCAATAGGAAATTCAGAAAATTGATAAATTGATATCCAGGTTATAAGGTTTTTCAGCATTTAGGTAGAGCCTCATATCGGAGAAGGCAATGGCACCCCACTCCAGTACTCTTGCCTGGAAAATCCCATGGACGGAGGAGCCTGGCAAGCTGCAGTCCATGGGGTCGCTAAGAGTCGGACACGACTGAGCGACTTCACTTTCATTTTCACTTCCCTGCATTGGAGAAGGAAATGGCAACCCACTCCAGTGTTCTTGCCTGGAGAATCCCAGGGATGGGGGAGCCTGGTGGGCTGCCGTCTATGGGGTCACACAGAGTCGGACCCGACTGAAGCGACTTAGCAGCAGCAGCAGCAGAGCCTCATGTGTACCCACTCTTTCTGGTGATCATAGAAAATGGGTAGCCAACCACAGTATTGGCTTTGTCCAGGAGCATAAAGCCGAACAATTCCCCTGATAAGTAAAATCTTTCCTAGCACAGTTCTCCAAAGAAAATATTACAATTCCAAAGAAAATATTACAATAATGTTTCAAAGAGGTTATGTTAGCAACAGTATTGCCAGTAACAATTCTGTGATAAATATAACATCCGATTTCCAATGACCTTAAGAGTGTTCCCTAGAATAAGCAGGGAACATAGTGCCAAGAACTCTGTTTGCAAGTCCATGTGTGCTGTGCTGTGCTGTGCGGTGCTTAGTCGCTCATTTGTGTCTGATTCTTTGCGACCCCATGGACTGTAGCCTGCCAGTCTCTGGGGGTTCTCCGGGCAAGAATACTGGAGTGAGTTGCCATGCCCTCCTCCAGGGGATCTTCTCGACCCAGGGGATAGATTAGGTATCATTATTGTGATTGCATTATACTTTTAGATAAATTTGGAGAGAATTCATAACTTTTCAATAATGAGTTCTTCGTTTTATTTCCATTTTTATTTTGGTCCTTCGTTATAGTTGTATAGGTTTTTATGTATGTAAATTCTTATACATTTCTTATAATGTTTATTCTTACACATGGTTTAAGTTGCTATTGAGAATGGGATGAATATTTTTTTCATAATATTTTCTAACTGGCTATTCTGGTGCATAGGAAAGTATAGATTTGTCTGTTTGACTTTATTCAACTTACAGAACTCTTACTAAGTCTAAGAGTTTTTTAGTTTAGTCTTAGATTTTCTAGATAGACCATCATATACTCTTCAAATGGAGTTTTGTCCCTTATTTGCTTATCTCCATTGGTTTTTTTTTGTCTTATTGCAATGGACAGGATTTCTAGTACTATAATTTTGAATGTAATTGCTAGCCAGAATCTTTTCTGGTCCAGTTTTAATGGGAATTCTTCCAGTGTCTTATATTCCGGTAGATAGTTGTTCTTTGGTTTTTTATTTTTAATCAAGTTAAGGATTCTTAGCTTACTAAGATTGTTTTCATAAATTGGGAACTTTTCCCCTCATATCCTCTTTTTATACTTGTCAATAATATATTTCATGGTTTTAACATAACAGTTTAAAGAATTTATAATACTCTTCCCATTAAAGGGACAAACAATAAATATTTTAGGCTTTAAGGCTATATGGCTTCCCTGACAACTGCTCAACTCTGCCCTTGTAGTTGAAGTAAAACAAATAGGCATAACTGTTTTCCAGTTACATTTCATTTACAAAATTATATTTCTTCTAAATAAAAATATTTCTGTGGCATTAAAAAAAAGCTTGTAGGTTTTAGTTTGCTTCCTTATATGGTCTTAACTATCTCTTTGTGATAGAAATGTTGCTATGTGCCTTTTTAATTTCAGTTTAAATTAAAAATGATTTTGATTCATGGTTAAGAGGATATATTTTATCATATAAAAATCTGTGTTTTTCTATTTTATTATGCTTATATAAGTCTAGCCTGTTAACTTTATAGCCTATTTAACATCTAATTACCTTTATACATTTATTTTGTAGTGTTTAATAGGCTGTAAGATTACTGAGGGCAGTAATAATTTTTTTCTTTTTTGTATCACTAGTACTAAGAAAAAAAGTACTGTACTCGGAGAAGGCAATGGCACCCCACTCCAGTACTCTTGCCTGGAGAATCCCATGGACGGAGGAGCCTGGTAGGCTGCAGTCCATGGGGTTGCACAGAGTCGGACATGACTGAGCGACTTCACTTTCACTTTTCAATTCCATGCACTGGAGAAGGAAATGGCAACCCACTCCAGTGTTCTTGCCTAGAGAATCCCAGGGACGGGGGAGCCTGGTGGGCTGCCGTCTATGGGGTCACACAGAGTCGGACACGACTGAAGCGACTTAGCAGCAGCAGCAGCGGTACTATACTTGGTATGTCCTCATTAAATATTATGTGAGTGAATGAGTGAAGAACATATAAGCAGTATTTTAAAATAATTTTATTAAGACTTAATTCACTTATTATAAGTTGACCACCTTAAAATTAGTGTGTTAGCACAATTCTGAAACTGTCATCACTAATCTCAGAACATTTTCATATCCTCAAAAGAAACCCGATACCCATTAACAGCTACTCCCCATTCCTTCCTTCCCCCAGCCCTGAATTACTTTATGTTTTTATGGATTTGCCTTTTCTGAAAATTTCATACAAATTGAACTGTACAATATGTGATCTCTTGTGACTGGCTTCTTTCACCTACCACAATATTTTCAGGGATCATCTATGTCATAGAGTCCGTTTTAGTACTGAATAATATTGGATCATATGGATATACCTCATTTTGTTTATTCATTTATTACTTGCTCAATACCCATATTGTTACCACTTTTGCCTGCTATGAATAATTCTGCCATGGACATGTGTGTATGATTTTTGTGTGGACATATGTTCCCTCGGAGAAGGCAATGGCACCCCACTCCAGTACTCATGCCTGGAAAATCCCATGGACGGAGGAGCCTGGTAGGCTGCAGTCCATGGGGCCGCTAAGAGTCTGACATGACTGAGTGACTTGACTTTCACTTTTCACTTTCATGCATTGGAGGAGGAAATGGCAACCCACTCCAGTGTTCTTGCCTGGAGAATCCCGGGGACGGGGGAGCCTGGTGGGCTGCCGTCTATGGGGTCGCACAGAGTCAGACACGACTGAAGCAACTTAGCAGCATGTTCCCAACTCTTTTGGGTATATACCTAGGAAAAATTGCTGGGTATATGGTAACTCTAATGTTTTGAAAAACTCCTAAATTGTTTTCCATAGTTGCTGTACCATTTTACAATTCCATCAGCAGTGTATGAGAGTTCTAGTTTCTCCCTACCCTTGTGAAAAACTTGTCATTGTCTGCCTTTGATTTTAGCCATCCTGCTGGATGTAAAGTGATATCTCATTGTGATTTTGATTTGTACATCTTTTCATGTGCTTTTGGATCATATCTGTCTTTTGAAAAATGTCTGTTCACATCCTTTGCCCATTTTTAAATTGAGTTTTCTTTTTATTGTTGTAAGAATTCTTTTTCTTTTAGAGACAATTCTCTTTTCAGATATATGATTTACAAATATTTCCTGCTATTTTGTGAGTCGTCTTTTTCACATTCTTCATGGTGTCCTTTGAAGCACAAAAATGCTTAATTTTGATGAATTCCAAGTTATCTATTTTTCTTTTATCACACTTTTTCTGTCATGTCTAAGAAACCGTTACCAAATCCTATGTCATAAATATTTACTCCCTGTTTTCATGTAAGAATTATATACAGTTGACCTTTGAATAACACAGCTTTGAACTGTGTGGATCCACTTAGGTGCAGGTTTTTTCCAGTAAATACATACTGTAGTACTACATGACCCGTGGTTCATTGAATTCATGGTTGTGGAACCACAGATATAGAGGTGTCTGTAAACTTATGTGGATTTTTGACTGTGGGGAGGGTTGGCACCCTAACCCCCAAGTTGTTCAAGAGTTACCTGTAGTTTAACTCTTACATTGGGTCTCTGATCCATTTTTAGTTTATTTTTATTATGATGACTTCTCTGGTGGCTCAGAGGGTAAAAGCTTCTGCCTACAATGCAGGAGACCCGGGTTCGATCCCTGGGTCGAGAAGATCCCCTGGAGAAGGAAATGGCAACCCACTCCAGTACTCTTGCCTGAAAAATCCCTTGGACGGAGAAGCCTGGTGTAGGCTATAATCCATGGGGTCACAAAGAGTTGGACACAACTGAGCGACTTCACTTTCTTTTATTATGATATGAGGTGTGTGGGTTGGAGGGAGTCCAACTTCATTCTTCTGCATGTGGATATCCAACTGTCCCAACACCATTCATTTAAAAGACTATTCTTAGGAGGGTTCAGGATGGGGAACACATGTATATCTGTGGTGGATTCATTTTGATATTTGGCAAAACTAATACAATTATGTAAAGTTTAAAAATAAAATTAAAAAAAAATAAAAGACTATTCTTTCTGCTATTGAATTGTTCTGATACTATTTGAATATTTTTAATATAATTTTTGTTTCTATCACAAAGTATATTTCTGAATCAGGTGTATAGTAGTTTTCATACATAACTTTGAAAACTCATCAACGAACATGATATGATCCTAAGAGGCTGCCATGACTCTTACAAGTCCGAAAATGATGCACACTTTAGTTTGAAGATCCATGTACTATTACAGGGATCAGTGACACTCCAGGATGTGGCTGTGGAATTCACCCCAGAGGAGTGGCAGCTGCTTGACTGTGATCAGAGAACCCTGTATTGGGATGTGATGTTGGAGAACTTTAGAAACCTCATCTCAGTGGGTAAGGACAGTGGGTGGTAACTTTTTAGTTGAAACTCAGAATGTTTTAACAGTACCCTTCCTTTAAGACCTGTGAAAGCTCTGAACATTCTGAAGCATTAGCAAGTTTGGCCTTGAACTTCATTAGTCAAAGATTCTTAATCTCCTTTGGGGATCAGGTACTGTGTTTATGCTTCTGCCTCTAAGTGAAGAAGGGTCTTTTCTGTTCTGAAGCCTGTTTGTCAGCCTTCACAGGCCCTAAGACACCAGGAGGCAAACCCGAATTATGAGGTAGTTGTTCCTGGCACTTTGTCCCCAGTTCTGTGTTGTTTCCCAGGAACAGGGTGTCCAGTTACTGAAACAACAGTGATATTCAAGGTGGAGCAAGGACAAGGACCTTGGATGGTGGAGGGAGAGAACTCACGTTGGAGCTCTCCAGGTGAGTCAGAGAAACCCAGGAAGATGGGAGTCTTTGAAATTGGGGTCCCAGTTGGTGAGTGAGGGACTGGCACCTTTGAAACACTTTTTAGGAAGCACATACCTTTGGAAGTGACTGGGTGCATTTGACATGCATCTGACATCGTCAGATCCCCAAATGACACCCTCAGTTCCCCTCTCCCACGTGGCTGCTCTTTCTCTTCCTCAGCTCTTGTGTAGGAGGATGTCCTGCCACTCCACTTTGACTCCTCACACTGCCCATTGCATCGAAGTGCTTGCTTGGTTCTCTCAATTCCTAGAATCCTCATTGTTCTTTCCTTCTCAACACAATGGCAGATCTTTCCATACATCTAGTTCTAATAATGTAGTCAGCTTATGTGGATTTGCAGTCTTACTCCACCAACCTCTTTTGGATAAGGTTAGAAGACTGGAGAGGGAGAAGGAAATGGCAACCCACTCCAATATTCTTGCCTGGATAATCCCAGAGATGGAGGAGCCTGGTGGGCTGCCGTCTATGGGGTCGCATAAGTCGGACACGACTGAAGCAACTTAGCAGCAGCAGCAGAGGACTGGAGATATAAAAATGTTCCTGAAGGGAACTGATATTGTGCCAGCTGACCAAGAGGAAAAAAGAGATATGAATGCAGAAAAAAAGGGAGGTATTCTACCAGGGTGATCTAGGAATTATGTAGTGAGGACTCTGATTCTGATCTCCCTCTTCCAAATCTAATTTTCCCTTAACTCCATTGTCTCTTGTTCCTCTCCCTGTCCATTGATCACATCTCCGTAGTGGGCTGTCTTTGTTCTGTGAGTTGACCATACACCCTATTGAGCAACTTTTTGATTTTCTTTGTACTTTCCTCACTACCTTATGCTATTTTACTGTTGTTGTTTTTTTTTTCCCCCCAGGTCACAAGTTAAGCTCACTGTCATTCTGTCTCCTTTTTCCTCCCTAGCAGTTTTACTCTTAAAGTTCAGGAGCAAGGTGAAAGCATACTTGTTTCAGAATGAGACTAGATTTGAAATCAAGTTTCTTTCTATGACTGTCAATGGCAAAAATTAACTAGGAACATTTCATTGTACTCCTTTTTAGAAGCTGACTGCCCACTTGTTGATGAATCAGACAAGCACCAGAAAAGCAAAGACAATTTTTTAAATTCAATTTTGTTCATGTTTGATAAAATTCTGACTGTGGAGAGACTTCATGGTTATAATATGAGCACAAGTCTTAATCCTACAAGAAAAGAATCATATAAATGTAAGTCATATGGGAAGAGTTTGCAGCCTACTTTGGACTTTCATAATTATAATAGATGTTATAATGGAGAACACGCTGATGAATGCAATGAATGTGGGAAAGCTTTCAAAAAGAAATTTAATTTCATTAGATGTGAAAAAAATCATACAAGAAAAAAACTGTTTGAATGCAACAACTGTGGGAAAGCCTATAGCAGCAAGGCACACCTTGCGACTCATCAGAAAATTCATAACAGAGAGAGACCCTTTGTGTGCAGTGATTGTGGAAAAGCGTTTACACATAAAGCACAACTCGTGGTCCATCAGAGACTCCACACTGGAGAGAAGCCTTATGAATGCAGTCAGTGTGGAAAATCATTCACTTGGAATTCTTCCTTTAATCAACACATGAAATCGCATACACTTGAGAACTCATTTGAATGTAAGGAATGTGGGAAAACGTTTAGGTATAGTTCGTCCCTTTATAAACACTCTAAATTTCATACAGGAGAGAAACCATATCAATGCATTGTATGTGGCAAAGCCTTTGGCAACAGTTCTGTGCTTGTTACCCATCAAAGAATTCATACAGGAGAGAAACCTTATGGATGTATTAAATGTGGCAAAGCCTTCATCAAGAAGTCTCATCTCCTTAGACATCAGATAACTCATACAGGAGAAAGGCCCTATGAATGTAGCAAATGTGGGAAACCATTTTCCCAGAAGTCAAATCTTATTGTACATCAGAAAATTCATATGTAATATTTACTTATGAATATGAGAAAGCTTTAATATTTGATAAGTTATTGAGTAGAGAATTCATGGTGAGGAGAAATGCAACAATTTGAAGGAACTGAAAGAATAAATTCCCATTAAAAAAAATCAATGCCAGTCATGTTCTGGAAGTGATAAAGTTTTTAGAGGAAAGATCACAGAAAACGTTAATTTATAATGATAAAACTTAGAGCTTGGAAAACATAAACAATCAAGGAATCAGTGAAAACTACATTCAGCATCTCTGATTATTTTTATAACAAATTATATAATTATGCAAGTGTGAATATAAAATAAGTTTATATGTTAAATTATATCTATCAAGAGTTTCTGAAGTAAATATCACTTTTTCTTCCAATCTGAATAGTAACATGCAAGTGAAAAAATGTGGTTTAAGATATAGTATGAATCTCAGTAATATTTTCATCCACCCACTGGCGCTTTTAATGGGTGTGGCAGTGTTACTGAATCTCAGAGTCTCCTCTTTAATTCTGAAACTTGTTATAAAGATATATAGAATTACATGTGTATATAACTTAACAAGATATCAGTTGAGATGGTGAAAGCAGTTGTATTCTATACTCTAAGTGCTCAGTTGTGGAAAAGGAAGTATTTAAAGAAGTATGTAAATAAAACATTTGCACTTCAGATACCCCTGTTCTTTTTCATTGATGTGTCCACCTGAGGTGTAAGCATAGTCACCTAGGGTATCATCTGAATTTCATCTTAGTAAGGTAGGGTGTCGTGATACTTTGCAACTTTCAGGGAGCAAATTTTTGGATCTATTTTTTGTTTTCTTGTTAAGAGATTGATACAGGTTTAACTCTTAGAACTGCCTGGCATTTTCCATGTGACAGCACATGGAAAATTTCCATAGGCCCTTTAATTGAGTTGAAAAGAGCACTGTTTTTGTTATGTTTAGTTTAGCAACTTCACTTTGGAACGTGACATTTGGTAAATTCCAAATATTCCCTTAAAAGGATGAACCAATCTTTATTTAAGCTACAGTTTTTATAATTGTACACAATATTCCTTGATCATGTCAAAAAATGTTTATGCCTTTTTTTGAGTTGTGGCCAAACAGCTTGATCCGAAATTCAGAAATCAGGCCTTTTCAAGTTTAGGCTTAGTCACACTTTTTTACATTGCTTTCCTTTCATTAACCATGTTTTGAAGAGTAATGTTGAGTGATGATTATAAATGAATACTCGTGCTGTTTTGAACAAGCACACTAGAACTTAAGGATCTAAATTAAATCTTTTACTGAATATGTTTTTGCTTGACTAAACTTTAGTCAGGTTCCTGAAACTTTCTGAGGCTCACCTGCACGCTTCCTTAAAAAAATCTATTTTTAGCAAGAACCCTGCTAGTCATTTTAAACAGAACTCTCCACCCTGAGTGTCTGATCAGATTTCTCATCCTCCATCATCCTTCAGGTAACGTCTGATTACCCTGGCCTGTTTCGGCAAGAATCCTGTAAGGATGATTTAGCCAGAACCCTCCTTTACCCCTAATGTTTTCCCTTCTTTTCCCTAATGTTTTCTCTTAATAATTTTCCATTCACTGACCCCTACCTATTCCTTGGCTGTAAATACCCACTTGTCCACAGTATATTCAGAGTTGAGCCTGACTAAAACCCCATTGCACTGGTCCCTCTGCCTATCACGCTGGTCCTGAAGAAAGTCTGCCTTGTCGTTTGTCATCTTTAACAAATGTCATCAAATACCTTTTTTTCTGTAACAGTTTGCCAGTTATTTTAGGAGACTACATATTGTTTACACTCTTTCAAGTTCCCTAAATCTCTGTTACCTTATTTTGGAATTGTCTTCAGAATCAGTTTGCCAGCCACACAGGGAATTCTGTGTTTGGCCACATGGCATGAGGATCTTAGTTCCCCACCCAGCATCAAACCAGTACCCCCTGCAGTGGAAGTGCAGAGTCTTAACCATTGGACCACCAGGGAAGTACTGGGAATTCTTTAAGTAGTTATAGTCATGGAATTTGCCTTTTTTCAACTTAACAGTTTTCTCATTTCCTACATGAAATCCTCATTTTGCCCTGCTTAGTGCTTCCCCTTCCCATCCTATCTCCCCTTCCCATGCTTCTCATCTGAGAAACTCCAAATTACTTAAGACTATAGGAGGAGCACACATTTTACGAGGAA
>NW_011495044.1:4232461-4236987 GCF_000754665.1 Bison bison bison | reverse complement strand
TTCACTTTTCACCTTCATGCACTGGAGAAGGAAATGGCAACCCACTCCAGTGTTCTTGCCTGGAGAATCCCAGGGACGGGGGAGCCTGGTGTGCTGCCGTCTATGGGGTCATGCAGAGTTGGGCACGACTGAAGCGACTTGGCAGCAGCAAGCAGGGAGCTCTATTGTTGTCAGCATGACGTGAGGTCCCCTTGGAAGAGCAGCTGTGTAGGCAAGAAATGTGTAAAGATGTGGCAAGAAGTGTGTAAAGATCTGTGAATGAAATAAGGGATCTTTAGTTGTGACATGTGGGATCTAGTTCCCTGACCAGGGATTGAACCTGGGCCCCTTGCCTTGGGAACATGAAACATTAGCCACTGGACTACCAGAGAAGTCCCTAAAATAAGGGAGTTTTAATTGTAATACATCAGCAAGCTTGTGATCTAGGTTCTCTAATTTGCTCCCTTCCATACTGAAGGGACTTAGCAGCAGCAGCAGCAGCATAAGTGAAAGAGAGAATACAATAAGCAAGTTAAAAATATATTTCCAATACTAGACAAATATAAACTGCCGCCTTGAAAGCTTTTGTCACTGACCTCATTGTCAAGCTGTACAAGATTTTGACAAGAAGAAAACCAAAAGTATGCTCAGCTCCATCCAAACATCTCAGATTCCCAGAACTCCCTACTCCGTATTCTCTGGCTGAAACAGCCATACACAGTCTAAGGGAGAAACCCCTCAATTTTTCCCACCTCTAAGAGTTTGTCATACATTGAGGTTTTCTTTCTTGTTTAACTTTATAAAAAGATCACTGAAAAATCCTTTCTTTCTCTTTTAGGGCCTTTTTTCCCCCCAGTTAATCTGCTCCATTTTTTCTGTGTATATCATACATGGTAGTTTTTAAGAATTAAATATGAAAAGGATAATGAAAAGAAGAAAACACAGAATGTGGAAAAAGGGAGATCTGAAATTAGGAATCCTTGAGTTCTGAAAAAGGATAAGGCCTTATAAGGTGAAAAAATGTAATGGTAACTAGAAGAACAGAAATAAAGTGTATAACTTAAAAATCTGAAGAGAGGAATAATGAAAACTTCATAAATCCAACAAAGCAGGAAAGGTGAAAGTTGCAGAAAAAAGGCATGATAAATAGAAAGTCCCCCTGCCAAAAAAAAAAGGTAGAAACAAAAGCATATCAATAATATTAACTGAAAATGGGTTAAACTCACCCACAATGAGGAAGAAACCATGGTCTCTTGTTTTTTTTGTTGTTGTCATTCAGTCACTAAGTCATGTCCAGCTCTTTGCAACCCCATGGACTGCAGCGTGCCAGGCTTCCCTTCCTTCACTATCTCCCAGAGATTACTCAAACTTATGTCGATTGAGTCAGTGATGCCATCCAACCGTTTCATCCTCTGCTGCCCGCTTCTCCTCCTGCCCTCAATCTTTCCCAGCATCAGTGTCTTTCCAATGAGTTGGCTCTTCTTATCAGGTGGCCAAAGTATTGGAGCTTCAGCTTCAAGCATCAGTCCTTCCAATGAGTATTCAGGGTTGATTTCCTTTAGGATTGACTGATTTGATCTCCTTGCAGTCCAAGGGACTTTCAGGAGTCTTCTCCAGTACCATAGTTTGAAGGCATCAATTCTTTAGTGTTCTGACTTCTTTATGGTTCAACTCTCACAACTGTATGTGACCACTGGGAAGACCATTGCCTTGACTATACACGGACCTTTGATGGCAAAGTAATGTCTCTGCTTTTCAATATGCTGTCTAGGTTTGTCATTGCTTTCCTGCCAAGAAGCAACTGTCTTCTGATTTCATGGCTGCAATCAATGTCTGCAGAGATTTTGGAGCCCAAGAAGAGGAAATCTGTCACTACTTCCACCTTTTCCCCTTCTATTTGCCATGCAGTGATGGGGGTGGATGCCATGATCTTACTGTTTTTAATATTTAGTCTTAAGCAGGCTCTTTCACTCCCCTTCTTCACCCTCATCAAGAGACTCTTTAGTTCCTCTTCGCTTTGTGCCATTAGAGTGGTATGTATCATCCGCATATCTGAGGTTGTTGATGTTTCTCCCGCCTATCTTGATTCCAGCTTGTAACTCATCCAGCCCGACATTTCTCATGATGCGCTGAGTGTATAGATTAAATAGGGTGACAGTAGACAGCCCTGTCATACTCCTTTCTCAATCTTGAACCAATCAGTTGTTCCATACAGGGTTCTTACTGTTGCTTCTTGACCCGCATACAGGTTTCTCAGGAGACAAGTAAGATGGTCTGGTATTCCCATCTCTCTGGGAGCTTTCCACAGTTTGTCATGATCCACACAAAGGCTTTGGCATAGTCAATGAAATAGAGATAGATGTTTTTCTGAAGTTCCCTTGCTTTCTCTATAAGCCAGCGAATGTTGGCAATTTGATCTCTAATTCCTCTTCCTTTTCTCAACCCAGCTTGGACATCTGGAAGTTCTTGATGTCACATTTTGCTGAACCCTAGAATCCAAGATTTTAAGCATGACCTTACTATCATGGGAGATGAGTGCAATTGTCCAATGGTTATCACATTCTTTGGTATTACCCTTCTTGGGGATTGGGATGAGGATTGACCTTTTCCAGTCCTGTGGCCACTGCTGGGTCTTCCAGATTTGCTGACATAATGAATACAAAACCTTGATGGCATCATCCTTTAGGGACTGAAATAGTTCTGCTGGAATTTCATTCCATCCACTAGCTTTATTAACAGCAGTGTTTCTTAAGACCCACTTGACTTGGTACTCCAGAATGTCTGCCTCTAGGTGACTAACCACACCATTGTAGTAATCCAGTTCATTAAGATCCTTTTTTATACAGTTCTTCCCTGTATGCTTTCCATCTCAATCTCTTCAGCATCTACTAGGTCTCTACCATTTTTATCCTTTATTGTGCCCCTCTTTGGGTGGAATGCTCCCTTGAAGTTTCCAGTTTTCCTGAAAAGAATCTCTAGTCTTTGCCTTTTTGTTGTTTTCTTCTATTATTAAGCACTGTTCATTGAAGAAGGCCTTCTTGTCTCTTCTAGTTTCATTTTGGAACTCTGCATGTAATTGGATGTACCTTTCTCTCTCTCCCTTGCTTTTCACTTCTTTTTGTTCTTCCGCTATTTGTAAAGCCTCCTCAGATGACCACTTTGCTATCCTGCTTTTCTTTTTCTTTGGGATGGTTTTGTTCACTGCCTCCTGTACAGTGTTATGGACTTCATCCATTGTTCTTCAGGCACACTGTTAACTAGATCTAGTCCCTTGAATCTATTCGTTACCTCTACTGCAAATTCACACAGGATTTGATATAAGTCATACCTGGCTGGCCTATTGTTTTTCCCAATTTTCTTTAGTTTAAGTGTGAATTTTGCTATGAGAAGCTGATGATCTGAGCCACAGTCAGCTTCAGGTCTTGTTTTTGCTGACTGTATACAGCTTCTCCATCTTCAGCTACAAAGAATGTAATCAGTTTGATTTTGGTATTGACCATTTGGTGATGTCCATGTGTAAAGTCATTTCTTGTGTTATTGAAAAAGGGTATTTGCTATGACTAGTGTATTCTCTTGGCAGAATTCAGTTAACCTTTGCCCTGCTTCATTTTGTTCTCCAAGGCCAAACTTGCCTGTTACTCCAGGTATATCTTGACTGCCTACTTTTGCATTCCAATCCCCTTCATGGATCACTGCCTTGTCGTGGCGAAGGGGCTTATGTAACTCAATGAAGCTATGAGTCATGCTGTGCAGGGCCACCCAAGACAGATGGGTCATAGCAGAGAGTTCTGACAAAACGTGATCCACTGGAGGAGGGAATGGCAAACCACCCCAGTGTACTTGCTGTGAGAACCTCATGAACTGTAAAAAGGGGACATCTTGCTGCTGCTGCTGCTGCTAAGTCACTTGAGTTGTGTCCGACCCCGTGCGACCCCACAGATGGCAACCCACCAGGCTCCCCCATCCTTGGGATTCTCCAGGCAAGAACACTGGAGTGGGTTGCCATTTCCTTCTCCAATGCATGAAAGTGAAAAGTGAAAGTGAAGTCGCTCAGTCGTATTCGACTCTTAGCGACCCCATGGACTGCAGCCTACCAGGCTCCTCCGTCCATGGGATTTTCCAGGCAAGAGTACTGGAGTGGGGTGCCATTGCCTTGTCTGAAAAGGGACATCTTACAGCTCATCAAAAAAATTCATAGTGGAGAGAGACCCTTTGTGTGCAGTGATTGTGGGAAAGTGTTTATGCATGAAACACAGCTCAAGATCCAACAGAGAGTTCACACTTGAGAGAAGCCTTACGAATGTGGTCAGTGCAGGAAATTACTCACCTGGCCTTACTGAACATATGAACATATGAAATCTCACACATATGAACATATGAAATTGAACATATGAAATCTCACACACCCAAGAACTCATATGAATGTAAGGAACGTGGGAAAACATTCAAGTACAGATCATCCCTAAACACTCCAGAATCCATACAGGCAAGAAACTGTACCAAGGCAGACAATGTGGCAAAGCCTTTGCAGACTTGTCAGTGCTGAG
>NW_011495044.1:4229753-4232054 GCF_000754665.1 Bison bison bison | reverse complement strand
GCATGAGATGGCCAAAGTACTGGAGTTTCAGCTTTAGCATCATTCCTTCCAAAGAAATCCCAGGGCTGATCTTCAGAATGGACTGGTTGGATCTCCTTGCAGTCCAAGGGACTCTCAAGAGTCTTCTCCAACACCACAGTTCAAAAGCATCAATTCTTCGGCGCTCAGCTTTCTTCACAGTCCAACTCTCAAAGAAGTCATAAAAACAAGAGAGCTTTGTAAATGTGGGAAAACTTAAAATTAGCCTTTTAGTAAAGTAAATTCTTTACTAAAGCAGCAAAGAATTCATTATGAGAAAAACCCTATCTGTTGAATAAATGTGGAAGAGCACGTCTGAAATTCATGTTCTATGAGTGATATTACTAATTTTTTGGAAACAGTTATGGAAAATTTTGAGCTATAGGCAACTTTACTGTACAGTAAAATTGAGTAAGTTGTGAAAAAATTGAATAATTATGCGTCAAACTGACTGTAATTGCATATCTACTCTGCCCCCTGATTTGTGATGTTCACACAAATTATACAAATGTCTGCATTGCTTTAGAAATTTGTATATCTATAGATTTGACATATGTGCTATTCATATTATACTGATTTATATCTGTTGTAATGGTTGTACAACATTGTGAACATACTTAATACCAATGAATCATACACTTAAAAATGGTTTAAGTACAGTAAATTTTATGTTATGTATATTTTACTAAAATAAAAAATATATAAATAAAACTTAACCCCTTCTAGAAAAAGTATATCTATTAATATCTTTGGTAAACACCATCATTGTCTCTTCAAAGCCTAAAATCACCATATACAGAACTGCCAACCGTAAGTGAAATAATATGGTTTCTTATGGAAATGAAGGTCAGCAGTATGAACTTGATCTCTAACCATTTTGGGGCACTTGCGAATAGTTGCAGCAGTTGTTCCTGAGCCTGAACCTTCTTGAGCCTCCTCTTAAATAATAGTCAGGGACGGTTATGAAGTCTTCTGCTCTGCTCAGCTGAGCACATCATGTAATATGTTTTTGTCTCTATGCAAAATATGTGTGTGTATGTATTTGATCCTGATTAACCAGACAATGAAGAAAGGAAGCAGCTGTGTTCTGTATTACTCCTAGCACTTAGTACATGGAAAGAGGCATTTCTTCAAGTAGATAGTCATAAATAAAAGCCATCCTATTTTGCTGGAGCAACTTCATAAGTAGAAGTGAGCCTAGCTGAAGCAGCATATAACTGGAGTACCTAGTTTTTAAAAGCTAGGTGTTAAAATATTTTGCAACACTTCTGGAAGAAGATTCTTAAAAATCAATATTACTGATTAAAATAAAATTAAATTGTCAGTATTATTGTTAAAATCAGTCATTACCTTTTTGTTCAGGAAATCGATTCAGAGATATCTCAGACATGTTTGGAAATTTCCAGGTGACTAGCATAGGTATCATACCAAGCTATTTTGAGATCTTGTCTGCTTCCTTGAAGTACTCAGCAACTCTTATAATTTGACATTACATACATTCTGTGTATTCCCTTTAAAAATTCACAATGATTTTAAGTGAAATTTTTGTAGAGTCCTTAAGCTCTTTCTTCAGACATTTTTGTGAAGCTTAGATACAGTGTTGAGCTTAAACCTATATTCGCAAAATCAGGTTTTCTCTTGGAAGCATAAGTTTTTTGATTAAATATGTGAGCTTGGGATTGTTTATCCTCATTAGCATTCTTGCAGGGTAATGATGAGCAAAGACATGTGAATGAGAGTAATTTTCTGCATATCCATCAGATCTAAGTGAAACTTTGTTTTACAGAGTTTTTATTCTATGTGCTAATTAAACAGGTGCAGCCAAAGGTGGAGAAGCTCTATACAGTCAGCAAAAACAAGACCAGGAGCTGACTGTGGCTCAGACCATGAACTCCTTATTGCCAAATTCAGACTTAAATTGAAGAAAGTAGGGAAAACCACTAAACCATTCAGGTATGACCTAAATCAAATCCCTTATGATTATACAGTGGAAGTGAGAAATAGATTTAAGGGCCTAGATATGATAGATAGAGTGCCTAATGAACAATGGAATGAGGTTAGTGACATTGTACAGGAGACAGGGATCAAGACCATCCCCATGGAAAAGAAATGCAAAAAAGCAAAATGGCTGTCTGGGGAGGCCTTACAAATAGCTGTGAAAAGAAGAGAAGCTAAAAGCAAAGGAGAAAAGGAAAGGTATAAACATCTGAATGCAGAGTTCCAAAGAATAGCAAGAAGAGATAAGAAAGCCTTCTTCAGCGATCAATGCAAAGAAATAGAGGA
>NW_011495044.1:4228869-4229653 GCF_000754665.1 Bison bison bison | reverse complement strand
CAGAGGTTCATGACATTGTACAGGAGGCAGTGATCAAGACCATCCCCAAGAAAAGAAATGCAAAAAGGCAAAATGGTTGTCTGAGAAGGCCTTACAAATAGCTGAGAAAAGAAGAGAAGTGAAAGACAAAGGAGAAAAGGAAAGGTATAAACATCTGAATGCAGAGTTCCAAAGAATAGCAAGAAGAGATAAGAAAGCCTTCTTCAGCGATCAATGCAAAGAAATAGAGGAAAGCAACAGAATGGGGAAGACTAGAGATCTCTTCAAGAAAATCAGAGATACCAAAGGAACATTTCATGCAAAGATGGGCTCCATAAAGGACAGAAATGGTATGGACCTAACAGAAGCAGAAGATATTAAGAAGAGATGGCAAGAATACACAGAAGAACTGTACAAAAAAGATCTTCACGACCCAGATAATCATGATGGTGTGATCACTGACCTAGAGCCAGACATCCTGGAATGTGAAATCAAGTGGGCCTTAGAAAGCATCACTATGAACAAAGCTAGTGGAGGTAATGGAATTCCAGTTGAGCTATTTCAAATCCTGAAAGATGATGCTGTGAAGTGCTGCGCTCGAGATGCCAGCAAATTTGGAAAACTCAGCAGTGGCCACAGGACTGGAAAAGGTCAGTTTTGATTCCAATCCCAAAGAAAGGCAATGCCAAAGAATGCTCAAGCTACCACACAATTGCACTCATCTCACACACTAGTAAAGTAATGCTCAAAATTCTCCAAGCCAGGCTTCAGCAATATGTGAACCGTGAACTTCCTGATGTTCAAG
>NW_011495044.1:4228120-4228769 GCF_000754665.1 Bison bison bison | reverse complement strand
GCTGGTTTTAGAAAAGGCAGAGGAACCAGAGATCAAATTGCCAACATCTGCTGGATCATGAAAAAAGCAAGAGAGTTCCAGAAAAACATCTATTTCTGCTTTATTGACTATGCCAAAGCCTTTGACTGTGTGGGTCACAATAAACTGTGGAATATTCTGAAAGAGATGGGAATACCAGACCACCTTACCTGATCTGCCTCTTGAGAAATTTGTATGCAGGTCAGGAAGCAACAGTTAGAACTGGACATGGAACAACAGACTGGTTCCAAATAGGAAAAGGAGTACGTCAAGGCTATATATTGTCACCCTGTTTATTTAGCCTATATACAGAGTACATCATGAGAAACGCTGGGCTGGAAGAAGCACAAACTGGAATCAAGATTGCTGGGAGAAATATCAATAACCTCAGATATGCAGATGACACCACCCTTATGGCAGAAAGTGAAGAGGAACTCAAAAGCCTCTTGATGAAAGTGAAAGTGGAGAGTGAAAAAGTTGGCTTAAAGCTCAACATTCAGAAAACAAAGATCATGGCATCTGGTCCCTTCACTTCATGGGAAATAGATGGGGAAACAGTGGAAACAGTGTCAGACTTTATTTTTGGGGGCTCCCAAATCACTGCAGATGGTGACTGCAGCCATGAAATTAA
>NW_011495044.1:4194771-4228020 GCF_000754665.1 Bison bison bison | reverse complement strand
GAGGAACTCAAAAGCCTCTTGATGAAAGTGAAAGTGGAGAGTGAAAAAGTTGGCTTAAAGCTCAACATTCAGAAAACAAAGATCATGGCATCTGGTCCCTTCACTTCATGGGAAATAGATGGGGAAACAGTGGAAACAGTGTCAGACTTTATTTTTGGGGGCTCCCAAATCACTGCAGATGGTGACTGCAGCCATGAAATTAAAAGACGCTTACTCCTTGGAAGGAAAGTTATGACCAACCTAGATAGCATATTCAAAAGCAGAGACATTACTTTGCCAACAAAAGTCCTTCTAGTCAAGGCTATGGTTTTTCCTGTGGTCATGTATGGATGTGAGAGTTGGACTGTGAAGAAGGCTGAGCGCCGAAGAGTTGATGCTTTTGGACTGTGGTGTTGGAGAAGACTCTTGAGAGTCCCTTGGACTGCAAGGAGATCCAACCAGTCCATTCTGAAGGAGATCAGCCCTGGGATTTCTTTGGAAGGAATGATGCTAAAGCTGAAACTCCAGTATTTTGGCCACCTCATGCGAAGAGTTGACTCATTGGAAAAGACTCTGATGCTGGGAGGGATTGGGGGCAGGAGGAGAAGGGGATGACAGAGGATGAGATGGCTGGATGGCATCACTGACTCGATGGACGTGAATCTGAGTGAACTCCAGGAGCTGGTGATGGACAGGGAGGCCTGGCGTGGTGCGATTCATGGGGTTGCAAAGAGTCAGACACAACTGAGTGACTGATCGGATCAGATCGGATCGGAATCACACCAAATCACTTTGTTGTTAAATCACTCAGTCATGTCTGACTCTCTGCGACCCCAGGGACTATGGCCCAGGCTCCTCTGTCCATGGAATTCTCCAGGCAAGAATACTGGAGTGGGTTGCCATGCCCTTCTCCAGGGGATCTTCCCAACCCAGGGATCGAACCTGGGTCTCTCATATTGCAGGCAGATTCTTTACCATCTGAACCACCTGGAAACTATTATTCAGCTATAAAAAGAAATAAAGTACTGATACATGTAATGACATGGATGGACCTTGAAAATATGCTAAGTGAAAGAAGTCAGTCACAAAATATCACATATTGCTTGATTCAAGTTATATAAAATGCTTAAAATAGGCAAGTTTGAAGAGACAGAATGTAAATCAGTGGTTGCTCAGGGCTAAAAGCGGAAAAGAGGATTTACTGCTAATGGTGTGGAGTTACTTGAGAGGGGTGGGTGGATAAAAATGTCCTAAAATTAGGTTGTGATGTTTGCACATCTAAACACAAGGAGAGCCAGAAAGAAATGACCAGCAAGACAGAAATCTTCTGTAACCTAGTCACAGAAGTATAATAACAACCCTAATTCATAACCATTTCAGTTTAAGCAAATGAAAGGGAAATTAACATTGCTAGTATTTCTTATTCTACTTGTTAGAAGCAAGGTCCAGCCCGAACTCCAGATGAAGGGATTATCCAAGGCTGTGATTACTTACCTGGAGGCATGAATGTGGCAGCCAAGTCAGACGCTTCCTACTATACACCCATTTTAGATGACTGTGTGATTGTGTGTGTGTGCACAGTCGTGTCTGACTCTTTGCGATCCCATGGACTGTAGGCTTCTCTTTCCATGGGATTTCCCAGACAAGAACACTGGAGTGGGTTGCCGTTTCCTCCTCCAGGGAATCTTCCAACCCAAGGATCAAACCTGCATTGTCTGTGATTCCTGCATTGGCAGGCATGTTCTTTACCACTAGCACCAGCTGGGAACCCTAAAGCTTTTGACGGTCTTGGAGTTCACATAGTAGAAGGGCCTTGTGAATGGTCTGAGTGGGTTGAGGGTATCAGCCAGTAGAAAAATATTTGCAATCATGAAAATGTCTGTGGAGGAGGGAAACCCTATGAAGAACGTAAAGGTGGTGAGAGTTATTGAAGAGCTGCCTGCCTTAGATGTCTTCAGAGTCCACATGGGAGAGAAACCATATCCACATGATGAGCACAGTAAGGGCTTCGCCAGATGCTCCACTCTTCTCCATTATGCCCCCCATTCCCATTCAGGAGAGAAAGTATATTGATGTGGTATGCATGGTAAGAATTTTAGGAGTGTGAAACTTGGCATTTGAGGGAGGGCCCATAGGGAGAGAGACTCTATAAATGGGATGAGTGCAGTAAGGCTCCTCTGAGGCTTCAACACTTCATATTCATCTGAGAAACCACACAAGAGAAAATTGATATTAATGAGTTTGATATGGACTTCAGTCAGAAAGGAAATACCTTTATTAGAATCTACATGGAAGAGAAATCCTTTATAATCGATGTGATAATAAGGACTGTCAAAACTGTGAGTTACAGACATGCAGCAGAGACACCTATTACAAATATGACAATTGTGGAGAGGGGGAGAGTTCACCCAAAACTTCAACACTCATAATGAAGTTACACATAATGAATTTATATTCATAATGAACATACATAATGAATATACTCATAATGGATATACACTCATAATGAAGTTGCACATAAGAAATAAACCATACTAATAGCCTAAGTGAAATTTAAATGAAAGTGTTATTTGTCAAGCTTTTTAATGTTACAAGATACAGAAGCTGTCACCTTAAGGTTCTGTTTATGAAGAAGCAATAAAGAGAACGCTGAAAAGAATTATTTCTATGGGACACCATGGACCCATAAGGAGAATGAAAAAACCTCACAAAGAGTTGGGTTCATATCATGACTTGTCCAGTGGTACAAGATTCTGCCAAGAATACAAATAATCATGGAGGTAGGTCCACAGTGCTTCTTTTCCAGGGTGATGATATCTAAAACCTTGCCTTGATATTTGTGAACTTTCCACTTTTACATTTCTTAGGTGAGTATTCTTATTTCTTACAGTGTGGTTTGCAGATCACCTATATTGGAATTACCCAAGGTGAGTGTGATGTTCAGTTGCTCAGTCGTGTCCAGCTCTTTGCAACCCCATGGGCTGCAGCATGCCAGGCTTCCCTGTCCTTCACCATCTCCTGCAGCTTGCTCAAACTCATGTCCATTGAGTCGGTGATGCCATCAACCATCTCATCCTCTGTCATCCCCCTTGCCTCCTGCCTTTGATCTTTCCCAGCATCAGGGTCTTATTTCTAAAGAGTCGGCTCTGTGCATCAGGTAGCCAAAATATTGGAGCTTCAGCTTCAGCATCAGTCCTTCCAATGAATATTCAGGACTGATTTCCTTTAGGATTGACTGCTTTGATCTCCTTGCAGTTCAAGGGACTCAAGAGTCTTCTCCAACACCACAGTTCAAAAGCATCAATTCTTTGGCTCTCAGCTTTATTTGTGGTCCAACTCTCACATCCATGCATGACCACTGGAAAAACCATAGCTTTACTAGACAGACCTTTGTTGACAAAGTAATGTCTCTGCTTTATAACATACCGTCTAGGTTTGTCATAGCTTTTCTTCCAAGGAACAAGCGTCTTTAAATTTCATGACTGTAGTCACCATCTGCAGTGATTTGGGAGCCCAAGAAAATAAAATCTCTTTCACTGTTTCCATTTTTTCCCCATCTTTTTGCCATGAAGTGATGGCACTGGATGCCATGATGTTAGTTTTTTCAATGTTGAGTTTTAAGCCAGTTTTTCACTCTCCTCTTTCACTTTCATCAAGAGGCTCTTTAGTTACTCTTTGCTTTCTGCTATAAGGGTGGTGTCACCTGCATATCTGAGGTTATTGATATTTCTCCTAGCAGTCTTGATTTCAGCTTGTGCTTCATCCAGCCTGGCATTTCACATGATGTACTCTGAATAGACTTTAAGCAGGATGATAATATATAGCCTTGATGTACTCCTTTCACAATTTTGAACTAGTCTGTTATTCCATGTCTGGTTCTAACTGTTGTTTCCTGACCTGCATACAGATTTCTCAGGAGGCAGGTAAGGTGGTCTGGTATTCCCATCTCATTCAGAATTTTCCATAGTTTGTTGTGATCCACACAGTCAAAAGGTTTGGCATAGTCAATGAAGCAGTAGATGTTTTTCTGGAACTCTCTTGCTTTTTCAATGATCCAACAAATGTTTGCAATTTGATCTCTGGTTCCTCTGCCTTTTCTAAATCCAGCTTGAATATTTGGAAGTTCTCGGTTCATGTACTGTTGAAGCCTAGCTTAAAGAATTTTGAGCATTACTTTGTTAGGGTGTGAGATGAGTGCAATTGTGTGGTAGTTTGAGCATTCTTTGGCACTGCCTTTCTTTGGGATTGGAATGAAAACTGACCTTTTCCAGTCCTGTGGCCACTGCTGAGTTTTCCAAATTTGCTGGCATCTTGAGTGCAGCACTTTCACAGCATCATCTTTTAGGATTTGAAATAGCTCAACTGGAATTCCATCACCTCCACTAGCTTTGTTCATAGTGATGCTTCCTAAGGCCCACTTGACTTTGCACTCCAAGATGTCTGGCTCTAGGTGAGTGATTGCACTATCGTGGTTATCTGGGTCATTAAGATCTTTTTTGTATAGTTGTTCTGTGTATTCTTGCCACCTCTTCTTAATATCTTCTGCTTCTGTTAGGTTCATACCATTTCTGTCCTTTATTGTGCCCATCTTTGCATAAAATATTCCCTTGGTATATCTAATTTTCTTGAAGTGGTCTCTAGTCTTTTCCATTCTGTTGTTTTCCTCTGTTTATTTGCCTTGATCACTTAGGAAGGTTTTCTTCTCTCTCCTTAATGTTCTTTAGAACTCTGCATTCAGATGAGTGTGTCTTTCTTTTTCTCCTTTGCCTTTCACGTCTCTTCCTTTCTCACCTATTTGTAAGGCTCCTCAGCCATTTTGCATTTATGCATTTCTTTTTCCTGGGGACAGTTTTGATCACCTTCTGTGCAACTTGTGAACCTCTGTGCATAGAACTATGTCTATCAGATCTAATCCCTTTAATCTATTTATCACTTCCACTGTATAATTGTAAGGGATTTGATTTAGTCATACCTGAATGGCTTAGTGGTTTCCCTACTTTCTTCCATTTAAGTCTGAATTTGGCAATAAGGAGTTCATGATCTGAGCCAAAGTCAGCTCCTGATCTTAGCCAAAGTCAGCTCCTGATCTTGTTTTTGCTGACTGAATGGAGATTCTACATCTTTGGCTGCAAAGAATATAATCAATCTGATTTCGGTGTTGACCATCTGGTGCTGTCCATGTGTAGAGTCTCTCTTGTATTGTTGGAAGAGAGTGTTTGATATGACCAGTGCATTCTCTTTGCAAAACTATTAGCCTTTGCCCTGCTTCATTTAAGTGTAAATAATACCTTAGTATTTGGTGCATGAAAACGTCAGTGTATATAATCATCTTATCGGGCTTCAACCATATCTAATCAGTCTACAGGTGTGGGGACCAAGGATTTGCATTTATAAAAGCTCCTCCTCCCCTTGTAGGTGATTATTATGTATACCAAAGTTGGAGAATTACTGCTCTGTGGAGTGTTTGCATAAGGTTAAGAAAAAGAAACAAAATCTTAGATGGCATTTTACTAGTGTGCTGAACCTACTGAATACAGAAATTTCTACCAATAAATTGATTGAAGTAGGAGGTAAAATCTAAGAAACTTGAAAATGCACATCAGCTGCCAAAAGAAATATTAACAAAGGATTCTCTGACATCACCCAAGATGAGATAGGTGATGACCACAAATGAAAAGTAATGGGGACAAGCAGCCACAACTCAGCTTTTAAATGATGTTATTTCTAAAGCTTTAAACATGGTTTGGTATGGGAACATACAACTTGATAAGGGGAGTCTGGTATGAGTCTATTATATATGGAAAAAGACAGATTGAGAAATTTCTGTAGTTAAGTAAGATACTGGTTAAGTTGTCCTTAGAGCAATGATGATTAAATTAGAAACATCAGCATAAATTCAGTCTGTCACTGAAATAATTTGTGCTGTCTCTGGCATCAGCTTATTTACTGTAAATGGTCATATGGAATGGTATAAACATGCAATTTATAGCCTAATCTGAATCCGTATCAGTGATTTCCAAATGTGCGTGGGCATCAGAATCAACTGCAGCTTGTTAAAAATATAGTTATCTTGGGTACCACTCCAGGAGGCTGAGATTCAGCATTTCTGTGAGAAGGCCTGACTAAGCATCTAAGTTCCAGGTTTTTGGAACTGCTGTACTTTATTGTCCTCTTCTAAATGGAATCTGGGCTTCCTCGAAGTTGGCTGATTCGGAGTCTCAGTCATGGCAAAGCGGGGTCTGAAACATCCTGTTAAGGTCCTGATGCTGACAGTTTCCTGAGGTCATGATTAAGAGGAGTAAAGGAACCGCACAAGAAGAGAGCTCTGCAGTTTGAGTTGTTAAAGCCATCTCTGATCGCCCTTACTCAGAGCCAATCGAATATGTGGACAAGTACTGTTTAAAGAATATAAAAATTAATTTTCACTTAGCAGTTCCTCACTGAAAGTATGTTTCTGGTTCTGGAACACTCTGCTCTGTAAGTAATATGTACACCCCCTTTTCGGACATGGTACCATAGGAATGAGTGAGCCCACAGGCTCCGAGCCCCCACTCCCAGGCTCTCTATAGAAACCTTTATATGGGGCTCTGATACGTTGTCAGAGACAGTCCATGGAATTCAATAAGGAGCAGGTGTCTACTTCAGAAAACAGGCTGAAGAGGGGCAAAGAGATCAGGAAGATTGAGCGTTTGTCAAGGACAGAGCTACTGTGCTGTCCATCCTGTTCTGATGACATTTTAAGACATTTAACACCTGGCGTCCCTGAAATCAGCAAACAGTTGAGGATGAGGTCTCTTCAGGAAACAAGCCAGAAGCCAGGAGGTCAGGAGAAGCCTCCTCACCAAGTGCTTTGTCAGCAAACTTGTCTGGGACTAAAGGTGAGAAATTTGGGGGCAGGGATAGAGGAGAGTCACTCTTTTGGAGGGTCCATTGAACCCTAACAAATAAACAGTTATTTTATTTTGTTTATTTTTAGGAGAGTTATATTTAACTTTATTATTATTTTTAATTGAAGTACAATTGATTTATATAATAGTTTCAGGTGTACAGCATAGTGATTCAATATTTTTATAGGTTATATTCCATTCATATTTATTATAAAATATATGCTGTACAATATAGCCTTGCAGCCTAAGCCTTTATTTTAATAATCTACTATTAAGCAACTAATATGCTCAGTCTGTAGGTTACCAGTTACGGGGAATAAGGACAAACTATTCCCTTTACATTCTCTGATTCCTTCTGCTGACCTGGGTCTCTGGAACACCAAAGCATATTTGACAAATTCACCCATAAGCAGCTGAATCAACTTCTTTATGAAACCTTTCTCCCAATTACGATTTCCTCTTAAATAGGAAATTGTTATTTTCATTAAAGGCTTGGTTTGTGTTCAGTTCAGTTCAGTCGCTCAGTCATGTCTGACTCTTTGCAACCCCATGAATCGCAGCATGCCAGGCCTCCCTGTCCATCACCAACTCCCGGAGTTCACTCAAACTCACATCCATCAAGTCGGTGATGCCATCCAGCCATCTCATCCTCTGTCGTCCCCTTCTCCTCCTGCCCCCAATCCCTCCCAGCATCAGAGTCTTTTCCAATGAGTCAGCTCTTCGCATGAGGTGGCCAAAGTACTGGAGTTTCAGCTTTAGCATCAGTCCTTCCAAAGAACACCCAGGGCTGATCTCCTTTAGAATGGACTAGTTGGATCTCCTTGCAGTCCAAGGGACTCTCAAGAGTCTTCTCCAACACCACAGTTTGTGTTAAGCCTTTTCAAATTAATGCCTAAGCCCTGGAATGGCTATCAGATTGCATTTAGGGAGTTACTTTTCTCCTCTACCACCATCCTTATTTCCCAAATCTCGGAAATGTTACCCTCAAGTGATTATAATGGTCCTCTTTACTTTTGATTTATTTTTCTGCCTTTTACCTAAATACTGAGCCTTAGAATTAGAAATGAGTAACATCTCTCAGGCCAGGGCTACCCTGCTGCTAAGTAATCTCTAAGAGTGTAGCTCCTGGTAATCCTTGATGGGCTTCTTGGGTGTAGCCCTACACCATCCAGAATTCTGATTGCAAGTTCTTTTGCTCAAACATTAAGGTTGACCATGGCTTAATTGGTATAGCCACTATGGAAAACAGTATGAAGTTTCATCAAAAAATTAAAAATAGAGCTATCATATGATCCAGAAATTCCACTTCTAGGTATTTATCTGAGGAAAAGGAAAATGCTAACTCAGAAAGATATCTACACCCCCATGTTTACTGCAGCATTATTTATAATAGCCAAGATATGGAAGCAACCTAAACGTCCCTCCCTGGATAAACAGATAAAGAAAATGTGATGCACGCATGAGCATGCACGTGTGCGCACACACACCCCAGAATATTATTCAGCCATAAAAAGGAGGAAATCTTGTGAATTCTCTGGCAGTCCAGTGGTTAGGCCTCTGCTTCCGCTGTAAGGGGCATGAGTTCAGTCCCAGATCAGGAAACTAAGACGCCACCTCCTGTGCAGTATGGCCAAAGAACAAAACAACAACATAAAAACCAAGTTCATAGCCAGAGAGAACAAACTGGTAGCTGCCAGAGGTGTAGGGGGCAAAATGCGTAAAGGAGGTCAAAAAGCACAACTTCCAGTATAAAGTAAGTAAGTCAGGTACAGCATGGCGACTGTAGTTAATAATCCATTGTACTGCAGATTTGAAAATTATTAAGAGAATGAATCCTGAAAGTTCTCATCACAAGAAAAAAAATTTTGTAGTCTTGTGATAATCATTTTATAATATATACAAATATTGAATCGTTATGCTGTATACCTGAAACTAATATAACCATATATGTTGATTATAACTCAATAAAGAAAAATAAAGGAGGACCATTGCTTATTTCAAAGACTCTCAAAAATAAGCATTGAATAAATTCTTTTTAAAATTGAAGTATAGTTAATTTACAATGTTGTAGTTTCTGGTGTACAACAAAGTGATTCAATCATATAGATATATGATTTTATATATATATATATGATATATATATTTACATTCTTTTTCAGACTTTTTTCCATTATAGGCTATTACAAGGTAGTGACTGTGCCACTGTGTGCTATACAGTAGGACCTTGTTTAATTTATATATAAAGTTTTTATTTTGTGTTTATTTTATTTATTTTATTTTTTTTTAAATTTTTTTTAAATTTTATTTTCTTTTTAAACTTTACATAATTGTATTAGTTTTGCCAAATATTAAAATGAATCCGCCACAGGTATACATGGGTTCCCCATCCTGAACCCTCCTCCCTCCTCCCTCCCCATACCATCCCTCTGGGTCATCCCAGTGCACTAGCCCCAAGCATCCAGTATCGTGCATCGAACCTGGACTGGCAACTCATTTCTTACATGATATTTTACATGTTTCAATGTCATTCTCCCTATTTTGTGTTTATTTTATATTTATTATTTATATGTATGTTATTGTTTTGTATTTATACATAAAACTAGTTCTTTTTTTAACTGTCTAAGTAGAGGAATTTGGTGCAAAGAAGGTAGCTTTGGTAGAACTAGGTAGCTGGCCCTCTTTCCCAGCCTCTCAATCTCCCTCTCCACCAGTTCTGAATATAATTGTTAGTGCCTCTCCACTAACAATTGGGATACAGAGCCAATCTTTACTTAATTTAGTCATATTTTTCTAGTTAAATGAATTGCAATCCTCAAAATGAATTTGTATGATCTTGATACTCATCTCATTCCAAATTTTGTTAACCTTCTAGCCACAAAATCCTTGAAGGCACTTTCCTCACTTGTTTTTAAATTTCCAGAGCTTCCCTTACCCATTCAAATTGACTTAAATTCAACCTTGACTTGTCCTTAGCCATCTAATTGGATGGATAGATTTAGTAAATGTTCCTGCAGTGAAAGCCATTCACTCATTTAAGGAGTGAGTGCAGGTCCTGTGCTAGGTGATCTGATGGGAAAGGCTGGCCTGCTCATTTCTTCTCCATGGGCCCCTCTGTGTGGACTGCAAATGCTTGTCCTCTCTGGGAGCTGGCCCAGGTTGGCCAGCACTATATGCGTCACTCTGAGCATGCCAGAACTTCAATAAGAATTGTTATTTTTGAGGACATTGATGAGATCATGTAGAGCATGATTCCCTTTATTCATCTTCTATGAGTAACTGGAACTCAGATTTCTTGGAAAGCTCTCCATAATAGCAGGAGAAAGTGTGGATGGCCTAGAAAATTAGGTAGATGTCTATGACTTGAAGCAGTGAATAGGGAATCATCTGTTTTATACCAGGTATAAAATAAAGCTGGATGTTTCAGGTGAAAAAATTTGCAGAGACATTATTTATTAATAGAAAGTATGTGGTAGCAGTAGATAATAGTAAGAAACTCAGTGTTTCAGTCATGGAGTGAGGGAGACCAAACTCAGGGAAGGGAGAGTATGGGAGGATCTGAGAACTATTTCCTAGAGAGACTGTAGAAAGCAAGGGGGAAACTGTGGCAGAAAATATAGCAGTCTTTCAAGCTGACACCATAGTTTCCAGGAGGGAATATTATGAAGAAGGAAATTTATTCCAAGCATTCCCAATAATACAGAAACAATGAGCAGGAGTTGGGGACTACCAGTCTAAATGACGGAAGGCTGCCATTTCCCTTCTTGGTGGCTTTATGACTTCACAGAAATTACTTAACATCACTGACCACCACCTCCTGTCTTTCCAGTTCATGTTCTCTGGTACTTACAGGCCAATAATTCTTCAACCCCACCGGGGTCTCCTAGGACCTGAGACCCATTACTTTCCACTCTCTGTCTCTCCCCTCCTATCTCCACTTTCCACTTTTCCATCATCATAGATATCTGCAGACAGCTTCAACACTCTCCCCTCTCTCCATCCATCATACTAACCTAGAAAACCCCAAACCGTTGATAACCCCAACTCTGACTCTGGGCCTATACTTAGGAGCTGATTGTTGCTGGAATAAAGTCACACAACACTGACTGCCTTCACATTAATCTCCTGACTAGACAGGTACTCTGAATACACACCACTCATGATATGATCAAACTAATTGTATTTTTGTCTCTTATCATCCTTTTAACGCCGGGCTTCCCAGGTGGCGCTAGTGGTAAAGAACCCACCTGCTAATGAAAGAGATGCTGGTTTGATCCCTGGGTCAGGAAGATCCCCTAGAGAAGGAAATGGCAACCCACTCCAGTATTCATGCCTGGAGAATCCCATGGACAGAGAAGCCTGGCGGGCTACAGTCCATGAGGTTGCAAAGAGCTGGACACGACTGAAGTGACTTAGCACATGCACAACGATCTCATTCTCTTACCCTTAGTATTTGGGCTTCCCTGGTGGCTCAGCTGGTAAAGGATCTGCCTGCAGTGCAGGAGACCTGGGTTGGGAAGATCCCCTGGAAGGGAACAGCTACCCACTCCAATATTCTGGCCGGGAGAATTCCATGGACTATTCCAGGGGGTCGCGAAGAGTCAGACACGACTGAGCAACTTTCACTTTCATCCTTTTAACATTCATTTCTGGAGTAACCTCCTTCCCTCATTTTTCTTCTCTTAGGAAGTAAATAGCTTTACAGTCATGTAAGTCAACCCAAACAGTCTTGCCTCAGTGATAAGAATATCCAGACACGGCTCAGTGTTGAGCCCTCCCACCTTCCCCACGTGGGAACAGCTTCATCACTCTGCTCCTCCTCCCTTCCTACTCATTTCCTCCCCTATTCATTAACCACGGTTTGGGACCCACCAAAGTGGAAGGCCAGAGGGGGAAGGAAAGCAGTATGTGAACTGGTACACTTGAGGTATGGTTTCAAGCCCTCTGGTGCCACTTGGCACTTTGGTTGGCTCTAGTAAAGGAAGAAAGCCAGTGTTCTCATGGGTTGTGCTATGTGATGGTTATTTGGAGGTTTCCCATTGCATAAGCCTGACTCAGAGGAAGGCACCTCTGCTCTCCCTGGCTGCTTACGAGTCCCTCCTCAGCCCTGTCATCAAATGCCATTTCTCAGCCTCTGTCGGCCAAGGTCTCTCCACCCCTTCCAGACAGCCCTCTTGGACAGGACCTGAGAAAACAGCACGCCAGCTCCCTCTCTAGCTCCTGGCCCACAAGAAGCATGTGTAACCCTTGTCAGGGCACATTCCAGGAATGAGATAGGTCCCCGTGCAGCAGAATGCCCTGACCAACGCAGCAAAACAGCCCTCCTCTGGCCTCCAGATTTCCACGTCCACAGTCTGCTGTAGCTTTTCCCAGTGTCCTCAGGCCTCTTTGCTTCCAGCTCAGGGAACATGACTCAAAGCTGTCCTGATGAGCACTTTGAAGCCTCTTCAATAGACTTGGGTTCCAAGTTGGCAGCCTCTCACCTGACCACCCAAATGGAAAGAGGAATTTCTCACCTTATCATCAGCAACTTTTCTCCAAACAGTTCCCTTCTCTGGGCTCTTCCTCTCACTGTCTGCTCCCTTTTGAGCTCCTTGGTCTGGCTGAGGATTCAATCAAGGAGTTCTAGAAGAGTCAGACCATTTTCTTGTAGATCTCCAAAGGGCGATTTGCCCCCTCACCTGGGGTTTCACATCTGCTGTATCTTGTGGCAGCTGGTTTCACGTCTATTCTATCTTGTTGCCAAGTCAGAACTTCATTTTTAACAACTCATTTCACTTTAAAAAACACTCAATACCACCCAGAAATTCACAGTTCACTAGTCAGCATGCCGCTGGCCTTCCAAGACAACACAAAAATCAGGGAAATGGTGTCTGAAGTTGCAGAAAGTGAAAGTCGCTCAGTCTAGTCCAATTCTTTGCGACCCCATGGGCTATATTCTCCCAGAACACTGGAGTGGGTAGCCTTTCCCTTCTCCAGGGGATCTTCCCAACCCAGGGATCGAATCCAAGTCTTCTGCACTGCAGGCAGATTCTTTACCAGCTGATCCACAAGGGAAGCCCAAGAATACTGGAGTGGGTAGCCTATCCCTTCTCCAGCGGATCTTTCTGACCCAGGAATTGAACCAGAGTCGCCTGGGTTCAAACCCACTGTCTGTCTGCCCATGTAGTAGCTAGGTGACCTCAGCTATTTAACATCTCTGTGTCCTA
Organism: Bison bison bison; assembly: GCF_000754665.1. Taxonomy (NCBI): domain Eukaryota; kingdom Metazoa; phylum Chordata; class Mammalia; order Artiodactyla; family Bovidae; genus Bison; species Bison bison. The sequence goes on along the minus strand of NW_011495044.1, from coordinate 4,214,948 downwards.
TTTCCTCATCTGAAGAATGGGCTCCAAATATATTTACTTTCCCCGAATTGTTATAAGGATTAAATGAGTTGACACCAACAAAGTGCCTAGAACAGTCCCTGAAGTCTAGTAAGTGTTCAGTGGGCATTAGTCGTTATTACGATCTCCACTCACCCCCCTCACATTTAATGACTTTGCATCATATTTTATTGAACTAATGAGGCACCAGAAAGGGATGCCCATTTATTTCTTCCTGCCACCAAATCTACCAGCATACCTGCTTCTTCACTAATATTCTTTTTTCTCTCTGCCCACTAAAAATATCCCTGCCAACCCCCAACCCCCAGCCCAACCTGTGCTCAAGACCCCACCCTGTTCACTGTCAAGGACTCCTTTGACTTCCTTCTCTCTCCACTGCCATTGACTTCGCTGGCTGACAACATGCAGGCATTTTTAAAAACAAAAGCAAAAAAAAAGCCCCAACCCTTCCTCAACCCCACCTCCCTACAAAGACTTTGAAGGATGGGGTGGGAGAATGGAAGAGAGACTTCACATCTCCCCCGTGGAGCTGCTGAGAGAGAAAAACTAATCATGTCAAATCCTAAGCACCGCATGCAGCTGACACGAAAAGCATAAGTGTTAGCCACTGTTATTGTTACTGTTGCTATTACTCTTGTCAGTTTCCATTTCAGTGCTTGCTGCCAGACTGCAATCTCTTAAAAAGATATTTCAGGCAATGATTAAGAATCCAAACTTCAGATACAATCCAGGGACTTCCCTGGTGGGCCAGTAGTTAAGAATCTGCCTTCCAGTGCAGGAGAGGTGGGTTTGATCCCTGATTGGGGAACTAAGATGCCACATGCCATGGAGCAACTTCAGGTCCCCATCTAGAGAGCCCGAGGGCCACGACAAAGACCCAGCTTAGCCACACACACACACAAAAAAAAAAAACCCACAAAAAACCCCAAACCAACCAACCAGACAAACCAAAAAACCCCAAATTATCACTAAGAAAAACAAAATACAATCCACATACGACTTCCGTGAAGTAAGTAAAGGACCTGTAATACAACCTGTTTCCACTCCATCGGACACCATCCTCCTCACCTGTCAATTAGCAGTTTTAATGATCTCACCCTCTTACCCTTAATATTTTTTCACTCATGTTTCTACATATGAAGGGGCCGTATCTTAAACATTTCAGAAGCAACTTTGTCCTTCAGTCATTTTAGAAGATTGAATTTGCTTGCCTGCATCCCCACTCCCAGCAGAGCCCCACCTCCACCCCTAGCCACACCCCGCACACCCCCGCCCAGTTTCTGATGCCAGGTCTCTTTAGACTTAGATGAGCTGAGCTCTTTATGGATGCAGCAAAGATGAGAAGTCCTCAGACAATATTTTCTCAATTTACAGCCTATTTTATTTCCCTGTTTTACAATCTAAATGTGAATACTTAAAAAGATATTAAACCTCCCTACCCCCTAATAGCACAGCCTCACACCAGTTTTTGTGTTGGAAGATCTTCAAGCTCATATTGACACCTTCGTGACAAAGGGCTGTCTCACTCTCTCTTGGCTGCTCTCTGGTAACACCTGTACTCTTCCTTCAGCTCCCAAGTGTTTTTGTGGGGTCCTTTTACATTTCGAACACCGATTTCATTCAGGATTTCCTTCAGGTACACCACAGGTTGCATAGTGATGCCAACCAAGTCCTTTATGTTATAATACTGGTGTTTCTCAAAGGCAGCAAATAGCAAGGTTAACACTTGGTCTTTATCCGCCTTCACTCTCTTTCCGGTTTCTTTCTTTCTCTTCTCATATTCAATATTGTACTGATGATTGGCAACAGGTTTATAATTGGTCGTGACCACCTTCTCCAGTTTCTGTACAGTCCTGGCAGGTTTGGAAGCCCCCTCTATTTGCATCCTCTTCAGCCTCATGTAGTTTTCACTGGGAGCAGGTCTGCATTCGCCGCGATGGACCACGGTTCCTTGCAGGGAAAATTGATCTGGCTCATGCTCAGTCAGCACCGTGAGGACCTGCCCTCTGTCTGTCTGCAAGAGAAACTGATGCTCCGTGGGAGCGTGGACCGGGGCCGGTTGTCCATCTGTACCCCGAATGTCTGTAAGTTCCTTATTCAGAGTAAAGGAGATTTCCGACTTCCCTTGATTTGTGGCAATCTTCAGCTTCCCTACTTCACCGCTTCCAGGAGCTTCCGACCACTGCTGTGATAGGTACTTTGGTACCTTCACCAGCCACATCCGCTGGTTCTGTCGGATTCCCTCCAAGTTGAGTGGAATGCTCTGGGGCTTGAGTCGGCTGCCTCCGGAAGCCATGGGCACCTGAGCTGAGGGTGCAGAGTTAGGAATGCAGGGGAAGCGAGACACCAAAACCAGCAGGTGGAATCCAGAAGCCTAGAGAGGAAGCAGGAAATACACGCACATTCAGAAATGTTCAAAGATGGGGTCTTAGAATCCACAGAGTGCTATGCTATCAATTCCAACAATTGTACAATTGTCAAATTATTCATAATAAGGGGAGATGGCAAACCATAAAAGTGGGGAGTTTGATAACTGTGTGGCACAAGGTGAAGACGAAATACTTCAGCAATTAAAATTACAGGAGCTTCAATCTACCAATGTAGGAATTTTTAAGACACAGTCATCCCTAAACACCCACTCTACCAAGCTTCCCCTCTCCCCTGCTCTATATTTCTCCAGAGCACATGAAACATCCTAGATTCTTTATATTTTTACATATTCATCATATTATCATATATCTCTACCCAACTCCAGACTCTAAACACCATGAAGGTAGAGTTTATCACTTGCTGTTGGTGTTTAATAATTTTGTTTATTTCGTTGAGGGAGCCAGAGAGAGCAAAGAGTGAGCATAATTTTACAAAAGGAAGCCAGGAGGGAAGGCCCTTCCACCAGGCTGAGACTCACCAGAGGCAGCAGAAAGCTGTGTCGAGCAAGGCTGGCCAGGGAGGGTGCTCTCTACTGAGCAGGGACTCACTCAGGCTCCAGGCTGCCTCTTCCTGGAAATGAGAACAGAGTTTCTCTGCATGGCCCTATTTATTGCTACAGGTAGGGAGTCCTAGATGGGATTAGATAACAACCAGACTGAAAATCCAATCACCTTGATTCAGTTATGGGTTTTCCCCCAAACATCTCCTAAAGCATAATCCTGAGGGTGGGGACCTTCTTGATTTATTTCCTCCACTGAACCCATTTTCTTTAATTCTCCAGTGTAGAGTGGGTTCAAGGGAAGAGAGTTTGCTGCAGCGTCTTTAAAAAGGCAGAAGATGCAGGTATTTTGAGGAGTTGTGGGACATGTTATTCCCAGTCCCTGACCAAGCACTTCCACTCAGAATTAAAATTGCTCTCACTGGGGCATTCCAGTGGTTAAGACTCCATGCTTCCAAAGCAAGGTGTGTGTGGGTTGGATCACTGGTTGGGGAACTGGGATTTTACTTTTCAGCTTGAGCTGCATGCCCCGGGTGTGGCTGAAAAATAAAAAATGAAAAAATTTAAGAAAAACAAATTGCTCTCACTACCCTCTGGCTGCCCTGATAGCTCAGTTGGTAAAGAATCCACCTGCAGCGTGGGAGGCCTGGGTTCCATCCCTGGGTGGGGAAGATCCCCTGGAGAAGGGAAAGGTACCTACTCCAGTATTCTGGCCTGGAGAATTCCATGGACGGTATAGTCCATGGGGTCACAAAGAGTCAGACAGGACTGAGCGCCTTTCACTTTCACTTTCTTTCACCCTCTGACTGAATGTGGAAAGTCTTTATTTCCTTCCCTGATTGCTCCCTTCTTAAAACACTCTTTCTGTGGTTCCATGACACAAGCTCCTGGGTTCCTTCCTGCCTCGCAGGCTGCCATTTCAGCCTCCTTCCTGGGCACCTCAGTGTGTCTTGGGCCATAAATGCTGCCCATTGGCTCAGGTGATGTCCTTTCTCATTTGACACACATTTTGAAAATTATATTTCAGCAGATGCCTCTCGAAAGGGCATCCATAGTTCAGCTCTCTCTCCTGAGCTTCTGGTAGGCCACCCAAATGCCAGCTGATGTCCTCAACTGCATATGATTCTTAGTAAGTCAAAACCAGGAACCCCCGCCCCGGTCAAAAAAAACCTACTCTTCTTATATTCCCCTTCCACCCTGTCTCCTAAACTGGATACTTGAGCGTTAAGCTTACTTCTCCCCATGTCTTGCTCCAGTGGGCCAGCAAGTTCTACCTATTCTGTCTCCTTAATTCATCTCAGATTTCCCCCTCTATGACTTTCCTCTCCTGGTTCAGTGCAATATCTTTTTCTCTGAACCCGGTTCCTCCTGTCCCTACATCTCATATGCTGGAGTCAGAGTAGTGTTTCTAAAGCATGATTCTAAACATGCCTTTCTCCTTCTCCATAGATTTGGGAGCCTCCCCATTTGTCATAGAATGAAGTCCATTCTGTCTAAGGTGGCTTCCAAAGCCTTTCCAGAAGGGACTGCTGCTCACCATCATTTTTTGCAAAATCTCCCTAATTCTCTAATTCTCCTTCTCTTCACCATCTGCCACCACCATCTGCCCTGCCCCACCTCTAAAACTTTCTCATTCTAGTGTAGGGACTTGTTCCCTTGTGTTTCCATCCCATTTTCCAATAGTTATTTAATGGAAAGAGTACAGACTCAGGTGCCAGGATTCTGGTCTTAGTATTGTTATTCTAGTGCTGAGTGGCCCTGGGCAAGTGCCTCCGCCAATCTGGGCATAGTTTCTACTTGCTTAAAATGGAGGTAATGTCCCTACCTGGTGAACTCCCAATGAGACAGTAAGCAAGATGTAGCAGCATCTAATGCAAAGACTAGAGGGAGGATCTAAATTCTCCTTGACCCATCCCCCTGCTCCAGGTCCTTCCTACCCCATTCCCCATACCTCTAGCCCATTGAGCTAAATTATTGTCTGAGGGGGCTTCCCTGGTAGCTCAGCTGGTAAAGAATCCACCTGCAATGCAGGAGACCTGGATTTGATCCCTGGGTTGGGAAGATCCCCTGGAGAAGAGAATGGCTACCCACTCCAGTATTCTTGCCTGGAGAATCCCCATGGACAGAGGAGCCTGGTAGGCTATAGTCCATGGAGTCGAAAACAGCTGGACATGACTGACTGACTCACTCACTCACTCATTCTTTGGAGAGCAGGTCAGTATTGGTATTTCCTTCATGTTCAGCCCCTTTCCTGGGTGTATGTAGTGGGCTTTCTCATGGTGGGGAGACAAGAGGCTCCTTGCAGGTTCTGACAATGCTAGTCATGGATAGAAGGTACCTTTCAAAGATGGAGAGTAGATACCTCCAGTGCCTCTATCTAGGGTGGGCTCTAATAGCCAGAGTGACCCCTCCAGGCCCTCGAGAATCCTCCCATTTGACCCACTCCCTGGTCAACCTGGGACTGTTTTTGTCATCTCTGGATTGAATTTTGTCCAAACTGTGCCCCTAACTAACTGTTGAGGGACTTTGGGCAACCCTCTGAGCCTTTGTTTCTCTATTTATAAGATGGAGAAGGCGTACTCATGGTAAAGGTATCTTCCAAGTCAAAATGCCACAGAATTTAGCACTGCCTGTTGATGGAATCTGAGTCATAAAGGCATTAAGCACAGAAAGAATGCTGAACACTGAACCCATCACTTCTCAGCCCAGAGTCACAGAAGGAGCTGCCCTGTCTCCTTCCTGCTCGATGGCCTCTTCGCCTGCCCAGGTTCAGCTTTTGGCTCACTTCCTGCCTCCTGTCTGGCCTTTTGTCCCTATGTCATCCCTGTCTCTTCACCCTATGCGTGCCTCAGTCAGCAGCTACTCAGACCACACTGGTCCCCTTCTTACCACATGCCCAGACCATCTCGCTCCTCTTACTAGTTTTGCCCTTTCCCACCTTCCTGCCTGGATCACCTCTACCCTGGCCTATGCCCCTGCTCCTCCTACCACCCACCTTCCCCTCTCCCTCTCCCTTCCATTCGCTGCCCCTTCCAACTTGTTCCCCTCCTCTCTGACACACCTCCCTTGAACTGTGCCCCTTGCCCCTCCTCCACACCCTGCCTCTTCCCCAACCTGCGTGGACCTTGGGCCCGCATAAGCCTCCCTTGCCTCTGCTAGGACATCTGCCCCAACCAGCCCTCACCAGGCCTGATGATCCCCACTCTCCATCATGGCCATCCTGTCCCTTCCAGTGGGGCACCTGGCCCCTCCCAGAAGTCCTGAGAATGTGGCCTGCTGCATCCTGGTGACCTGGGGGACATGGGGGACACTGGATGGTGGCGAGCAGACACACAGCCTGGTGGGGCAGCTCCTTCAGGTAAGAGTCTCTTTCCCAAGATGGGCAACTTTCATGTCGACTTTCATGCAGACAGCTGCTTTCACGTCTTGGTTATCTTGCTGCCTGAGTTTAGCGTGTCTCTATTCCCACTCCTTAAATCAAACATAAATGGAGATCGTATTATGTTTATTTTTTGTTTAATATTAATTTTTACTTACTATTTATTCAGTTGTGCCAGGTCTTAGTTGTGAATATATTTTTTCAGTTCAGTTCAGTTCAGTCGCTCAGTTGTGTCCAACTCTTTGCAACCCCATGGACTGCAGCATGCCAGGCCTCCCTGTCCATCACCAACTCCTGGGGCTTACTCACACTCATGCCCATTGAGTCGGTGATGCCATCCAACCATCTCATCCTCTGTCGATCCCTTCCCCTCTTGCCTTCAATCTTTCCCAGCATCAGGGTCTTTTCAAATGACTCAGTTCTTCATATCAGGTGGCCAAAGTACTGGAGTTGCAGCTTCAGCATCAGTCCTTCCAATGAATATTCAGGTCTGATTTCCTTTAGGACGGACTGGTTGGCTCTCCGTGGAGTCCAAGGGACTCTCAAGAGTCTTCTCCAACACCACAGTTCCAAAGCATCAATTCTTTGGTGCTCAGCTTTCTTTAGACTCCAACTTTCACATCCATACATGACTACTGGAAAAACCAAGTGAAGTGAAGTCTCTCAGTCATGTCCCACTCTTTGCAACCCCATGGACTGTAACCTATCAGGCTCCTCCGTCCATGGGATTTTCCAGGGAGGAGTGCTGGAGTGGATTGCCATTTCCTTCTCCAGGGGATCTTCCCGACCCACGAATCGAACCCAGGTCTCCCACATTGCAGACAGACGCTTTACCATCTGAGCCACCAAAGCTTTGACTAAACGGACGTTTGTTGGCAAAGTAATGTTTCTGCTTTTTAATATGCTGTCTAGGTTGGTCATAGCTTTTCTTTCAAGGAGCAAGTGTCTTTTAATTTCATGGCTGCAGTCACTATCTGCAGTGATTTTGGAGCCCTCCTGGCTCTATATATATCTATATATATATAGATATATATATATCTGGCTTTATATATTCCTATATAAAGTCTGTCATTGTTTCTATTGCTTCCCCATCTATTTGCCATGAAGTAATGGGACCAGATGCCATGAACTTAGTTTTCTGAATGTTGAGCTTTAAGCCAACTTTTTCACTCTCCTCTTTCACTTTCATCAAGAGGTGCTTTAGTTCTTCTTTGCTTTCTGCCATAAGGGTGGTATCATCTGCATATCTGAGGTAACTGATATTTGTCCCGGCAATCTTGATTCCAGCTTGTGCTTCTTCCAGGCCAGCATGTCGCATGATGTACTCTGAATAGAAGTTAAATAAGCAGGGTGACAATATACAGCCTTGATGTACTCCTTTCCCGATTTGGAACCAGTCTGTTGTTCCATGTTTGATTCTAACTGTTGCTTCCTGACCTGAATACAGATTTCTCTGGAGGCAGGAAAGGTCTGGTATTCCCATCTCTTTCAGAATTTTCCACAGTCTGTTGTGATCCACACAGTCAAAAGTTTTGGCATAGTCAATAAAGCAGAAGTAGATGTTTTTCTGGAACTCTCTTGCTTTTTCGATAATCCAACAGATGTTTGCAATTTGATCTCTGGTTCCTCTGCCTTTTCTAAATTCAGCTTGAACATTTGGAAGTTCCCAGTTCATGTACTGTTGAAGCCTGGCTTGGAGAATTTTGAGCATTACTTTGTTAGGGTGTGAGATGAGTGCAATTGTGCAGTAGTTTGAGCATTCTTTGGCACTACCTTTGGGGTTGGAATGAAAACTGACCTTTTCCAGTCCTGTGGCCACTGCTGAGTTTTCCAAATTTGCTGGCATCTTGAGTGCAGCACTTTCACAGCATCATCTTTTAGGATTTGAAATAGCTCAGCTGGAATTCCATCACCTCCACTAGCTTTGTACACAGTGATGCTTCCTAAGGCCCACTTGACTTCGAATTCCAGGATATCGGGCTCTAGGTGAGTGATCACACCACTGTGATTATCTGGGTCATGAAGATCTCTTTTGTACAGTTCTTCTGTGTATTCTTGCCACCTCTTCTTAATATCTTCTGCTTCTGTTAGGTCCATACCATTTCTGTCCTTTATTGTGCCCATCTTTGCATGAAATGTTCCTTTGGTATCTAATTTTCTAATTAGTATCTAATTAGACGAAATCTCTAGTCTTTCTCATTCTATTGTTTTCCTCTATTTCTTTGCATTGATCACTGAGGAAGGCTTTCTTATCTCTCCTTGCTATTCTTCAGAACTCTGTATTCAGATGGGTATATCTTTCCTTTTCTCCTTTGCCTTTCGCTTCTCTTCTTTTCACAGCTATTTGTAAGGCCTCCTCAGACAATCATTTTGCCTTTTTGCATTTCTCTTTCTTGGGAATGGTCTTGATCACCACCTTGTGTACACTGTCATGAACCTCCATAGTTCATCAAGCATTCTGTCTATCAGATCTAATCCTTTGAATCTATTTGTCACTTCCACTTATAATCATAAGGGATTTGATTTAGGTCATACCTGAACAGTCTAGTGGTTTTCCCTACTTTCTTCAATTTAAGTCTGAATTTGGCAATAAGGAGTTCATGATCTGAGCCACAGTTAGCGCCCAGTCTTGTTTTTACTGAATACATTTTTAAATTTGTTTAAATTAATTTATAAATTTTATTATTATTTTTGGCCACACTGAGAAGCTTGTGGGATCTTAGTTCTCTGGCCAGTGGTTGAACCTCGGCCCTCAGCACTGAAAACACCAAGTCCCTTTAAAATATAACTAAGATCTGATACAGATAAATAAATAAAATGTTAAAAAAAATTCCAGTCACTCCAGATCCTCAGGCAATGCTGACTGACATTCTTCCCTGTAGATGAGTCTTGTGTGGCCTAGAATTTCATATAACAATACTTACTCTTTGTGTTTGGTGTCTTTCTTTTAGGGTCCTATTACCATCCTTCTGTGCTATTGCATATGCCACTGATTCATTCTGTTTGGTGCTGAGTGGTATCCTGTTACATTGATTTGCCACCAATTGCTTCTCCATGGCACATGTTTTGAGATATTATTGTTGTCAATTTGTTGCCTCTCATTCAAATCTACCCTTCATTACCTGCTCTCCGATAGCTGGATAGCCCCCTTTACGGATTTCTCCTTCACAGTGAGAACAGCATTAAGCTGTGTCAGTAGATGGCAATGGAGGGACACCGCAGGAAGAAGCTTTTCCTGCGTCTCACGTGCTCAGTTTCTCTTGCAATTGCCCTGCTCCCAGAGGCAGATGCCTGGCAGCATCCGTTAACATTCTGCTCCAGCTGTGTGTCCAGAACATGCCTGTGAACTCACAGCTTGTGCCTACCTCACTAGAGCCTCCCACAGTGGACTCTGTGGTCCTCAGGGATCATCCCAGTGATGAGCAGGCTTCTGATTCCCTGTGCAGCCACCTGCCAGCCTCCACCCAGCAGCTCCCTGGAAGGCTGTTTCCTCCAGACATGGGCACAAGTGTCCTAAGCCTACACCACTCCGCCTGCAAGTAGGCTCCTGACCTGGACTCTCCAGGGTCTCCCTGGCAGCCTCTGCCATCAGTACCCTAGAGGGATGTTTCCTACCAGCCTGGAGGCTATGGATCAGGCCTGGCCTGGGTTCCTAGCACACCTCATATCACGACACATGTTTTCCAACAAATTTTGAGTGCCAGCTTCAAGGAGAGGTTGTCTTTTCAATTTGTTCCTTCCTTGGACACTCCCTCAGCTTCAGAATATTCTGTATATTTCTCCTGTCACCTTCTCTAACACTTGAAGAGTTAATAATTTTTAACATTAACATTCCCTTGTTCAAGTAACTCCGTGGTCTCTATTTTTTGATCGACTCCTGACAGCTACATTAGGCGCTTGTGTTGTTTCCAACGTGGGGCTATTATGAATAAAGTTGCCGTGAGTGTTTTTGTCTTTGGGTAGACATAGCCTTTTATTTTTCCTGATAAACAGCTAGAATTGGAATTGCTGGGTCTTGGGGTAAGTGTATAAGAAAGTTTAAAGGAATGGCCAAACTGTTTTCCAAAGTGATTATACCATTTTATGTTTCCATCAAATTGGCAATTTGTATAACTTCTTTTGTGACCCATCTGTTTGTCTTTTGCCCATTTTTTTTTACTTTGTCTTATTAAGTCATCATCTTATTATGAGTCATAATGGTATATTTCAAAGAGGAGAAATTTTAATATTGATGAAATCTGATTTATCTTTTGATTTCTACTTTAGGGTTACTGCTTTTTATGTTCTAAGAAATTGTTGTCTACCATAAAGTTGTGAAGATACTTTTTCCTGTATTTTCTTGTAGAAGTTTTATGATTTTAGCTTTTATATTTAGGTCTATGAACCATTTTGAGTTAATTTTTGTGTCTATCATGAAGGGTTCATATTTTGCACTCCAATACCCAGTTATTGCATCACCGCTTGTATAGATTATTGGATGACTTGGCACCTTTGTCAAAAACTATTTCCATAGTGTTCTGTCCCATCTGATAGTGTTCTGTCCCATTGCCCTATCTTTATGCCAACACCATTGTTACCCTATAATCAGTCTTGCAATCAGATAATAAAATCTTCCAACTCAGCTCTTCCTTTTCGAAAGTCCTTTAGCTATTCAAGGTCTTTTGCATTTCCAAATAAATTTTAGTATCAGCATGCCAATTTCTTCAGAGAAAACCTGTTGGGATTTTTACTGAAAGTGCACTGATTCTAGAGGTAAATTTGGGAGGAATTGACATCTTCACAGTATAGTGTCTTCCAGTCCATAAACACAGTATGATTAACTATCCATGTCTTCAGGTTTTAATTTTTGTCACACTACGTCTCTGTCCATCCTTCTGCAATCACATCTCCTTTTGACCACAGCTGGGAAGTTTTCCACTTTTAAGACCCAGATCATTAGACTGGGCCCATCCACATAATGCAGGCTAATCTCCCTGTCTCAAAGTCCTTAATTTAGTCATATCTACAAAGTCCCTTCTGTCATGTAAATTAACATAGTCACAGGTTTTGGGCAGTAGGATGTGGGCATCTTCAGGGGGTTCACTTTCTGCCAGCCGCACTTTACCACAAATAATGTCATGATGAATATTCCTTGTACATGTGCCTTTAATGGAGATATATACAAATGTATAGGTCATAGGATCTGCATATAATTAGACCAGGTAATGTCAGCTTGCTTTTCAAAATGGCTACACCGATTATACCTCCATGTCCTTGATGTCCTTTGGCATTATCAGTTTTCTAATTTTTACCAATTATTATTAGTATAAAGTGGTATCTCATTATTTCTTTAATTTGCATATCTCTTATTATAATGATTCTGAGGCTATTTTCATATGCTATCAACTTTTGGAGTTTGCCTGTTTATTTCCTTTGCCCATTTTCCCATGGAAGTTGTTACCTTTTTATTGTTGATTTGCAGGACTTCCTTGTATATTCTATAGCTGATATTAGCTAGGGGCTCTATGGCAGCTGACTACATGAAGAGATGTCTTTCTCTTTCATTATACTGCTGATATTTTCTTAACCTCAGAGTCTCTTTCCAGTTAAAAAGTAGCAGCCCCATGCTTGTGACTCATCTGATTGCACAGGGATGGCTGGTGAATACAGACAAAGTGCAAAGACCTGAATTATCCACAAAATACAAGTATACCCCTGACCCACCACCCCTAAATGAGTACTGATACAGACTTCAGGGATATTAACTCAGGGATAGGGACAGGCTTGTGAATCAGACATGGCCAGTTACTCAGAAAGGTTTGGTTAAGGCCTTTGGCAATGGCAAAATAAGAGGCCCCTTGGACTTCTGGTCCCAGCTAGGGAAGGGGACAGAACCACCATTGAGACAGGAATCCTGCTCTCAACCTATGGGCCAGGAGGCTAACTCAAGTCCTACAAACTATAACTGGACATCCCAGGAGTGATTGTGAATGCCATGTGAACCCAGAGGCAACTAGTCAACACCATCTGAGTTCAACTGTTTACTACTGAAGGACTGTTGCCAACTGTTGGTCAGGATAGTAGCTCATTTTTTTGCTATCATAGGATCAGCCCCCAGGGAAACATTATAAAATGGCCCTGGGATTGGCAGGTTAGCTCCTGGTGGTTTGGGTCTGTCACCCGATGAGGAGTAGAATTAGAAAGGGACTTAGAGATTTCACCTATCTTCTTCCCAGCCCCACCCAAGATGACTAAGGTAATTAATCTGGAACCCTACTAGGGAAAGATGCTCCCCCCTCCCCATTCTACTAACTCTGTGCCATTGTTATACCACCTCTCCGGACTGGGCACCAGCTATGGGGACAGAGGTGGACCGATGCTGCTGCTAAGTTGCTTCAGTCGTGTCCGACTCTGTGCAACCCCATAGACGGCAGCCCACCAGGCTCCTCTGTCCCTGGGATTCTCCAGGCAAGAACATTGACTCGTGGGTTGCCATTTCCTTCTCCAATGCATGCATGCATACTAAGTCACTTTAGTTGTGTCCGACTCTGTGAGACCCCAGGGACAGCAGCCCACCAGGCTCCTCTGTCCACGGGATTCTCCAGGCATGAATACTGGAGTGAGTTGCCATTTCCTTCTCCAAGAGGTGGACAGATGATATGGTATTTCAGGCCAGGAGAAACACCTCAGGCAGGAATGGTATTATCTCAGAATGCAGTTTCTGTTTTTATTTTGTATAATGGTCATGATCTCCCCTGTACTGTGCCTGTTAAACATCTCACATTCCTCCCTAGCCTGAGTGGAGGGAATCTGTTCACGGACTGCGTGATAATGGTGGCTTCACTGTGAAATGAGTCAGACTGCTAGGTCTGCAGCGATTTTCCACGGAAGAGTGACCCAGCTAATGTGACCATGTAGGGATGACTGACAACTCTCACCTTCCTCCTGTCCTGCATGCCAAGTGCCTGGCTCTAAAATCGCCCACCTCTTGGCAATCCCTGTTTTTAGTGTACCAGGTATCTTACTCTTGATACCCTCTAGTTGCTGATGTCTGTATGGCCTTTGTGGTATTTGGTTGCAGAGCACCTCTACATACCTGATCCCAGGGATATCATGGAAGAGAGCTGGACCAAGATTGTCAGGGTCCAGCAAGGTATATAGGTGTAGTATATGGTCAGACCACCCAAGATGGCTGTTCTCTTGCTCTCTGTACACCCAACCCTGCTCCACCAGGGCCTGCCTCACTCACATGACTATCCAATCCTCTTAATTATAGGGCTTAATCAGTAACTGCTTGCCTCCTGCCCCAGCCACGGTCTCCCTGGTAACTGATCACGTCATGCCCCCATAAATGGTAGCCTCCCTCTCCTCTCAGGTAGCAAAGATTGCTGCCATGTCCTGCTAGTCACGTACAGTGGGGTGCCACTCCAGGATCTTTTGCTTTGGATGTGTGATATCCCCTGTCCAATAAACTGCTGATGATTCTGGCACTGTCTCCAGACTCCTCTTCCCTCTGCAGGCTAGGCAGCTACAAGGCTTGCAAGTCTGTGGAGTGCAACCCAACAGCAGGGATTTCTTTCTTTTTTTGTCCAGATAGTGAAAGTGTCTCTAATACATATTTTAAACAATCCACTTTTCCTCATTGTTTTAAGGTACCCCTCTCATTATATATTAATTTCCTAGTTATATTACATACCAATCCCTGAATTTTCTCTTCTTTAAACAGAAGTTGATCTAACCACTAATAGACTTATATTATTGCACATAAGTTGTAGAGGAAGTTTACTTAACATACCAACTGAAATTTTTAGCTTGTGTTGAGTTTACAGATCAACTTGGAAAGTTAATATCTTTATATTAAACTGCCTTATCCAAGAACAGGGAATGTCTGTTCATTTATTCAGATCATCAACTCTTAAGAATTTGAAAATTCTCTCTATAGAGGTCTTATGTATTCTTAATTATTATTTAATAATTTGAATTGCTATTGTGGATAATGTCTCATGTTTACTGGGTATAGCTGTTACAGAAAAAAAAAAAAAAGCAACTGATTTTGGTAGAGTGATCTTGTATCCAGCAACCTTGTTGCTGAATACTCTCATGAGGTGTAATAATTGTTCTTCTTAATAAGGTAGTAATCAAATTATCTATAAATGATAGCTTTATCTCTTTTTCAATCCTTCCTCTATTTTTTTGTTTTTATGGCTTTGTACAGGATTCCCATACAACTGTGGTGCTGGAGAAGACTCTTGAGAGTCCCTTGGACTGAGAGGAGATCCAACCAGTCCATCCTGGGGGGAGTCGGTCCTGGGTGTTCATTGGAAGGACTGATGTTAAAGCTGAAGTTCCAGTATTTTGGCCACCTGATGCGAAGAGCTAACTCATTTGAAAAGACCCGATGTTGGGAAAGATTGAAGGCAGGAGCAGAAGGGGACGACAGAGGATGAGATGGTTAGATGGTCTCATGCACATGGGTGTCATAGATTTTCAAATTCCGCTGGTGACCAGTTTTTTAATCTCCCCTCTTGATTTGGGGCTTCCCTAAAAGGCTGTGTGTTGCAGCTGTTTCAATTGTAAGCCATTAGAGCCCTGTTTGTAGGGGATAAGTTGTGGGGCAGAGGAAGCCTTCTATAATATGATTGCACCTCATTCTTTTAATGGGTCCATTTCCCTGTGTCATGACTTTCACAAGTGTTTTTTGAGCTTTTCATCCCCTTAGGTGAGAGAGGAAATCTAGGGGGCCCCTGAGTGGGGAAAATGCCCTCCCCCAGGGTTGGGTCAGTTCAGTTCAGTTCAGTCGCTCAGTCGTGTCTGAGTCGTGTCTGACTCTTCACAACTCTATGGACTGCAACACACCAGGCCTCCCCATCCATCACCAACTCCCAGAGCTTGCTCAAATTCATATCCATGGAGTCGGTGATGCCATCCAACCATCTCATCCTCTGTCGTTCCCTTCTTTCTCCTGCCTTCAATCTATCTCAGCATCAAGGTCTTTTCCAATGAGTCAGTTCAGTGTTTTCCCTGGACAGTAGGCCTTTGTCATGGAGGAGACTCTGGATGTTTTTCAGAACTTTTACCCTCTCCCTGAAAAAGACCACTAGATTTTTCTCAGATCTCTACTGTAGGTGCCTAGAAAAAAAGCCCATAAAAGTATGCACCCTTCCCAGCCTCTAATTGTTGATCATACCCAAAGAAGTTCACACTCAGCCTCCAGAAATTTGTTAGTATTAACATTTAAGTGCTCCCATCAGGTTTTGGCTCCAGTGGGTTCTCCTGGTAATCTCAGACTAGCTCTAATTCTCTGTGTGTGCTCTCCAGATTTCAAGGTAGCAGTTTGCCTTCCAACATCAGTTCTCTGCCAGATCCAAGAAACATCATTGATTCTTCTTCTGTTGATCTTAGAGAATACATTAAATGTTTTCATTAACATACCATTTACTACAGGCTTTTTGGTGTATGTGTTGTTCAGTTGCCCAGTCATGTCTGACTCTTTGCGACCCCAAGGACGGCAACACACCAGGCCTTCCTGTCCCTCACTGTCTCCCGGAGTTTGCCCAAGTTCAAGTCCATTGCATCAGTGATGCCATCCAGCCATGTCATGCTCTGATGCCCTCTTCTCCTTCTGCCCTCAATCTTTCCCAGCATCAGGGACTTTTCCAATGAGTCGACTGTTCGCATCAGGTCACCAAAATACTGGAGCTTCAGTTTCAGCATCAGTCCTTCCAACGAGTATTCAGGGTTAATTTCCTTTAAGATTGACTGGTTTGATCTCCTTGCTTGAGAGTTTGAGAGCCTCCAATGGACCGTCGGAGTCTTCTCCAATACCACAGTTCGAAGGCATCAATTCTTTGGTGCTCTGCCTTCTTTAGGGTCCAGCTCTTACAACTGTACATGACCACTGGGAAGACCATAGCCCTGACTATATGGACCTTTGTCGCCAGAGTACTGTCTCTGCTTTTCAACACACCGTCTAGGTATGTCATCACTTTCTTGCCAAGAAGCAAACATCTTCTGCTTTTATGGCTGCAGTCCTGATCTGTAGTGATTTTAGAGCCCAAGAAGAGGAAATCTGTCACTACTTCCACTTTTCCCCCTTCTATTTGCCATGAAGTAATGGGGCCATATGCCATGATCTTAGTTTTTTAAATATTTAGTTTAAGCTAGCCTTTTCACTCTCCTCCTTCACTCTCATTAAGAGGTTCTTTAGTTCCTCTTTGGTTTCTGCCATTAGAGTGGTCTCTTATCAAATCAAGAAAGTTGACAATAGTTTTATTACACATAGAATTAAACCTTACAAAATGCTTTTTCTGCATCAGGATAATTATTTTCCTCTGTTAGTCTATTGATGTGGTGAATTACAGAGAACTTTTCTATTGAATCACCCTTATATTCTGGGAGAAACACCAGTTGATTGCACGTGTGTGTGTTCAGTTGTGTCCAACTCTTTGCAGCCCCGTGGACTGTAGCTCACCAGGCTCCTCTGCCCATGGACTTTTCCAGGCAAGAATACCAGAATGGGATGCTCTTTTCTACTGCAGGGGGTACTCCCAACCCAGGGATTGAACCCACGTCTCCTGCATTGGCAGGCAGATTCTTTACCACTAGCACCACCTGGGAAGTGCAGGTGATCATGATTATACCATTTTTAATACACTACTAAGCTTCATAGTTTCTATGTAGGATTTTTGAATCTACTTGATTCCATTTGTATTTTCTTAGTATTTACTCTAGATTTTAGAATGGATGCTTAAGATTGAAGTTATTCAGTATCTTTCACCTCCAAGAACATTCCAAGGGCCAATGTATGTGCTATCGTTCTCTAGTATTTTAGTTCATGACTATATTTAATTTTAAAAAGTAAGGATTATTAGTTTTATAATCTGTATGTTAATAGTTACTAATCTTATTTCTTTGCTCACATTTCTTTCTTACTTTTCAGCCATTCCATCATTTCTTTACAATGGCAAACACAGTAAATGCTATGTGCCAGGCACTGCTCTGAGCACTTTAAACATATTACCTCACTTGAATTCCCCCAATAACCCTATGAAGTGTGTACCGTTTTCCTTCTGTTTGAAGAACATCTTTTCAGAATGTCTCTATGGATCTCAGTTTTGTTGTCTGTTCCTCTTTTCTTAATTTTACTCTCTTTAAAAAAAATTTTTTTTTTTTTTTTTACTGGTTAGAAGCATGGAAGTTCTTAAAACCCATGAGAGTATATGAGATGTCTCAGAGAGCAGAAGTGGGAAAGAAAGAAAAGACAGAATGCTGGTCGGGGGTGGGGGCGGCGGGCGGGGTACCAGAGCTTAGATACAGGTCTCATGAGCCTTCCAACAAGAGGTGGTGTCCAGTGGAACTGCAAGGTTAAGGGCCAGAGCCAAAGCAGTGGAGTTTACTCTGAAAGGCTCTTGGCAGGCAGGTGCCAGCCTTTCTCCTGGCAAGCATGTGCTGTGACATTGCTATACTTTATCCATCTTCCATACCCCCAGATCCAGTCCTAAGAGGACAGTGGCACTGCCCAGAAGTGACTATATCCTTCCTTGAGGCAAGGAGAGAAAGGGGTATTCCAGGGGTCACAGCACTGGAGGTCAACAGCTACGCTTACTGCTTGTATCAGGTGTGGCTGAGCAAGGAGACTGCCCAGCCATGCCTGAGCAGAGCTTCTGGACCCAAGTGCTCAGAAAGCAGCAGTGGGTCAAGGGCAGCGGCCTCGGCTCCATTTAACCTTTTCCTCTATTTGGTTCTGGGCGCCCCTTGTGGAATATGTGGGAATAGAAGGCTTTGAGGGCCTGTAAGCAGGGATCCTGGGAACAGAACCAGAAAGCTGCCTGAAGCAGTCAGACTCCATGGCCCAGTGACACATTGTGACAAGATTTCCCAGATGCCCAGGTCAGATCTTTTTTTTTTTTTTTTTCCAGGTCAGATCTTTGAGGGCTTTTTCTGAGATGTACTTCTCTCTGCTTCTCAGCCGAGGCATCTTCCTCTTCCTTGTTTCAGTCCTCTGGAACTGTTTGCTCTCTCCTAGAATTAAGAACCATCTTCAGAAAGCAACACGTGAAACCATTTTCAAACTGACTTTAATAATTTTTTTTTTTTGGTGCTGCCCAAATACTGTACATGCAGAAGCCATGTGAAGGATTTTCTCCTCAAGGGAATTGGCAAGAATGTTGTAAGAAACAGCCGGTAGTCCTTCCCAGCCATCCACCTGCCACCTGGGAGCCACAACGAGTTTGGGAAGATGCTGCATATAGAAAATGTAAAAGGCTAACTGCTTCTTATCTAAACAGTGTGCTTGTCAGTCCCTATCCGCTCTCTCTCTGCAGGATGCATTTGGAAACTCTAAAAAAGGGGTTCTTGCCTGCTGTGAATTTACATTCTCAAGGAGTGGATGAAACAATCAGGCCAGCTTTTCCTAAGGAAGCAGCAGCCACTCTGCCTGTTGAGATGGTGTCTGCAAAAGGCATTCTGGAAAAAGAGTGATATATATATATATATTTTATTCAAGAAGCAAAATACTTTGAAGGGAAATAAGTTCCCTCTCTCCTCCCATCAGAGAGCCTCTTCTTTTAAGATTCTCCCACAGATCCCGTTCTAGAAGCAGAGATGAGGACCGACCCAGCATCGTCTGCTGGTGGGGATACTGACCTACGCAGGATGCAGCTGAGGCTGTAACCTCACATCAGCACCTTGGAAATTGTCCATTGCAGACAACCCTTAATTATCTCATCACATAAGAGGAAGAGAACAATAAACCACGAGGAGGTGGAAGGAGCAGAGTCCGCTAGGATTCCCAGAGTTCTTGTCAGAAGCAGCATCTGGGCGTGGATGGGTGAGGACCTGTCCCCAGGGCTGGAAGGAACCAGCCTGTGAGACCAGGTGCCAGGTATATCAGGCTCACAATCCTCATCAGCTCCAGATCAGACTTTAAAAACCTGGAGGGAACCATGAAATAACTAGCAAATGCTCTGGTTTTGCAGATGAGGAAGCTGAGACCCAGAAAAAGGAGGAGACTTGCATAAGGTCACAGTTTCTCTGTATGTAACAGCCTTGGATTCTCTGTAGCCAGCTGTCCAGGCCATTGACCTTTGGGGCGGATGCTCTATTGCCTTTGGGATTCCCAGGGCCCATTTCTGTTTGCCAAGCTCTCTGGAACCCAGGCCCAAGGACCTTCCTGGCATCAATGTGAACTGCCTGGGAGGCTGAAGGCTCCTACCCTTGCTGGCCAAGTTTCCAACCAGAATGTAGGGAGGTTCTCCTGGAGCAGTAACACGCATGCTTTGTGGCGAGCATCCTCCCCAAGCCAGTCTGTGCCCCTGGAAGAATGCAAGTTTCCCTCACAAGCACAGCCTTACTGGGCCCACAAAGGCCTGAGCTCAGGGTTGGGGGGAGAGGAAGTTGCTTTGCTACATGGAAAGATTAAGCCCTTTGTCAGAGAACAAGGTCCCGCCATGGGGCATGCCGACACCTGAGCCGCATGTGTGCGGCTCAGCTGGCAGAGCTGCTGCCCGAGGAGACCAAGTTGCTCTCTTTGGCATCACTGACATCACTCTGAGATGCTCAGGCACTCTTTCAAAATAACCCTTGCCCAGCAAGCCCAGGCCGATCCAGTCCCCATCAGGCCTCACTGGATCAGGCGAGGCACGCTTGCCCCTCAGTCTCGACTGTTTTTGTTTTGCCCCAATCTCTTCTGACCTGAGTGAAAAGCAGACTCAAGGGAGAAGGTAGGGGACGAGTCTACGTTCCTATCTCCTCCCTGATCATGCAGGTGGACAGTAGTCCAGTACAGGAAGCAGCATTTTAAGGAACCTCTTTCTGGGTCAGGATATTGGAGAAGAAAACTCTGGGGAGAGGAAGAAAGGGAGAGAGAAAGGA
>NW_011495044.1:4192948-4194528 GCF_000754665.1 Bison bison bison | reverse complement strand
TGAGGGTGGGGGTGGGGGGCGGGAAGCCCAGCTTCTCCTGGGCTGCAGGGTGTGGAACAAGGACCCTGGTTGTGTGCCAGGGCTCCTGGTAACACAGTCTGAGATTGTGCTACATTTCATTTCCAAAGAAGTGCCCTTGCAGGGCTCTAGAGTCTTTAAAGGGGGCAGGAGGCTTCTGCTTTCCTCAAGGCTGGCAGTAAAGAACTCAGGCATGCTGGCCCTGGTGGGGGTCAGGCCCCAGGAAGAACCAGTGATCCCATGAGTGGTGAGCGAGAGGGGCAACCCTCTTTCTCGGCCCCCTGAAATGCTGGAAGTGCCTGGGCTCGCTGCATACTGGGAGCCTCCTTTCCTAAGAGTGCTGGGTTGGGTGAGAGACTGGGTGGGGAGTAGTTCCGGAGATGGTTTGACAAAAGAGATGCGATCCTTCAGGGAAGAACCAAGACTTGGCCCCATTCGCTGGAGTCTGATTCATACCAAAGGCCCATCACAGCTATCCCTTTAGGAAAGGAGTCTGTGAAGGAAGTGGGACAGATTGAACACAGCAAAACATGAAGACAGATGCTCTGAATCATCTGTCATGGTTCCTGCCCACAGCCCGGCAGTGCTGCAGGGCTGGCTGTCTGTGCCACGTCTTCCACGAAACCTGCCTGAGCAGAGGGAGATGGAGTGACAAAAAGCCCAGCCTGGCATCAGCCCCAGGGTCCCCTGGGGTAAGGAGCGGGCATGTGGAGCTGTGACACTGCCTCTAACAGTGCCTGGGAGGAATCATGTTCCTTCCCTTCCCACCATGCCCTCCTCAAGGGATGGACGCTCCCCCTTCCAGGGAAGGCCAGCAGTCACAGTGCTCCCTCCTCCACTGGGACAGGTTTCCTCCAGAGCAGCCTCTCAGACAGGCCCCAGCATCCAGGAGGCCCAGACAGACCTGTAAGTCCAGCCACTCACCACCACACACATATGGAGCCTCACTAGACTTCATTCTCATGGGAGAAAATCCAGGTGGAGTAACTGGATTAACTTGATTTGGTACAAAGGGTTAACAATAATCCCCCAAGGTCGACTTGGGTGGGGAATGACTGCCCATTAGTGAGGCGGAACCAATGGAGTGGCCCACCTCTAGGACAGGTCAGGCCACCCCTCTGGCTAGTATGTGCCCCCTGCTAGCCAACCTTCCCCGGAGGCAAGGGGCCAGCAGCCACTCCCCAGCAGCAGCCTCAGCTGGTAGCTCCCCATCTTTTGTCTTCCTGGGTTCCTCGGGGAGGAAGGGTGACACCCTCTCTGAGAGCCTCATTCCCTGGGGGTGACCACACAGTCTGGGTGTCACTGCTCCATGCCACATCAGGAAAGATCCACACTGGACCTTGTGAGATGCCGGCTGGGAATCTATGGGTCACTAATAATCCCCCAACTCCAAAGCTGTTGAGTATCTGCACACCATTCTGAGGGTGACGGCTCTGCATCACCCATAGGACGTACAAATACTCTTCTGCAAGCGCGTTTCCTCCCTCTCCCCACCCTAGGATCCAAGACCAGAGAGCCCTTTGCCATAGACACATGAGAAATGCATTACCCAGTCCCAATGT
>NW_011495044.1:4177736-4192848 GCF_000754665.1 Bison bison bison | reverse complement strand
ATGTCAGAAGAGAATTTCTGAGAAAGAGAAAACTCAACCCAGCTGTCTCCTCTCTCTCTCTCTCCACAAACACAACAGTTCCCGTCCGGCTCTGGCAGGAGTCAGCCCAGGCTCTCGTTTTGTTAGTTCTTATTGCCCTCACCCACATTTTGTCCGTGGGCAGTTTTCTTGGGAGGGAGGTGGTCAGGCCCTGGCTTCAGCCCCATGCAGATCCTGCCAGAAAAGGAAACCCCTTGGTGGAGAAGGGTCTGTCTCAGAGCCTCTGCCTCCATGTCCCTGCCTCAGCATCCATCCCCATGTCCACCTGGCTTTGTGATGAATGGAGTCCAAGCACCTCCCCATGGCTCCCCCCACGTATGTGGGTGAAAGTCATGCCGTGCTCGGGGGTGAGGTATGGGGAAGGGGCAGGGGGGCCCCAGACCTTGACCCCGCCATGTCCATCTCCTGGGCAACCTCTCGCCTTTCACACTAGACCCGAGGAGGCAGAGGGACAGATTTGGGCTCCCGAGCCAGACTTCAGGATTCCCAGCCGGCATCTCACAAGGTCCAGTCCAGGCCCTGGTGCCCACCCCCAGGGGCCCAGCTGTCCAATCAGGTCAGGGTTTGAGTGGCTTTGGAAAGCTCCAACCAGACAAAGGTGGAAAGACAGCAGAGACAGGTGTGGCGTCAAGAGCAGGCCCGGCTACTCTCCGGAGGGCAGCGGCAGAGGCGCGGGAGGCAGGGAGGCCGAGGGGGTGAGTATTGCTTGTACAGAGCTGGTGACTGTCATGGTCTATAGAGTGTAGAACCAGGCTGTGCGGGAGCCCAGAGGTTGGAGCTTCAGAAAGTCTGAGCTCTCAAACACAGACCCTGGTCTGGAAATGAGCAAAAAAAAAAAAAAAAAATAGAGCCCCTAATAGTCAGCTTCATGCAGCTAATCCCTGAAGGTTGGACAGGATTCTTAGAGCAAGTCAGTCCCAGCCCTCCTCCTTCCTGCCAGCAGCTCCGCCCTCCATGGCCCCTCAACAAGCCAGGCCCCTTCAGGATGAGCCCTGAGGGGCACAGGACCACCCTCAGAGCCTGGGAAGGACATGGGTGTTGTCAGGGGCTGCCCACTCTGGCGGACAACACCCCCTCTGAGGCCAACCTCTTGCAGGTTAAGACCATCCAGTCCGCACCTCCTGGGGTCCACTGGGATAGCTCCTTTGGCATGTCGGAAGCAAGGAGGCTTAAAGGGAGACGGGAGGTGAACAATGCAAAAGGAGGCACCCGCACTTCCTGCCAAGGTAGCTGGCCTGCAGCCCTGGGAACCAACACCCCCTCGGATCTCACTTTTAGGAAGGGGGAGGTGCCAGCTGGAGGGAGAAAGCGATCTCCAAGCCCTCAGCTCCCCAGCATCTTCTGCTCCCCGGGGCCCTGGCCAGGGCCCTAGGTGAGCTGCTACATGCTGTGGGTGCATTCGGTGGAAGAGCGGCTGGAGAGCTCGGTGGAAAGGAGGGTGTCAGGCTTCCCAGAGGGGCCTCAGTGTGGCCGGCTGCAGTGGACGCTACATTCCTCAAAAAAGAGCAGCAGTGCTGGGAGAGGCAGCAGTGGAACCAAGGACAAGACGGAAAACTCAGCAGAGACCACCAAGAACAGGCACGGGTGGGAACACGCAGGCTCTGCCCTGAGCCCGGAGCCAGGCGGGAGGAGCCAACGGCCGTGTCCCCCACTTCCACCCCTGGATTCAGCGGGGGGAGTCCTGGCCACACAATTCTCCTTTGGGTTTCTTTACAACGAGACACGGAGAGACATGGGTTTCAGCCCATATAGTCACCAAGACAGACTACACCCAGACAAATGAATAGATCTAACATGGTCACACACAGACACACACACACACAAACACACACACACGCGCTAGAGTCTCCAAAGACAGCTGGGACAGGCCCAGGAGCCAACAGGCATGCAGCAGGGCAAGGGAGCCAGAAAGACGTGGAGACTATGTACAGGGGGAGGTGGGAGGCGGCCATGCCCCTTCTCACATCGCACCCGGCCTCTCCCTGAGGTCCTTAGGAGCACGAGGGGCTGGTGGCGCTCTCCAGGGAGGACTGGGACAGGCGCCTGGTGAGGGAGCCGAGCGTAGAGTCTGCCACGGAGGACGTGGGGAAGAGTTTGTACCAGCCGGTGACTGCGGCGCTCAGGTCCAGCTCGTCCAGCATGATCTGGGCCATGCCCATGAAGCACTTGTGATCCATGCGGCCGTAGTCTCCCCAGACGATCACCTGCCAGTGGGCGGAAGAGAGAGCAGCTGAGCCAGCTCTCCAACTCCAGGGCTGGGCGGTGGCCGAGGAACCGTGTAGAGACTGCCAGGGCACACGGGACTGCGAGACGCAGAACTCAGACTGACTTCAGGCAACAACTTATTAAGCACTTGTGGTGTGCCACGCTTATTAAGCATTTATGGTATGCATTATGGTGTACAGACTTTACATATATTCTCTCCATTGTTACAACCATCTAGGTAGAGGTGCTATACGGATCATTTCCACAAAAAGGAAATGTAGCTCAGAGCGAACAACTAACCCAAAGATACACAGCAGTTGGTGGCACAGCTGGGATTAGAAGCTGGCCCTGACTTCCAGAGCCTCCTAGCATCCAGGATGACAGGCTTCCAGAGCTGCAAGCAGGCTGAGAGTCCAGGACCCGGGCCACAGCTATCGCTCTGCTGCTGGATCATGATGATAAACATTACCACCTGGTGGAAGAAGGTGGTCAAACTCTGCTTCTAGGGGACTTCCCTGGTGGTCCGGTGGTTAAGAATTTGCTTTCTACTGAAGGAAGTGCAGGTTAGATCCCTGATTGGGGAGTTAAGATACCACATGTCTCTTGGCCAAAAAAAACCAAAACATAAGACAGAAGCAATATTGTAACAAATTCAATAAAGACTTTAAAAATGGTCCACATCAAAACAAAAAAATCTTAAAAAAATAAAACCTGCTTCTACCTACCAGCTGTGCAACCTGGGGGCAATCAAGTTATCCCCCCAAACCTTGGTTTCCTTATCAATCAACAGGAGGCAATAACACCTCATTAGGTTGTAACAAAAAATGGGTAAAGGGTATTAAAGTGCTGGCACAGGATAAACCGTAAGTAAATTTTAAATGACAGTCTGTAGTCTTTGAGAGTTGCCCCGCTCCCTGGCCTCGTGATGCTCACCTGCAGCACCTTGCCCTGCGGTCCCTCGTCAAAGAGCAGAGCCTGCTGGTACAGGGGGTCACAGGTCTTCTTGGCCACCTTTGTCTTCTTCTTGGCCAAGCAGGCCCCGTTCTCAAGTAGGTAAACTTTGATATAGGTGGCTGAGGGACGGAAGAGAGCATGATGGGGAGGGGTCCCGGGGAAACTGCTGTGGCCTGCCCCTTCCCCTAACTTCCACATGATCCTGGAGGGGAGCAGGGTAAACAGGAGGAGCTGACCAGTGGACAGCAGGTGGACAAGATGGACTCGAATACCAACTCCTCCGTCCTCCCCTCCCATTCCTGCCCCCCACTGGCCTTCCAGGCAATCCATGACTCCACTGTTGAAAATACTGATTAGGTCAGTGGGGAGCCAGGACTTGCTAGACCCAGAGTTCAGCTGTGAATCCCTCCCTGGCAGGACCCCATTTCCAAGATCCCTCATCTCAGCTGCTCTGCCTCACCTGGGAGGGATTTGGAGCCAGGTTTGGGGGTCAGACCCCGAGCCTCAATCACTTCCACCTCCAGCTGGCCACTCCGGTCCATGATGGCAATGTGCACATCCCCTGCAAGGGAGAAGGAGGACCGTCAAGGCAGAGTCAGACCAAGGGGCAGGCTGGCCCACAGCATGCAGTCTGCAGAGGATGCTCCAGCACGGAAAGGGCACAAGAAGGACAAAAACTGCATGCGCTGGAGCTGCTCTCCAGAGGCCAATTTAAAGCAGTTGAGAAATGTTTTGATAGGGCCCTTGGGGTGGGGTGGGGGCGTGACCCTCCACGGCCCTGCTTAGGGAATCACAAAGGTAAGCTGGGATGGGAGAAGGGAGGGGGCTCTGTTTCACTGAGAGGAATAGCAAGTTTGGGGACAGATTTCTGTATCAGGAAGACAGGGGAGGCTGTGTGCTCAATAGATGTCTTCACCATCTACACAGTGGCCATCAGCTACTCCCCTAAATAAACGTCAAGCAGATACTTAATATCAGTTTGGAGAGCTGACAAGATACAAGACTGCCAGGCCATGAGGCACGCCCCGGAAACAAGGGCCTGTTCCCACCCTTGACAAAGGATGGGAGGAAAGCAGGAGATGTCCCAGTACAGAGTTGTTGTTGTTTAGTCGCTCAGTCATGTCCAACTCTTTGCAACCCCATGGACTATAGCACACCAGGCTTCCCTGAGCTTCCCCATCTCCTGGAGCTTGCTCAAACTCGTGTTCATTGAGTCAGTGATACCATCCAACCATCTCATTCTCTGTCATCCCCTTTTCCTGCCTTCAATCTTTCCCAGCATTAGGGTCTTTTCTAATGAGTTGGCTCTTGGCACCAGGTGGCCAAAGTACTAGAGCTTCAGCTTCAGCATCAGTCCTTCCAATGAATATTGAGGATTGATTTCCTTTAGGATTGACTGATTTGATCTCCTTGCAGTCCAAGGGACTCTCAAGAGTCTTTTCCAACACCACAGCTCAAAAGCATCAGTTCTTCAGTGTTCAGCCTTCTTTATGGTCCAACTCTCACATCCATACATGACTACTGGAAAAACCATGGCTTTGACTAGATGGACTTTTGTTTGCAAAGTAATGTCTCTGCTTTTTAATACACAGTCTAGATTTGTCATAGCTTTTCTTCCAAGGAGCAAGAGTCTTTTAATTTTATGGCTGTGGTTACCATCTGCAGTGATTTTGGAGCCCAAGAAAATAAAGTCTGTCACTGTTTCCATTGTTTCCCCGGGTCATTAAGATCTTTTTTGTATAGTTCTGTATATTCTTGCCACCTCTTCTTAATATCTTCTGCTTCTGTTAGGTCCATACCATTTCTGTCCTTTATTGTGCCCATCTTTGCTAGTCACTTGGGACGTCCTTCAGAGGAGTACAGAGGGAATTCTCCGGCAGTCCAGTGGTTAAGACTCTGCTTCCACTGCAGAGGCATGGGTTTGACTCCTGGTCAGGGAATTAAAATCCTGCATGCTGCGTGGCCAAAAAAGGGGGTTCAGAATCATAAGCCTGATGCAGAAAATTTCAAATGGGCCAGACTTTGGGCTCAGCCACCCATTTCAGAGTCTCTGAGCCATTACGCCACTGCGCATTTGCACACTTTGGAAGATGGGGACTTAGGACTTTCAGGATACATCCTGCAATTCATCCCTCTCCCTCTAGCTATTCCTGACCTCCCCGTGCAGAATGGGGAGGGGGAGGTCTCAGGAATTAATTAATCTTAACTCTCACTGTTAGGAGAAGGCAATGGCACCCCACTGCAGTACTCTTGCCTGGAAAATCCCATGGACGGAGGAGCCTGGTGGGCTGCGGTACATGGGGTCGCTAAGAGTCGGACACGACTGAGCGACTTCACTTTCACTTTTCACTTTCATGCATTGGAGAAGGAAATGGCAACCCACTCCAGTGTTCTTGCCTGGAGAATCCCAGGGACGGGGAAGCCTGGTGGGCTGCCATCTATGGGGTCGCGCAGAGTCGGACACGACTCAAGCGACTTAGCAGCAGCAGCAACTCTCAACGTAATACCCCCAACAAGGAGAGCCAATGCAAACCTGTCCTTCCCAACTTAGGACACCAGGGGGCGCCATACACGAGTGTTCCAGGCTGAGATGGCGCATAAGCCTTGTGCAAGTGGCTGGTTTTTCTCACCGCCACCCAGCCCTTGGCTGGGCCTAGAGCTGGAAAAATCAGACTCTCCAGGCCCTTAAAAGCCTGAAAGCAAGGATTGGGAATTAGCCAAATCCCACCCAAGAGCCAGATGGGAACTGCCACTTACCCTCTGAGAGTCCCTATGGACCCCTCTTCCAGTAGACAAAGGCTCCTGTGTGAGCCGTTTCCAGGAAGACAGGGCAGTGCAGTGGGAGGAGTCCTGGCCTGGAATGGAATGTCAGCTCCACTGCATGGTCACAGCAGGGCACTGTCTGCACTCAACTTTCTCATTTGCTGTGAGGTCGAAGGTTAGAAACTGTCTATGCGAGGGCTGAGTGCAGACGTCTGGGTCAGACACTGCTCAGGTCAGACTGATGGGGAGGGAGGGGTGGAGGCGAGCAGGCATCTCTAGGGAAGCTAGCCTGGGAGCTGCTGCTTGAAGCCAACACAGCCAGAATCTGAGGGAGAGAGAGGGGGAAGGAGCCAGAACTGCAGCTAAGAGGACCAAGAATAGACCATAGGGAGTACTTGCTAGCTACTGCGAGGAGGGATGAGAAAATTACCAAAAGGCTTCTAGGTGCCAGGCACTGTTAGAAGTAGCAAGTCAAATAAGACACGGTTCCTAAGGCGTAAATGAACTATTTCATGCAAGGCATCAAACAGGGACTCAAAAAATAGTCTTCAGATTGCAGAACTAAGGCAGGCATTATTATTCCCATCTTACAGATGAGCAAACTGAGGCTCACAGAAGGGATGTGACTTGCCCAAGGTCCCACAAAGAATCAGTGACAGAGCAGACTCCGTGGACGTCGATGCCATGATAATCTTTGTTCACCATCTTATGCCTGGCACTAGCACTGCTGGGCGCATGGTAGGTGGTGAGATAGTGGGTGAGAGTGGTGATGTGAGGGCGGGAATGTGCCAGAAAAGCTGCTGCAGTGTGGCCAGCAGAGAAAGGCTGGAACCCCTCTCCTCTCTGCCGTGGGAGGGACTGAGGCTCGCTATGCTGACGCCTCCTCACTGGCATAAGAGCTGGAGTGAGGGCTCCTTTCTGCAGCTTGTACTGCATCATGTGGGGCCCCTGCTGAGCTCACCTGGTCTGCTGCTTGGCTGCCACTGCCCTACTCACCCTGCCTTTAAGAAGACTCACCCAGGACTTCCCTGATGGTCCAATGGTTAAGAATCTGCCTGCCAATGCAGGGGACGTGGGTTCAATCCCTCCTGCAGGAAGACTCCACTTGCCTCAGGGCAACTAAGCCGATGCGCCACAACAATGGAAGCCCGAGAGCCTTAGAGCCCGTGCTCCATAACAGGGAAGCCACTGCAAGGAGAAGTCTGAGCACCCCATCTAGAGAGCTGCCCTCACTGGCTGCAACCAGAGAAAGCTCATGTGTAGCAATGAAGACCCAGCGCAGCCAAGATTACAATAAATAATAAATAAAAGAAGAAGACTCACCCATCGGTGGTGTTGCCAGTGTCTGTCGCCCCACAATCTGGGCTGGTCCCAGCCCATCCAGGAAATCGCTGAACTGGCTTTCGGCCCCAAGCCGGGTGGTGGGGAAGATGAACCTGAAGAAGGGGGCAGGGGGGTATGTGAGGGCATCTGGGTGGCGGGACGCAGTAGCGCTGGCCCTGGGGCACTGGGTACTCCCTCTGTGCCCCAATCTCCCCTGGACATACTGAAAGTATGCCACTGTGACTGGGGAAAACAGAACTGTTCATTTCTGCACGTTACAGAAAAAGGCTTTGATGTCACTTGAGCAAAGAGACTAACCATCATGATATTAAATCTTCAAGTGCTAGGATTTCTAAGGTGACCCTGAAAAGGCAGGACTTGCGAGATACTTTGTGTCCTCACCAGGGGTGTTAATGGCAAGAACCAGAGACAAAGGTCAGATATTTCAATGCCTGGAGCAAGTTCCAAAAACAGGTTGAGTTGACTATGACTTTGAAATCCAAGTCAGGAATGTCAGGTGGTGCCCTAAACAGTAACTGAGACCGAAATAACACAATTACAGGGTTGAGATTAATGACAAGTGTTGGGGGGGGGGGGTGGTCCATGGCTGTGGGTGGAAATAGTTGTGAGAAAAACTGACAGTGATTGAAAGTTGGCCAGATGCCAACAGTGTACTACAAGCTCCAGATGGGTATCATTTCATCTGCACAACCACTGTGGGTGGCAGGAGCTATAATCCAGTTTTACAGATGAGAAAACGGACGCTCCAAGAGGTAAGAGACTTGTCTTGCCTACAAAACAGAGCTGACACTCAATGCATCCAGGGCGATGGTGAGGATTAGGGCAGAGGGAGCAGGAGAAGTTCCAGACAGACAGGAAACGATCGGCAGCAGTTATTGCCGCTGCTGGTGTGACCGTCATAGGAAATGTGCTACTTTTGCATGTCCTCAAGCCTAGATGTTCTGGGTGTGGCCAGCAGAGAAAGGACAGGTGTGGGAGGGCTGGCCCAGAACTGCCCAGGGGCTATAATGGATCACAGGATATTCCCAGATCTCCTAGGACAGCCCAGGCTCCTGCCTCGAGAGAGAAAAGGCTGGCCCAGGAGCAACCCCCCGTTGGACCCTTTGGCCTGAGTCCCCTTTGGCCAGAGACAGGGAGGAAGGGGAGACAGGCTGAATACACTTATCAGAAGGGCCTGTGTCTCTCCCTTGCCAGGCTCAGCCTCCGCTCTCTAGGAAGGGGCTTTTAGGCCCATCCATTTTTATTGGCCAGAGTTAGCAGTAGTCTAACATCATGTTTTTTGGATAGTGGGATCTGAAAAATTTAAATGAATAGCTGACAGTCTTGATTCACGCACTTGCCTCAAAAACTCCACAGATCTGTAAAACACAGGCTGGTTATAAAAGTCATCATCTCAATAGAACCAAAAGTTACTTCGCAGGTTTGCTAAGTTATTTCAACTTCTTAGGTCTCAGACATATCAATGGCCCAGAGGGAGTTTACTGAACATGCCTTGTGAATACATATATATGATGAAATATTTCTCATCACAATAAGAACACTAGCGCACCTTTTAACTCAGTATTCCCAAGGCTAGACACCCATCCCACACAATATCAAAAGCGGGCATGATGGACCTCCCTGGTGGTGCAGTGGCTAGGAACCCGCCTGCCAATGCAGGGGATGCAGGTTTGATCCCTGGTCCCGGAAGATTCCATATGCTGCAGAGCAACTAAGCCCATGCACCACAAGTACTGAGCCCTGCACGCTCTGGGGTCTGAGAGTCATGACTAACGAGCCTCTGTGCTGCAATTACTGAACCCCATGTGCCTACAGCCTGTGTTCAGAGAAGCAACTGCAGTGAGAAGCCCTTGCACCGCAACCACAGAAAGCCCACAGGCAGCAACAAAGCCCCAGTGCAGCCAAAAATAAATAATAAAGTGAATAAGTAAATATAGTGTGCACATGTAAAAAAAAGTAGGCATGATCCCTATGTTCATAAGCAGCACTATTCACAATAGCCAAGATGTGGAAACAATCAAAATGTCCATCAACAAATGAATGGATAAAGAAGGTGGGTGTACTATATATCCACAAATATCTATCTATCTATATATATATATAAAATGTATCCCATACAATGGGACACTACTCAGCCATAAAAAAAGAGTGAAACAATGCCATTTGTAGCAACCTGGATGGACCTGGAGACTATCACACTAAGTGAATTAGGTGAGACAGAGAAAGACAGATACCATATATCGTGAGATCTAAAAAACAGCACAAATGAACTTATTTACAAAACAGAAACAGACATAGAAAACAAACATAATGGCTACCAGAGGGGAGGGATGGAGGGATAAATTATGCATATGGGATTAACAGATATACCCTACCATATTAAACTATAAACAGGGCACTACACTCAATATCTTGTAATAAACTATCATGGAAAAGAATCATAAAAATAATATAGACATATACATCATCAAATCACTTTTCTATATACCTGAAACATAATATTGTAAATCAACTATACTTCAGTTTTTTTAAAAAAGAGAAAGGATAACAACAAAGGGAAATATAACTCTTGAGGTCACAGAATTTCAGGAGCTTAGTATCGACAGTGCTGAGATTGTGAACAAAGATTTTAGGGTCGAATGTCCTTAATTCAAAACCTGACTCCACTACCACTTTATAGCTGTGACC
This sequence comes from Bison bison bison, assembly GCF_000754665.1. Classification (NCBI taxonomy): domain Eukaryota; kingdom Metazoa; phylum Chordata; class Mammalia; order Artiodactyla; family Bovidae; genus Bison; species Bison bison. The sequence goes on along the minus strand of NW_011495044.1, from coordinate 4,182,855 downwards.
TTGGGAAGGTGCCATACCCTCTTCCCGTGCCTCAGTTTCTCCACTTGTAAAATGGAGATACTGGTAGCACCAACATCCCTGAGGGTTGCTGTATTGACTGAGACACTGTTTTTGACTGGTAGATCGCAGAATAAGAGGCCCTGATCTGAAGAGCCAGCAATGCCCTGCATATGGTAAGATAAATCCAAGCAGCTACTCGCATTCACAGAAGCAGGCATAGTAGTGAGACATGATCATAGAATCTCAAATAATGGGGCCATAGAATTCTGAAATTATTGAGCCTTAATGAAGCTGATTCAGAACATCTTAATCATATATCCATCATTTCATAGATTTGAAGAGATCAAGGGAATATCTAACCCAGAGACTTTCAAATTTTTGACTGCAACCCATATGCATATGTAAGAAATATATTTAACATATATATTTATGTTATATATATATGTATGTGAGATTATATATATCTCACAGTAAGTCCACCTGTGAGAATGCCATTCATCTGAGCTGTACCAGCTGTTTTGCATTTAAAAGATTTTAGAAGCCCATATCCTTTCTAGCTCTCTCCCCTGGAGTGGAAGGGCACGTAAGCCCTGGGAGGTGGGAGGCATGAAACATACCAGAGGGATGGGCTGCTCTTGGGCCACTGGAGTATTCTGATGGGGAAAAGCGGCCAGGAGCAATAGGGAGACTGGGGCCCAGGCAGCCGGTGTCCAGGGGACGGGGACAGAGGGAGGCAGGAGTACAGAGGAACTCAGATATCTGGCCTGCAAACCCAACCATATTTTCCAACCCTGCGCTGGTGACCAGAAGACCCAGGTGGAGGGTGGGGACACGGTGGGGGTGGGCTGAACGCACGTGCCATCGGAGCTATTGCTGTTGGTGCTCCCGTCTGTGGACTCCCGGCTGCCCTGGCGAGGGACCCGACTCCGCATCTCCACGGCAACGCCCGTCTCTGTGCTCCGCCGGATGTTGCTGCGCAGTTTCTTGGTGGCCCCTTCTGTGACCCCCCGAAGCACAGAGAGGGAAGAAGGTCAGATCGCTGATGAGGTTTCGCTGAGATCACTGCTGAAGTCAACCTCTTGGGAGGGTACAGAATAGGCAGGGTTCTGACTGGAGGCAGTGGCAATCTGAGATGACCTCTAGAGCCAGCCCACAGCCTGACCCCTGATCCTGCTCAGCGCAGTGACGCAAAGTAGATGAGAAGGATGGCTGAAGGCACAATGGAGATGTTGGGGCTATGGGTGGGGAGTCAGCAGAATTCAGCCCTTGTCCCTCAGCCTCATCCTCACCAGGATCCCCTGACCCACACCTTCCCACTCAATCTCAGCCCTTGACCCAAAGGGTTAAGTTTCTTCTTCTGGAAAGTTTGCTTTCTCCAGAATCCTCAGATTTGTTTTTCATTTTCCAAGTACTGTCATGAGCCCTATCACTCCCGGAGATCACAAACCACCTCCGTGAAACCTTCACAGGTCCTATATAAAAAAAAAATCCACACAAACTCTGGCCACTCACAAACTAACACCCATTGTCAATGTGGCTCTGAATGTGAAGGGGGTTGTGTGTGGAGAGGCCACTAGAGAAAGAAGTCAGAGAGAGACTGCTAGGTTGACCTGAACTGATTTTGGCTTTGAGGAAGAGGTCTACAGAAGAACCTCAGAAGCTGTGTGTTGAGAGCTTACCCTCAGTGTCTCCGTACCTCCCGTGGGGGGCGGGGGTGGGCTTGACATCTCTAACCCCCCTCTTTTGTCCTGCAAGGAACATGGGACACTTTGCTTCTCTGAGCAGTGTACCATCCTGCCTGGTTTCCATGGCAACCTCCTCAGCATTGCAGTGTGGTCCCTCTAGACACTCTCTCCTCCTGGGGGCAGGGCTGGGGCAGTGTGGGGGCAGAAGACAGTGTGTGGGTTTGCAGGGACTTCCCCTCCTGGAGCTTGTATGCCTGAGGAGCTTGATGGGGAAGGAAGTGGTGCTTACAGTGATGGGGAGAGGCCAGGGTGAGGCAGGGAAGGTAGAGCTGGTCACCCTGGCAATTCCCACTCACACCCAGCTGTGGGTTGGGAGAGGGTGTTCAAGACCTCAGCCTGGGAGAAACAGGGACTTTACCCTCCTGCTTGGCCCTACTTATTTTTCAGGAAGTCCCACTGGGAGAGGAAAGGCTGAGAGGGGCAGCAGCACTGGTGAGTGGGGTGGGGGACTGGCAGTGGGGTGCTGGTAAGGAGGCATGTCTTCTCTGAAACCTCGCTAGCTTCTGGGATATTGGAATAGCCTCTATCCAGGAATCAGTAACACCATCAGTGTCTGTGTCTCTTACACACACACACATTCACACAGAGTCATATTAGCTCATGCATTTCTTTTACTCAGGCACACACACTGCCAACAATCACATATATTGATGCAGTGATCTCACATCCAAGGTCATGTGTCATACATCAATCACATAGTCACAAATGGTCCTACCAAGTCTTTGTCATATGTACACAAGACATGGTTTGCCACACGCATGTGACCTTCACACCACAGCACTAGCAGATGGACCCATCTGCTCGATCATATATATGGATGCAAATCCACAAATAGTGTGTGTCCCATCACACACAGGACTGGGCAATAATTATAGGTGGGGGAGACTTGCCCTGTCCCTTGCTCCTAACTGCCACAGCCCCTCTAATCCAGTTAGAAGACAGAAGGGTCTGTGGAGGCCACACTTTATCCTCCTTCACCTCAAATCCCCCCAACATATACCCTGAGCTGATGTCAGAACCTTACTACTCATGACCCCAAACCCCCCACTTCTAGAGCTTAGGAAAGCTTTGACCCATTTTAAGGTTTATTTTCTTTGAGCTGCCCGACCTACTGTGAGCCCCTGCTTAGGGGAGTCACAGAATCCTGAAATGCCCCTGTCATTTCACAGATGAGGACCCTAAAGTCCAGACCCTACGTCTCTGGGTGGGAAGGAAGGTCTTGCAACCTCAGTGAAAATTCCTCTACTGGTCTCACACCAGTCCAGTATCTGAACCCTGTTGATCTAGGAAGTAATTTTACGTAGCCTCTCTCCCTAGAGAATTGGACCAAGTTGCTTGCAACAATTTTGTGGTCCTTGGGGACCAACAGACTCCAGGAGCCATCCCATCTATCCCACCACAGACAAGGAAGAGGAAGTCAGCCTCCAGCAGCATTCCTCAGGGGATCTCCTGGAACGATCCTGAGCCCTTGCCCCACCCTGGTCCAGACTCCAGAGCCCAGAGCGAGGCAGCAGCTGTCCTTGGTACTGAACAGAGAAGCTCTGTTTGATCAAAGGCAAGAACAGCCAAAGATGGCCCTGTGTGGACCCAGCTGAAGGCCAGGCCAGAACCCACCTGTATCCTGGGAACCCAAAACTCTGACCCCACTTTCCTCTCTGCTCCCACAACCTAAAGAATGTTAGATCTAGAAGGAAGCTGGGAGACAGACTTTTAACCACCATTTTACAGAAGAAACAGAGGCCCAGAGGGAAAGTGAATTTCTCAAGGTCCCTCAAGTGAGAGCCAGGACTAGTCCTCTAAAGTTTCAGGGTGAGTTTTTGGAGGCCTTTCTAGGACAACATGAGGAAAATAAAATGGAAGGAACAGGCAAAAAGCAAGGGAACTAGAGGGGAGGCTGGTGCAATCATCCAGGCTTTGAAATGAAGAGGAGGGAATGGGCAAGGCTCAAGTCAATGAGAGGTATGGAAGATCCTGTGATGGGCAGACCCAGAACCCAGAAGACTGGGTCCCAGAGAGGGGTCTGTCCCCACTTTACACAGCCCTGTCCTTCAGGGAACTGGGCCATCCCAGAAGGGGCAGCAGGGTCATACTGCTAGAATCTTACCCCGGAACAGAGCTTCCAGGGCCAGTGCCCACAGTGATCAGCCCCATACCTCCCTCTGAGGCCAGACTGTCCATCCAGGAGGATGGGTTCTAAACTGGGACACTGGCAACCCCAAGGCCTGGGAGAAAAAAAACAGGGACAAGGAATTGTAGATGGGAGGGGAGTGTGCTACAAGCAAGGGGTGGCTAAAGAAGTCACTTCTTTTTTGGCCCTACTGTGTGACCATCAGTAATAATAACCAACAATTTACCAAGTATCTACTATGTATCAGGCAAGAGGTGGGGGTACCTCTACACATCCTATCTCATTCAGTCCCCTGGACAATTCAGCAAGGCATGTATTATTGTCCTCAAGCTATAAATGAGGAAGCGGGCTCACAGAGGTGAAGCAGCTTGCCTAAGCTGCCCCGGTAGTTAATGACAGGGTTCTCTCTGAAGGTCAATTTAAAGTTCTTATCTTTTCCAGGCTCAGATGCCTCATCAATGAAATGAGTACACCAGACCAGAGGGTCTCCAGGGCCCCTTTCTGCTCTGACATTTGGCAACTGGATGATTCACAGAGGCCTTCAGTTAAAAGGGCAGTGGGCAATTCCCCTGCCCCCCTCCCCAGGCCTCCATCCATGCCCTTGCACGCTGCAGAGACAAGTGATTCAGAAACCCCACTGTTGATTGTTCCTCTAAAAGGCTGGAGGTCATCCTGGTGTCTGCTATCCCTGCCTGCTGACTGTGGAGTCTGGGTAGGTGGACAGTCCCAGGCACATCACTGACATGTCTTTCCGTGACTCAGGCACTTGCCCTGGCCTTGGAACGCTGTCTCTCCAAAGCATCTGGGCATGAAGTGACCTTTGGGTCTAAAGCTGAATCAGCCAATTCAGCCAGGGATCAGCAGGGCTTGGTTTCCTAAAGCCAGCCTCCTGGGGCCCAATACCTCCTCCACTGTCCTAATCTAGTTTCCCAACCTTAATCTCACCCCCTTGGTCCTGTTCTAGCCCAACTCCTAGATTCTTAGATCCCCATCTCCCCGACTCCCTTTTATCAGGCACATTCACAGGGGCCATGCCCACCCAGGGATGCTGATAATAATCTCAAGCCCCCTCCATGTCTGGCATTTCTTTGAGCCAGAAACCACATCGCAGCTTGATTGCTGGAAAAGACCATCCCACATGCTCCTGTGGAGGGCTTTGTAAAAATCTATTTTAAGGCCTGGAAAAATCCCCCCCCCACCCCCAGCCCCAACTGGGAGTCTCGAGGAGCATTCATTCTCCCCAGAT
>NW_011495044.1:4154345-4177636 GCF_000754665.1 Bison bison bison | reverse complement strand
CCCCAGATCCTCTGGTGCCCCCACCCCCTCACCACCCCCATCCAGCTGCCTATTTGATGGTTTCTTAGGGAAGTTGTTACTCTGAGCAAAATAAGCAGGAAGAGATTTTAAAACAAAACCAGCTGGTGTCTGGGTTGTTGCCACCAAGGGAGGAGGTCCTGGTGGGGAGGGAGGACTGGCTCCTCTGTGACGTGAGCTCCGGGGCTGACAGTGTGTGACGAGGTGGGTCACCCACCAGTCTGGGGCATAAGTGGGATTCTATAACCAGCTGTTTGGGAAAGTATAATGTATTTATCAGGAGGTAGCTATTAAGGTAGTGTGTGACTGTAGCTCCGTGAGGTATGTGTGCACACACGTGTGATGCGTTTCTGTGACCACGGGCCACTGAGGGTACATGTATGTTACTGTGCTTCCACGATCGGGGTCTGTGCATCTGTATACAGAGGCCTGTATATGATTTGCATAACTGGTTTTACTGTGACCGTGCTTAGTGTCAACGAATGTCTTGTGTTCTCCTGGCAGTGAGGGTAGCTTTTATGAGCAACCGAGCATGCTAGTCATGTGACTATGCAGGGCACGTGTCTTTGTATGTGTGTGTCTCTCTTGTGGATTGCAACATACGTGTGCGGCTACTCGTACTTAAGAAACTCAGACATTCCAGATGAGACTGCACCTCCTGGATGTGTCCGTGAAGTGGCAGTGTCAGAGCACGGTGTTAGGAACACGATGGCTATATAATGCCTAATTGCTGATTAGCGGGTGAGTCTGGGTAGAGAGGCGGCAGAGTATAAAGGTTGGGAGCGTGAGCTCAGAAGCCTGATGCTGGGGTTTGAATGCAGGCTCCACCACCTCCTAGCTGTGCAGATGAGGGCATCTTGCTTCCCTTCTCTGTGCTTCAGTACCTGTCTCGGAGAGTTACACGAGGAGTCACGAGTCAGGACACAGACTGGACCCAGAACACCACCTGGTGTACGGTAGTGCGACCTTAGGTGTTTGTGGGGGTGGGAGTGTACAGCCATGAGGACAGTCCCCGGGCGCCCTGTGACTGCAAAGCGAGGTGCCCCTCCCCCAGCGTAGGGTGCCCACGGCCTCACCAGCCTGGGGGAGCTGGAGCGTGCCCTTGCTCCACTGGGTCAGGCCCACGATGGCCACCATCTTGGCCCCGAGGCTGCTGCGTCGCTTCTTGGCAGTGCTGGTCCCGGTGCCGTCCCCAGCCTGCTGGGACCCACAGATCTCCCCACTGATGCTGGAGCTCCGCACCACATTCCTGGAGGCCGCAGCCGAGGCCGGACCTGACTCCCCGTTAAACATGGTCCACGGGGCGGCAGGACCTCAGGCAACCCTGTCGGGGAGGGAGAGGGAGAAAGGGTCACGCATCAGACCCCGGGCCACTCGACCTCGGCCCCAGCCCTTCCTAGCTGTGTGACCTTGGGCAAGGCACTCAGCCTCTCTGAGGTTGCGAGGGTTAAATGACCAAGTCCGTGTAAAGGGTGTGCACAGAATCTGGCTCCATCAATGGGACTGTTCCTGTCAGCGTGTGGCTGCCCTGACAAGCGACCTGGTTTGGCAGGGAAGGTGGAGGCTGTGCAGTCACGTGACCCACTCTTGAATTCCAAGGGCCTCTACATACTAGCTGTGTGACCTCGTGACCACACATCTCGGGGTTTCAGTGAACACCTCAGCAAAATGAGAAACGGAAGCACTTACCTCATAGGATTGTTGGAAGGATTAAATTAGCGCAGATGAAAGTGCCTGGAACCGTGTCAGGCAAAGCATAAATATTCAGCAGGTGTGACTGTTGTTTTCACAGCCAGTAATGAGAGCAGAGAGAACAAATGTGGCTCTAGCCGGGCAGACTGCCGAAGGGGTCCTCCTGCTTGAAGGGAGTGGGACAGAAAAGCGTAAAGAAGCAGGAAAAATCACCCTTAACTGCATGACTGGGAGGCAGCCGCAATAGGCATTTTAACCTATTTCCTCCCAGTCTCTTTTCTACACATTTAAAAAAATAACAACTCATCCAAGTCCAACTTTCTCATCTCTCTCCCTTTCCCTTTCTCTCCTGTCTTTTAAACACCACTGCAATAAGGATCTTTGTATACTGATTTTTATCTGCTTATTTCCTTAGGATCAACTCCGGGAAACGAAGTGACTGGGCTATTGAGTGTGAATGCCGCTGGTAGCATCTCCCTTCCTGCTTCCTGGCAGCGTACTAGTTTTATCCACCCCATCCTTTGTTTCAGAGGCAGATCTTGATCTGTTTAAAACAATCAGTGAGCGGCATTCACCTTGGTTACCCTTACTGGCCCAAGGGTGGGCATATGACTAAGTTGGTTGAATCTGACTTAAGGGGAAGATTTGGATTCCAGGCTTACATGAGGGGTAGGTGCTTCTTCTGTGTGTCTCTCTTTTCCCTTCCTCAAGGCCTCTCCCTGAGAGACAGCCCAGCCTAGGATGAAGCCAGTGATGCTGAGGGTGGCATGGCACAGAGACACCACCCCAGAACCTGGCTTCTCTGGCTTTCCAGTTATGTGAGACAGTGTGCTTTCCATTGCTTAAGCCAGCTTGAATCGGGTTCTCTGTTACATCAAGAAGCATCCTACCTAACACTGACAGCATAAACATATTTCTGATTCTCGGAATACATTGCCAAATTCCTTTCCAAAGTTGACAAATTTACTCTCTAATGCTGCATTCAACACATATTCAAAGGGAATGTAGCCAACAATTCATAGTAACTGGGTTTCCCTGATGGCTCAGTGGTAAAGAATCCACCTGCCAAGCAGGGGAGGCAGGTTCGATCCCTGTGTTGGGAAAAACCCCCTGGAGAGGGAAATGGCAACCCACTCCAGTATTCTTATCTGGAGAATTCCATGGGCAGATGAGCCTGGTGGGCTACAGTCCATGGGGTCGCGAAACAGTCAGACACAACTTAGCAACTAAACAACAACCACCATGACATCTTGATGTTTTTCTTTGGGCTTCCCTGGTGGCTCAGATGGTAAAGCATCTGCCTGCTATGCAAGAGACCTGGGTTAGATCCCTGGGTTGGGAAGATACCCTGGAGAAGGAAATGGCAACCCACTCCAGTACTCTTGCCTTGAAAATTCCATGGACAGAGGAGCCTGGTAGGCTACAGTCCATGGGGTCACAAAGGGTCGGACACGACTGAGCAACTTCACTCATAGTAACTATATATTGGAGTGGGTTGCCATTCCCTTCTCCAGGGGATCTTCCCACCCCAGGGATTGAACCTGGGTCTCCTGCATTTCACACAGATTCTTTGCAGTCTTAACTACCAGGGAAGCCCAAATGGAGTATTACTTTTCAAAATTGTCAATTATTATATTGTATACCTATAACATATAATACTGTACATCGACTATACTTAAATTTTAAAAACTATACCCCCCCCCAAAATAGTCAGCTATCCCTAAACTGACCTATAGTTTCAGTGCGATCCCAATCAATATTCTAACAGGGCTTCTTGTAGAAATTGGCAAGATAATGTCCTAAAATAACCAAAGTAATTTAAAATTTTTATCTATTCATTTTTTCACATGGAACCATAAAGGGCTACAGCACTATCTTAGATCCTGGGACAGAACATAGTGATTTGATGGTTCTATACATTACAAAATGGTCATCACAAGTGACCCCAAGTTTGATCTATTACTCATATTCATGCTAAGGGTCATCATTTTATTTAATAATATACTTTAGAAAAATATCTTTTCTCGGAGAATAAAATTAAGAAAAAAGTAAGCCCCTAAAACTCCTGGGCCTACGCTGAGGTCCAACGATGCAGTGATGAGCCAGGCCAAATGCATCCTGCCCTGCCAGAGCCTCCAGCTCGGGGGAGAAGACAGACAGTGAGCAACTAGCTATGCAGCTCTGTGTTTAGCGGCAGTTCTGATGAGAGCTAGGAGAGAGCACAGGGCAAAGGAACTACGCTGGAAGCAGGACTGCAGGCACCCAGGGTTCTGTTTAGCGCGGATGTGGGATCTCCTGCTGTCGACCTCGAAGTCCGAGGCCTGGGCAGAGTTCAGAAGGGACAGCTGCAGGTGGGCTCTGCACCTGGCCCTTCCCAGTTCGGTTCTGGCCCCCAGCACTTTCCCCCGGGCGGCATCCCGCTTCCAGGGTCCCGTCATCCCGAGGGAATCTGATTTTTCAAAAGGACACAGAAAGGGAAGGCATCACTCCAGGCGGATAGCAAGATAGGCCCAGACAGCTGAGCGTGGCTGCCTGCGCTCCTGGTCAGCAAGGCTCCTGCCGGCCTGGCGAATGAGGGCTGACAGCAGGGATGAGTCAAAGCCGCGTCTTGCCTTCTTTGTGGCTGTCTGGCCTGTACTTGCTGGCCCTGTGAAGTCTGCAGAGTCTCGGATTGTATTTCTTCATCCATCCCCCATCAACCTTGCAGCTAATGGAAAGTCCCCCTGGACTTGGGTCTATGATGACCTCTTTAGTTTCCAATCCTAGTGCCCAGTCTGTATGTTTGTTTGGTATCTGTGTGGTCTTCTGGTGGACGGTGGGAAAGGGCTTATCTGATACTTTGAATTGGCTACAGCATAAACCTAATTTACTCCTTAGGGTATTTCTGTTACATGCACAGTTATCTCCATGTCACAGATAAGAAAAATGAGTCTCAGAGAACTGAAGGCCTCGCCCATCCAACTCAGCTAAGCAGCAGCCAGGCCTGGACTCCTGTTCTGGGTCTCTTGTTCTCACAAAGAGACAGATACGCTCAGCAGCCCCTGCCCTTTCCTCCCCAGAGCTCACCCAAAGAGGAGAGCCCAGCCCTCCTACACAGGTTTGTCCTGGATCTCCAGGCTGAGAAAACCGCAGGCAAAGTATCTGTGATCCGAAAACCTGCTCTGGCCCAGGTTCCCAGGTTGGCAATGAGCATCTGAGGGGCAGCAGAGACACCACTCAGAACATGGCTGGAGAAGCAAGTGCTTCCTGGGTGCCACAGGGGAAGAGAAGGAAAGAGGGTAAGGGACAAAATTCTTGACCCTGCCAACCCAGGGGCTCGTGTTTCCTCATGAATAATGAATGGAACTGACAAGCAGATGGTTTGACATCCAGGACTCTGCACCATCCACAGCTGCGTTCTCATCTTTAACTGCCCGGGAGAGCTGTTGAATGTTTAGGAGGGCCCAGGGTCTCAGGGCCTGACCTCTGGTCCCAAGTGCAGAGCAGGGCAGCTGGGGAGAGTTCAGAATCAGGAGGCTAGATGATAATGTATATACAGATTCTTTGTGTGACTTTCTCTGGGCCTGGGTTCCTCATCTGTGTGTAAACCGAAAGGGTCAGATAAAGTCTGACTTTTGAGTCCTTTCCACACGCAAGGCAGCAGCAGGCTCAGAATCAGAGCTCCGGTTGCTTCTTGGGCAGCCAGTCTAGCTCAAGATGGACAAGATGGAGAACCAGTCACAGCCAACCACCTGGCCTCTATGAGGGAGGCAGTGCTGCTCACAGCAGCTCCCAAGTCATCAGAGCACAGGGGTAGGAACAGGGCAGCAGGTGGAGATGGGAGCAGAATGGAGAGGGGCCGACACACAGCATTTCACATATTGGTGGTCCTAAGAGACGGCTAAAGGAATGTCTGCAAAAGTCACTGCAACAATGCCCTGCCTCCAAGCAGGACTGTCCCTTTTCCAACCCAGGTCATGGTTCCTGATGGAAGGAAACCGTCCCATGATCTTGCCAGGTAATGGAAGAATCACTCTTAAGTTCCCCCTGCTGAAGCCTCTGTGGTGACAGCTTGGACATCCCCTTCAGGGGTCTCTTCCCACTGTCCCCCGTACCTGCCAAGCTCCATGCCAGCAGATACCTTCCAAGCTCCCCAAGGAAGGAGTGTTTTCTTTCCAGCCTTCAATGTTTGACCTCTGCCCTGGGGTCTCAGTACCCTAAAGGCTCCCCACACCCTCCCCTGAATCCTGACAAAAGCAGAACTCAAGTTTCTGCCTGGCCACCCTGGGCCCCTTGCTCCTTTGGACCACGTGTCTACCAAGTAATAAACCTTCTCTGAGCATCAGTGAAAGTGAAAGAAGAAAGTGTTAGTCTCTCAGTCATGTCCGACTCTTTGCAACCCCATGGACTGTAGTCCACCAGGCTCCCCTGTCCATGGAATTCTCTAGGCAAGAATACTGGAGTGGATAGACATTTCCTTTTCCAGGGAATCTTCCTGACCCAGGGATCAAACCCGCATCTCCCACATTGCAGGCAGATTCTTTACCATTTGAGCCACCAGGGAAGCCCGTGAGTGTCAGTAAGGCTACCCAAAAGCCCAAGATGAAACTACCTACTCACTCTTTCAACAGAAAATACCAAGGAATCTGTCACAGAGTGGTGGACTGTTAGTCTGGAAGGAATGGCAAGTGACTAAGGCTCTTACCACCCTCCCTAGACATCACTAATCCATCTCTCCTTCTCACTAGGGCCATAGTTAACTTCAGAATTCTTCTTAACACAGTGCTGCATCACCAATTGATGAGAACCAGCTCATGAGGTCAAACTGATTTGCCTCCCTATTCCAACCCAAGCCTTTCATTTTGCAGAAGAGGAAATAAAGGCTCAGAAGGGGAAGGAGACACACACCCAGGGTCACAGAGAAAGCTGTCAACAAAACCAGAGCTCTAACCCAAGACTCCTAACTCCCAGGTCCTGTACCACCTGTCAGGTGTTTCCTCCTCCCCTCTCACCTTAGAGAAAACCCTGACTCACCGAACTGATGACTCTGAGTGTGGTGTTTCCATCACAGGGGGCGTGCCCCTCCCAACAGCACACCCCTAGGGCATTAACGCAAGTCTTCTGTTAACTTCTGAGACACCAGTTTTCAAGAAAGGAGGTGAAGACAGTCAAAGTAGCTTCCAGGAGGAGGTGATGTGATGAGAGTCTGGAAGAAAAAAGGAGAGCTTTGAGGAAGGGCTGGAGAGGACACCTGTCCTCCAGGGCTTCCAGTAGCCTGTGGGGTAAAAAAGATGGGCTTTGGAGATAGTTGTGTGCACTTGAGCCAATCATTCAAACTCTTTGATGCTATTTCCTCCTTTAAAACTGTCCAAACTCCTGGGTCCCCGAACCTGCCTTTTAGGGACCTCAGTGCTAAACTGCTGGTGCTAATGCCAAGGGACTCCTCCAGGTCCAAGTGCTAACGAGTTCTAGATCCTATTCTCCCTGTCTTTCCCCTGACTGATGGGGTCTGTGTCCCTCCCCAGATGCTCTGTGACACAACCAGCATTCAGGAGTGTGTACTGGGGAGAGGGTGTTGGAGGGCAGGGGCCCGACTCCCAGCTCCAGCCCGCAGTGTATGACCCTGAGCGGGTCATTCAGCTTCTCTGAACCTCCATCTCCTCTTCTATAAAATGAAGTTTACTGGCCACCTGGACCCAGCCCAGCTCTCTGGGCTGGACTGGAGACCAGATGAGTTAATGAGCAAGAAAGTACAGTGATTTTCTTTTTTAAAGCAAAGTTCTTATATACATATACTTATCTATTTTTTGGCTATGCTGGGTCTCAGTTGCTGCACAGGCTTTTCTCTAGTTGGAGCAAGCAGGGGCTACTCTCTCATGGCGGTGGCTTCTCTTGCAGAGCACAGGCTCTAGGGTGCTCGGGCTTCAGCAGTTGTGGTTCCCAGGCTCTTGAGCACAGGCTCAATAGTTGTGGTGCAGGGGCTCAGTGGGTCGGCAGCATGTGAGATCTTCCCAGACCAGGGATGGAACCCATGTCTCCCGTGTTGGCAGGTGGGTACCACTGAGCTACCAGGGAAGTCTCAACACAGCGATTAAATGCTCAGGCTTTGCCTGGCGGTCCAGTGGTTAAGACTCTGTGCTTCCACTGTCAGGGGAAGTGGATTCAATCCCTGGTCAGAGAGCTAAGATTCCCACATGCTGCAATGCTGTGCAGCCAAAAAAAAAAAAAAGAGCACAGGCTTTGGAGGCAGACTTAGTTCAAAACCTAGATCTGTCACTTACAAGCTGTATGACGCAGGGCAATTTCCCTGAGCCTACAGATCCTCATCTCTGAAGTGCAGATAATAATGCCTGCTTTAGGATTCTTAGATGAAATATAAGTATTGCTAAAATAAGGACTGGTACATGCTACATGCTCAGTTGGGCCCTCATATGATTACTTTGCATAACGTGCCTTTGTAAACAGTAAAGGACTCCATAGGTGTTGGTGCTTATTAGTCTGGATTGCACACCAGGTACAACCACTTCATGGGAAGGCTCCGAGACCAACAGGATCACCTCCCATTGCAACCCGGGGTGCTTCCACCCAGAGTCCAGCATAAATGTGAGACCTAGGTCCCTGCACTTCTCAGCTGATGTGGGAGCTAGCATGTGATGCTGTGATCTTCCCTGCCAGCATCTCAGCTCCTGGCCCCTCAACGGATGCTGGATGCTGGGTTTAAGGCCCCTGCCTCAACCTTGATCCAGCACTAGGGCTTGCCCACCACACCACACAGGCCAATCTGTGCCCATGTCAGAAGCCAGACTTAACCTCAGAATCCCTCTTAACACAGTACAGCCTTACCAACTAATGAGAACCAGTTCATGATGTAAAACAGATTTTTTTTAAACTTGTATCTGCAGAAGTGGGGGGTCCCTCATTTCTAGCCTTCACTTTCCCCCATCAAGGTGAGAAAGGTGGGTGACAGAGCTGGTGCATGGTTGGGGAGGGTGAGCTGGGCCCAGGAGGACACCAGCCTGAGTGGGGAGCACTCTGCCAGCTCCTCTCCTGATTACATGACTTTTATCTGCTCCAAACCAGGTTTGCACACACACTAAGCATAACAGGGAGAGACACAGGGCACAGAATTTCAAATGTGTGACTACACATCATACAGACCCATATAAATCATATTCATTTAAAGACACAATCACCTGTGTACACAGACATGCACACACACACACACACACCCCTAAGATACTCATCCACACCAAAGCAGCCACACTGACAGCCACCGGCACACACACACACACACACCCTTCCCCTGGCTCCTGCCCAGCTCAGAGAAGCAGGATGAACCTCATCCCTTCAGTGGGCAGGGAAGTAGGAAGTGTCCTACCTGGATCTATGGGTTCCCTTGGCCAGGCATGCACACTAGCTCTGAGCAGGCGCTTGTGTGAGCCTGCACACACACACATACATACACATTCATACACACTCTGGACCCCAATCTCACCCTCCTGGCCCCCATCCCCACAGGCCGGACAAAGGATCTCATCATGAGGTTTGTGGCAAGGAGATGAGAAGGCTGGCAGGGAGCAGCTGCTGTCACCATGGCTACAGAGCTGACCCACTTCTCCTCCACCCAGCTTGGCCCACCTAGCCCAGACAAGGAGGGACAAGCAGCTTTGGGCCGGGGGCCCTCTCCCATCACACGCAGTAAAGGTGTGGCCTCTGAGGGTGTGGTAAACGAGGACCTGAGTCTTCGTCCTGATACAAAGGCCACAGCAAGACATCGTCTGGGGAGAGCAGGGCGCTAAGCACCGGCCCCTGCAAGACTCAGGTATCCTCCAGCCTCAGGGCTTCTGGCCTCAGGGGCCCATATGGTTCACACACTTGCCCTGCACCCATTCTCAGACACAGTCCTCACAGCAGGGCAAGGGGTTGGGTGTCTGGACTCAACGTGTGTCCTCCAGACTCCAAAGACTCCAAGGTGAAACAGACCGAGAGCTGAGCAAGCCTGGTCTGTTCAGGACAAGGTTCCTGAGGGAAAGGCTGGGCTTCCCTACTTGGGCTAAGCTGCTGGGGGCACAGCCAGGTCTCCCTTCCTCAGACGGGGCTGCCTTGTATCTTCTCTCAGCCAGGGGGCTCCTGAGGACATGGCCACACATCTGCCCTCAGAACTGGGTTCACAGAGGAACAACTCGGCTCCAGACAGCTTAGTCTTGTGAGGAGACAGCTCACAAGGTAGGATGAATCACTCCTGCATGACAGCCTCCCGCGGCTCCATTTCCTTCAGGAGAAAGTGAAAACCCCTCACAAGGCCGACAGGAGAAGTGACCCAGGTCCTCTTGGACTCTTGCCCTTCCTCAGTATTCCAGCCACACTGGCATTCTTTTTATTCCTCAAAAGTGCCACTTTGCCTCCTGTCAGCCTAGAATGCTCTTCTCCAGCCTGTCCCCACCCTTGTGTTCTGGCGACCTGGGATCGGTCTGTCACACCACCTCTGCTGGCTCAGCCCCACTCAGTGCTCAGCCCCTGACTGGATGTCACATCCTGGGAGAGTCTTTCCAGACAAGGTTAGACTCCCTGGCATGCTACCCCAGACCCTATACTGTCTTTGCCTGTTATGGATTGAATTCTGTTTCCCCCCACCCTCTAAAAAAAAGCTAAGTTTAAAGCCCTAACCCCTGGTACCTCAGACCTTGTTGGAAATAGAGTTGCTGCAGATGGCAGATGTGGTTAGCCAAACTGAGGTCATCCTGAAGGAGGGTGGGTCCCTAATCCAGAAGGACTTATAAGACTATGGCTACGGGAAGACACAGATAGACCACAGAAAGAATCCCTGTAATGATGAAGGCAGAGACTAGGGAGACAGAGCAACAAGCCAAGGAACACCAAGCATTGCCAGCTGTCACCAGAAGCCAGGAGGGAGCCATGGGACAGCCTCCCTTGGAAGGAACCAACCCTGCTGACACCTTGGTTTTAGATTTCCAGCCTCCAGAACTGTGACACAATAAATTTCTGTTGTTTTAGGCCACCTGCTCTGTGGTACTTTGTTACAGCTGGTCCTAGGAAATGAATACACTGCTTGTCTTATCTTGATCAGTGCCTGCCTCCCACACCATGCCTGCCACCCCCACCCCCCGCCCCAGCTGTGTGTTGCTTAGAAAGAGAAACCATGCCATCTTTTGCATCCAGAATCCCCCAGTGCCTGGCACACAGTAGGACTCTGTAAATATTTGTTGAATGAATGCATGGTGACCTAAAATTAGCATTAACATAAAAAATAGTATTTATAGCTGGATAGTAGAATTGTGAGTCATTTTTATTTTCTTCATATGACATATTGTGTTTTCTAGAGTTACTACTTTAGAAACCGTATTAATGCTCTCATAAAGAAAAAGTGAAAATACATATTTTTCGTTTCAAAACATACATTAAAATAACAGACATTTCCACCAGTGTGTGTGTTGTGAACAGGGAAAAGTTCTGCTCTCTTGATAACTGTCTTTTTATTGATTAATTGATTTCTTCTCATGTCACAGGAGTGCCTTCTGGAGTCAGATTTACAGCTTGAGCTCTGGGGCCTTGCAGGGCATAGATTTCAGGGGAAAACATCCAGGCAGAGTGCACATGCTTCCTGGCCATCTCCATCACCCAATCCTTCTCACAGCTCGTGGCCAGATGTGGCTGCTATTGCCTGACAGGGGCTGCGAGACTTGGTCCTTAAGCATCCCACTAGAAAACACCCTGGAGCTGAAGGCCACTCCCAAACAGAAGCAAGATGCTGCCCTCAGTGGACACACTGGTCCAGAGCTTCGCAAGCTTTAATGTGCACAGAAATAACCTGGGAATCAGGTTGAAACACAGATTCTCATTCCAGGGGTCACAGAAAGGTGGAGCTTGAGTTTTTGCATTTCAAACAAGCTCTCAGGTGATACCACAAAGTTAGTTGGAGGACCATCCAAAGCACCAAGAGGTAAAGATAAAAATACCCTGGCTGCTCTGCAGAAAGAGTGAACTCTTTAGGATGGGAAGACCAGAGCAGGCATCATGGATCAATTCACTGCAGAACACCTCAAGAGATAGGTGCAATTTGGAGAAGAAAGAGGTGGAAACTAGCTGGGAAGGACTAGAGGAGGAATGGTATATTCAGAGGCTGGTGAACAGAGCAGTGCAGTTGAAGCAGGAGGTGGGTGCAGCTGCGGAAGAGAGGGCTGGGAACGTAGGCTGGGACAGCCCAGAAAGGGCTCTGAATGCAGGGCTGAGAAGTTTGGCTTTAATCCTGCAGGGAGTGAAATCTGACATGGCTTAGATGTAACATTTTACAGAGATCAATTGGACACAGGACAGAATCAGAAGAAAGCCTGATGGCTGGAAGAGCAGTCAGGAGGCACATAAGAAGGGCTGCACTGCTTCAGACAGTGCTGGTGGAAAGAGAAAAGGGGTGCAGGAGTCGTGGAAGGGCTCAGGGGACTGCCTGGAGTTGGTGATGGGACAAAGTTGGGGGAAGAGAAAAAAAACAGAATCCAACATGATTTACAGGAAGGGTGGGGGCTGACAGGTGCCACCAGCAGAGCATGTGGTCCTGGAGGGGAAAGCCGGCTTAAAGGAAACATGAATGCCCATTTTGGATATGATGAGTCTGAGATAATTTTGCAATTCCCCCATGGAGGTGTTGGGCAGGTAAGCAGATACCCTGGAGTTCAGGAGATCAGAGTGGATGGGAAGGATTTGGGTGTGTACCCCAGACGGAAAAGTGGGGTGTGGAAAGGAAGGAGAATGCTCAGAGGAGGGTGAGGAAAGAGTGAGAGGTAATGCCCACAGTTAGGGGGAGGAGGAAAACAAAATCCACCAAAGGAGGGAAAGTCAGCAAATCAGGGTAGGAGAACTCAGAGAAAATGTCACGAGTACAAGGATGACCAATCTGAAGACCTGACCACACCCTGACATGGAGACCAAGGAGAGGCCTGCGTAGCTCAGGATGCAGGAGGGCAAAGGAAGCCCAGAGCAAGAGCACAGCTTGAATGGAAAGCAGAATTTGGACTAGTGGAGAAGGGAGCTGGATTCCCTGGGGAAGGTCTGGGTTGCAGCACGTTGCCAAGGGGCCTGGGGCTCCCAAGCCCTTATTCTGGCTCAGCCCATGCAAAAGAAAGACAGTATTCCCAACCCACAGCACCTGCACATTCACCAACTACCGAATGCCCAGGGCCACAGCAGACAACTGGGGGAAGAGGTCTTTGGAGCAAAGTCTATTGCTGGGCAGCACAATTTATCATCCAATTAGGACTCTCTCTAAGAGTGAGCAGAGACGCTACTAACAATCACACCACAGCAACTTAAGACTGT
Organism: Bison bison bison; assembly: GCF_000754665.1. Classification (NCBI taxonomy): domain Eukaryota; kingdom Metazoa; phylum Chordata; class Mammalia; order Artiodactyla; family Bovidae; genus Bison; species Bison bison. The sequence goes on along the minus strand of NW_011495044.1, from coordinate 4,164,616 downwards.
CCCAGGCAAACCTTAGCCCTGGGGGATACTGGATCCCCCCAAATATTCATTTGGTCCCTGCCCTCCCTTCCTAGAAGGGGTGGTGGAACTGACAGGTGATAGGGACAGACTAGCTCAGCCTCAGAAGCAGAAGCCCCACTAAGGATGTGGGTGAATAGAGAAATCTCTCCCTCTCCCATCCCCGCTTTAGCCTGAGAGCTGACGCCCCCGCCAGGGACGCGGCAGCACCACGGACAGCGCCGCCACTCCCACCCCGACCCACCACCCCCACCGCGCGCTCCCTGCTCGCCTGGCCCTATTTGGTCAGGGCCACGGCTAGGTCGGATCAATATTTCATGGAGTAAGGGGCTCCGGTTACCAGACCCGCTCTGAGCCGGAAGGCGCCGCCTGCGCCCGCCACCTGCCCTAGGGACCCTCTCAGGGAAACCAGCAATCCTCGCGGCCCCAGCCCAGACAGACACCGCCCTCAAAGCCCTCCGCCTCCCCGCCCCGCAACCCCGGCCCCGCACCCTGTCTGAGGCACAAAGCCCCAAGTGCATGCCACATGCTTGCACGCAGCCACTCAGACACACCACACAGCCAGACACACACTCTACAAAGATTAGGACATACACAAAACAGACACACACCACACCCAGCACGCAAGCAACCTAGACACACAGCACACACACACACACACACACCAGATGCCTCACAGACACACAGTACACACAGACACATTCACCACAGACCCACAAGCACATCACACAGAAGACACCCTGCCATTCACACGTACTCACACAACGCACAGAGCCTCCCCACACAGACCCTCAGACTACCACTCAGAGGTCCATTCACCATGCACACATATATTACAAACTCTCTCTCTCAAACACACTCACACAATATATGCCTTCACAGAGACCCTTCGACATTTGCTGTGGATGCACAAGCACAGCCCCATACTACCCAGGCCCTCCACCCTCCTGGAGCCCAGGCCTGCCCTCCCACTGAGAGCACAGGAATGGGGAGGGGCAGGCAGGCCTTCCCTCCTGCCCACCTGGCCCTGGTCTTGAGCCCTAAGGATACATCCTCTGTGTCCTCTGAGGGGCCCTTCAAGGTCACTGTCCAATCCCCAGGGACAGGAGTTCAGCGGCACAAAGAGGTGGGAAAGGGGACAGCAAGCAGAACAGGGCCTTTGAGACCCAAAGCCTCCTGGCTTTGCTGTGGCTGGGCCCTAAGCTTTGGGGACAGCCTCACCCTCATCCGTGGACTCAGCGCTGTCTGGGACTCCAGCCCTCTGGGAGGACTTGAGGCCTGTCTTGTGCATGGAGATCGGGCGGACTGTGGAGTCTGCAGCTCCTGCTCCCCACAGCAGTTTCCCAAGTCCTGCTCAGAGGTGAGGGACACCCATCCAGACACCCCAACTCCAAGAGTCCCCCTCTCAAGCAAGGTGGAGGACAGTGGCCCACGTTCTTCTATCTACATGACAATCATGGCAGGATTCTCTGAAAGCACTCCATGCCAGGGCATGGTGTGAGAAGGGAGTAGGCTGGCACAGTACAAGACACTCCCAAATTCTCCAGGCAGATGGAAGGGAGCTTAAAGATTATCCAGGTCCACATACTTGATGTCTTTGGACAACTTCCCAGTCTTGCACTGTCTACATAACACTGTGTGTCCCTCAGTGATTTATGCCAAATCTCCATACCCCCATATGGCTCATTATTTATTTTCTTGAAATTGACACCATTAACTTAAATGCATTTATTTTAAATAGAAATTTTGCATGACTACTCTATATGGAAAGCCAATATCAATTTTAATAAATAGAAAATCACAGTAAAATAAGTACAGTGAAAACAAAGATATATTATTAAAATTTAGCTACAATGAGCTGCCAGTCAAGATCTCTGCAGGGTTTTTTTGTTTGTTTTTTTTACTATGCCACATAGTTTGCGGGATCTTGGTTCCCCAGCCAGGGATCGAACCCAGATCCCTTCAGGGAAAGGGCCGAGTCCTAACCTCCGGACTGCCAGGAAATCCCCAATATCTCTGTTTAAAGGGGAGGGCAGCAGGTGTTGGAAAGTTGTTAAAGACACATCACCAAGGCACTTTCTCTATGGGACAACCGTGGACTTCATAGGGTTGAAAGGGGAACCAATTTTCTCAGTATGCGAGCCAAGGGCGGGCAGTAACACGTCCGTGAGCCACTGAAAGTCATCTCAGTTCTCTCTGATGGTAGCAGGCCCATGTTGGGAAGGAAGCTCTAGGCCTGCCTGCCGCCTGCAGGAGCTTGGATGGCACAGAGGCCAGCTGGCGCCCTGTTGCCACATTCCATTCTGGTAATAACAATCCTTAAAAATTGCTAGGTTCTCTCCTATTTACGAATTGTTCTTACACCTACTATCTAATACAAGCCTCACGGCAGGGATGACCATGCCCATTTCTGAATGAGAAAATGAGGTTCTGAAAGGTTAAAAGACTCCCAGAGCCATACAGCTATATGGAGTAGGTCCACACGGAGGAGCCCCTCAGCTCCTAGGCAGATGCTTTTTCTACCCTGCCTGCATCCTTCCACCCCTCTGGGCTGGCCCCACGCTGGGCAGTAGGGAGCAGGCACGGCAACCTGGTGTCTGCCTGTGAGGCCCAAACGATCCTGAAAGGCAAAGGGGCAAGTGAGTAAGGAGCTAAGGTTAAGAACTGTTCCTTGGGAGTCACACACTGCTGTCTGTCCCCAGCCTGTAAATGTCACTTCTCTGAACCTCAGTTTCCTTGTCTTTAAAATGGGGATAACAGAGACTTTCCTGGTGGTCCATGGCTAAGACTCTGTGCTCCCAGTTTCAGGGGGCCTGGGTTTGATTCTGGTCAGGGAACTAGATTCCACAGGCCGCAACCAAAGATCCCAAATGATGCAACAAAGACAGAAGATCCTGCATGCCACAACAAAGACCCGAATCAGCTACATAGATAAATACTTAAAAAAAAATAAAATGTGAATAATAATAGTACCTATCTTATAGGGTATGAGGATTAAATGAAATAATACATGTGCGGCTTCCTTGGTGGCTCAGTGGTAAAGAATCTCAAGGCAGGAGACACTAGGGAGTTTGATTCCACATGCCCAAGAGCGACTGTGTCCACGTGCCACTATACGTCTGTGCTCTAGAGCCCAGGAACCTCAGCTACTGAGCCACACGCCCCAGCTACTGAAGCCCCTGCACCCTACAGCCCATGATCCACAATAACAGAAGCCACTGCAATGAGAAGCCCAAGCACTGCAACCAGAGAGTAGTTCCAACTCGCTGCAACTAGAGAAAAGCCCGAACAGCAACCAAGACCCAGCACAGCCAAAATAATTTTTTTACAAATTTAAATAATAATAATGCATGTGTATAGAGTCTGGTACAGAGTAAGTGCTCAAAAACTGCTTATTACTAGGAAAGTATAAGACTAGAAATAATACAGGTAAAGAGTGCCTGATGGGGAGAAATAAAGGCATGCATGGTGCTTCACTGAGGGGAGGAAATGAGTTGAGTTCTAGGAGATGATACGATTCTGGCAGAGAGAACTGTCCTGACTGCTCACGCCCTTCTCAAGCCTCTCTCTCTACTCTAAAGAGAGGTGAGAAAATCAGGGTCTCACCTCTCTAACTGTCTGTTCAGGCCTCTGAATGACATTTGACAGGTTCTTCAGTTCCTGCCCTGGGTACTGCCGCTGCCCCAGGAAAAGACTCCCCTTACAGTCAAAATGCTAGGTCTGTTTTCTCCAGGTACTACCAGATAGAAGGCTGAGGCCAGGCCCACATGGCACTGTAAGGGTTATAGCAGATGTCTCTTGAAGTACTTGCCCAGATAACTGACAAACAAGAGCCGTGTCTGCATGTCTGACTTTGTGATCCTTCCCAGCAGGCTGCAGTTGATTGGACCAAGGTGGGCACCTGACCTCCCCAGAGCCAATCAGATCCTCTCCTGGGAGTCTGGACTTGGATCTGCCAAGCCCTGGGTTCTATCTCTGAATGTAGCTGGAACTGAGGGATGAAATACAGGAACTATAGGTGGCCCCCATGTCTGGAAAAGCAGAGCAAACCCAGTAGGTGGACAGAGAAGGGTGAAGGCAGTCAACAAGGTACAGAAATCAGTTGCTTCAATTTCTCTTGGCCAACAGGTCTCACCTTCTAGAAGCTAATGATTTTCCTACTCCTCAGTTCCCAGGAACCCCTTGCGTCCTCATAAGAAACCCTTCTTTATTACTGAGGCTGGTTTGAGTGGGTTTCTGTATATAAGCAAAGACCTAATTAAGGACAGGGGAGAAGCTGGAATCCAGAGGCACAAAGATGAACAATCACTATGCCTGCACCGGAAGAGCTCAGTTTCACAGGAGACAAGGAAGAAAAGATGTGGACTCTGTGCAGATATGACTGAGTTGGGGGTGGGGGTGGGGGACTTGGCTCAGGAAGGGCCGGGAGGGTTCCTGGGAGGCTTCACAGCAAAAGAGGCAGCTAAGCTTGATTTTGAAGAATGAAGGATGTTCTCCAGGGAGACAAAGCAGAGGTGGGGAGGCGTTCTGGGCAGAGGGAACTACAAGGGCAGAGGCACAGAGGCACAGAACAGCCGGATGTGTTAGAGGACCAGGAGTTCAAAGTGTGGGGAGGGGGTAAGAGGGGAGACGAGGCTGGAGGGGGTACAGATCATAAAGGGCTTTGAATCCCATGCTAAAAAGCCAAGGCACTTCCTGCCCTCAATGGGGAGCTATTGAAGTATTTTAAGTAGCAGTGGGTGACAGGGTCAGTTCTGTGTTTTGGGAAGATCGCTCTCGGGTTGGACAGAGAAAGGCCTGGAGAAATCAAGCCTGGAGGCAGAGAGGCCAGTTAGGATGCTGCAGCAATGATTCATCTAATCCTTTCATTCATAGAACAGCTCACTGTTTACCTACTATGCGCAAGGACCAGGCAAAACTAGATTCCTGATCCCACAGAGTCCATAGTCTAGCGAGAAAGAGGGACGAAGAAAAGCAGGTCAGGTGTGATGTTGTGAAGAAGTACAGGGTCCTATGGAGGGGGCTGATGTTTAGTTTCTGGTTTAGGCTTCTCAGCAGAAATTATGTTCAAGCTGGTATCTGAAGGAGATAGATAAGGAGGGGGAGGGTATTCCAGAATGTGGGGACAACAGCCGAGGGAGAGGGCGAATGGTACAGACGATGCAAAAAGGTAGGCGAGGACCAGATCCCACAGGGCCTTGCAGACTACGTCAGTCCGGCTTTTATTCCAAGAAATCTTGGAAGGGTCTTAAGCAGGGAAATGACACAATCAAACATTTATCTTTCGAAGATCACTCTGACTATAGTGTGAAACATGAAATGAAGCCGGGCAAGAACAGAAACATCAGGAGACCGGTTTAGGAGGCCGTCACTGTGGTCCAGGTTGAGAGCTGAGGCGAGGCTGGGCTGGAGCCAGGCAGTGGACAGAGAGAAAGATGACGGAATGGGGAGGGAGTCAGGAGAACCAACAGCACTTGCTAAGGACTGGCTGTGGAATGTGGGGGTGAAGGAGAGGGAGGTGTCCAGGAGGACTTCCAGCTCTCCAGCTTGAGCAAGTGGGTGGCTGGTGGTGGCAGAGACGAGGTGGGGACACGAGGCAGAGCAGGTGCCAGCAGGCGGAGCTGGGGCCTGAGTTTCCACCTGAGACTGATGGTGAGACATCTAAATGTGGTCCATGAAGTAGTCATACAGGTCTTGAGCCCAGAAGAGATTAAAGTCAAGTCAAGGAGATTACGAGGGAGTCGGGGGAGAGTGGGCGGTACAGGACAGTTATGAGGAATCGTGGTCACAGCAGGGCCCGGGAGCAGAGGGACCAGAAGCTCTGAGCTTGGAAAATCAGAACTGTGAAATCCAAAGGCCACCTCTCAACCCTGGGAGGCATCTGGCTTCAGTTCCATCTCTCCTAGCCAAGTATCACTTCTAGGCACAGGCACTTCCCGGCTGAGACAGCCCTCCCTTCCCCACACACCTCCTTCCTTCTCGGCAAACTCCAAGTTACCCTGCAGACCCGGCTCATCCTGGGGAAGACCTCCCTGGTCCAGGCATGTGCTCTCCCATCTGACAACCCGGGGTTGGAACCCCAGATCTGTCACTTGATGGCTGTGTGACTTTGGCCAAGAAACTGACTCTAACTCTCACCATCTATACAAGGGCAATAATCTTCCTACCTATTCCATAGGGATGTTTGAAGATGAAGATGTCAAGTGCTTAGCAGAGAACCTAGCACACAGTAAGCACTAAATAAATGTTACTATTATTAACATCCCACCCACCTTGGGACAGTTAGTCATGCCCTCCACCTCACACCTCCTCCATTTGGCGACTCTTTGCAGTCTGCATTGCTCCCTGCCTCTTCCTATTCCAGCCTAGTTTGTGGGGCCATATAATACGCAGGGCCCAGTGCTAAATGAAAAAGCAAGCCCCCTTGTTCAAAATTATTAAGAATTGCAAGATGGTGACAGCCAAACATTAAATGAAGTGCAGGGTTCTTCCAAGCACGGGTTGCTCTGTGCAACCACAGACTGGTGAATCCAGCCCTGCCCCCACCCTCTGCCAGCCCAGGGCCTGGCCTGGATTCGGGGTCAGCCTCAACGCAAGAGAGTTAAAATGCCAACTGACATAGCAATAGGGTTTTGTGATTTCCATCTGGAATTTCATTTTATCCTTCCTATGAATACATAACATCAACATAGCCGAGGATACTGCAGATCAGAGACAGGTGTGCCTTGCCAGAGGTTTCCCACCCCCACGAACTGCAGAGCTGGGATGTGAATATATGCCTGCCTGGTGCCAAAGCCCTGCCTCTTATGCTCTGGTTCCCCAGGGAGGTTGGGAGAACATGGGCCCAAGAGATAAACTTCGTCAACAAGGCCCAGAGAGAGGGAGCTGAAGGGACTGGGACTGGCCTCCTTCCCCCCGGAATGAGTCACATAAACAACCTGCCCCCTGGGCACCCAGGCTGCTGCGCAGGGAAGGGGTATGAGAGGGCAGAAGGTCACCCCCGAGAAGGCGCTGCCTGAGGGCCACAGACCCCAGCCCGCATGCTCTGGAAATCAGCCCTTGCCCTTTCTGCTTCAGAATCTTTGGAGGCTGCCATTGGCTTCAGGATAATTCCCAAGTCTTTAGTGTCCTGCTAGACAGACCAGGAGGTCTGGCCTGACTGTGCTGACTCCTGCCCCCTTGCTCCCCCTCCTTCCCTCTGCTGCCCTCCCCACCATGCCAGGCCTGTTTCCGCAACATCAAAGCTTTAGCACACCCAGTTCCCTCCTCCTCTGCCTCCTCGACTCCTTGTCATGCTAGCCTCCCTGCATCTCTTTTTTTCCAACACATGTCACATGTGTTATTACCTGCTCTGGGCCGTCTCCCGGCTAGAATGCCCACCCCATGGAGGCAGGAGCTGCCTGACACACAGAGCTGAGAGCATCAGGTGTCCTGCGACAGATGCAGAAGAGCCCTGTGCTCTTTCTCCCCTTCCCCCCACGCCTCCCCAACCCTCTTTTTCTTGTCCAGGCTTCCTGAACTCAAGGTGTGAGGAGCCCAAATTTACAAAGGCAAGAGAATCATCACATAGCCTGCACCTTCCGTCCCTCAGTCCTGGGCTACGGGCTGTTCATCCAGTTGTACTGAATCCACCAAGCATCTTCTAGATGGGGTGGGGCAGTACAGGTGTAAATGATTCCTATTTTTCAGAGACGTCTGAATCCTGAAGTGTAACAGAAGCTGAAGTGGAGGATGTGGGTCCTGAACCCAGGTCTCTCTGGTGCCCAAGAACCTGGAGTCCTCTCTGCCTCTGTGACTCACTGTTCCCAGGCAGCTCACCTCCAACCAGAGAGCGACTGTTTCTAACTCGTGGCCTCAGTTCACACACAGCCCGGGCAGCATAGCTCCTTTGTCAGGTCAGCAAAACACCAGGGCAGGAGACAGCTCCACTGTCAGTGAGAAGCCAGTGCAGAAGGCATCCCTCCCCTGAGTTAACAAGATGCCAGTGGGGGAGAATCACGCCCCAGGTCAGCCAAACAGTAGAAGGGGAGACACCCCTAACTGTCAGCAAGGAAGCATTCTTGCACCCCAAGTCAGCAAAAAGGCCAGTGTGGGAGACACTTCCCTACCTCCCCCTACATGTCTTGGGTGTATACAAAGTCTTCCAAGGTGGTGCTCCTGGGGTGGGGGAGTCAGTGGGGCTGGGTTTCGGCTGCTGCCCAGGGCAGACAAGGCTGCAGCCTGGGAGTGGGATAGACCTGGGTGAGAGTTCTCACATGGCACTAATGAAATCAACCACCAGCCTGGCCCCTCCTCCCCAGGGACCCTCCAGCCTCCAGCTGATGCAATGCCCAGGCCAGATAATTGTTTTCTTCCCTCCTTAAAGGGCCAGCTGCTGTTGCAGCTGCAGGCATCACCCAGATCCCTGACAGACCCCACAGAGCTTAGCACCTGGTTAGGGACAGGGCACGCCCAGAAAGGAGCAGCTCAGCCCTGGGCTCCGCACAGTAAAATCCAATTATGTACAGAGAACCAGAAGTGTCTGTGGGCAAGGAGGGAGGGAAAGAGGAGAGTTCAGGCAGAGACAGTGCCTGGTCCACTGAGACCTCACGCCCCAAGGGATGGGATCTTGGTCCCTGCTGAGTCCTCAGCCCTGGGCTCCTATCTGCCTGTCCCGTCAGGTCCTTGGCCCTGGGCTTGCTCAGGAGTTCAGCAGTTACCTACTGAGCTCCCCTGAGTGCCAGCCTCTGTGCTAAGCAGCTCAAATCCACCATTTCATTTTCTCCTCCCAGCAGATCTAGAAGGTGGGTATGTTTTATTGAAGGAGGCTCAGAGAGGAGAAGTGATTTCCTCAGTAGCGCATAGCCAGAAAGTGGCAGAGCCTGGGTTGGAAGCCAAGTTTGCCTGACTCTGGGCTTCATTCCCTGCAGAGGGTCGGGTAGGTATGGAACCCCAGGGCTGGAGGTCTCTAAGCCAGGCAGCGGGACAGAGGGCGGGGAAGGGGTCTGTGAGCCCTAAACAGGCTCCAAAGGGCGCAGAGCTTGGGCTACGCACAGGTTTCACAGACCCCTTCCCCCCGCCTCACCTCCACAAGAGAATGCCCCATTAGGCTGCCCACATGTCCCCAGGGATAGTTGGCAGCTGCCTGATGACAGACTAATTGGTGGCTGGCAGCAACGGTGGGGCTGGTTAGTTAACCCCTTGGTGACCAGGCCTGGTCCAGAAAGGCCCTTGCCCCACCACTTCAGGCCCCAAATTCAAGGACCCCAGACTTAAGTTACCATGAGCAGAAGACTGGACCAAAGGGGTGGCAGCCTTCCTCTCTCCATCCAGACCACACCCCTGGGACTGGAATTGGACAGTGATCTTCATCCAGGCTCCCCAGCCGCACAGGGCCACATCCAGAGAGCCCCCAGGTGGAAGGGCAGCCAACACCCCTGTTCTCTGGCCTTGGTAAGGCATTGCTCTCCCCAACCAGGACCATGGGGGCTATGGGCCTTCCCTGGGTTTCCAGGCCGAGGGTACTGGGAAGAAACCTCCTTCTCAGGATGGGTTGTCCAGAGAAGGTGATATGGGCATGAGTCCAGGCATCCTGGGGCCAGGAGGTGAAAACACCCTCCTCTTGAATGAGAGGATGCCCAGTTTGTGCACCAAGGGTCTTGCCAAGCCTCCTTGAACCCTGGATTCCCCACCATGGATTAACCAACTGCCTTTCCTGGCTTCCCAGGAGTCCCCTCTCCCCACCCTAGGGCTGGAGTGGGCATTACCCCTTTTCTTTATATGGGGTGGGGGTGGGGGGTCCTCTGGGCACCACCATGATGTCTCATTGGAGGAAAGAGTGGCCAGCTTCTCAACCAGGCACAGGCAGCAAAAAGAAAGGCAGGCTGCCTGCCAGCTCCCTTTCCAGGATAGATTTTAAGCACTTTCCAAAATGCCATGGGAGGCAATGCTGTTGAGGAGCAGGGGCCCAGGTGCTCCGAGCATCAGCAAAGAACTCAAGACTCTGGGGCCCTCTACTCCATTTTCCGGGCTTCTCCAACACCTAATGTTCCCTTCTCAAACCTTAGCCCCTACCCGAGTCATCACACCCACTGTCATCCTCCCTGAAACCTCCGCCCTAGACCCTGAACACTTAAGTCCCTACGTGGCGCCTCACCATCAGAGACCCTTCCCCCGCCCCGTGGTCCCCTGGACCTCCGTCATCCCCTCCCCACATCCATTCCTAGGCAAGCAAGGCCTATCGACTTACCCGGAGGTGGGGCCGGGGTCCAGAC
>NW_011495044.1:4154083-4154245 GCF_000754665.1 Bison bison bison | reverse complement strand
TTTGAAATCATCTTTCCATTTAGTAGAACACGAGCTCTATTCTTTGTATTTTGCCTAGGGAATGATCAATGTCCTGGTTCAGATGGCAAGGCATCCGCGCGCAGGAGACTGGGGTTTGATCCCTGGGTCGGGAAGATCCCGCCGGAGAAGGAAATGGCAACC
>NW_011495044.1:4146451-4153945 GCF_000754665.1 Bison bison bison | reverse complement strand
TGTTGGTGGGCGGGGCCTAAGGGAATCTGGAGAGTCTCGGTTTGCCTGGTTGGGGGCGACTACGCTAATAAGGCCTCGAAGGGGCGGGGTCAGAGGACACTCCAAGCCTCTACTTTCTCCGGAACGCTCCTGCTAATGCTTGTCTCCCCGCGACCCCACCTCTACGTCTTTCTGTTCTTTCTCATCTTCCTTCTCTCTGGGGATCTCACAGGACCTTACTGGCACCACGATACCCCTGTCACACCGTGGACCAGATCCACGAATGTCAGATGATGAGAGAAGGGGGAAATGATCTACAAACTTCAAATCCAGTTTACAGATGCAAAACCTGAAGCCCAGAGAGGAGAGAAGGCTTGCCCAAGTGCCTGCTATGAAGAAAAAGACTTTACGATGTCCCTTTCAGACAGAGGGTAAGAGAGTAGTGTCCTGCCCTGAGACCCTCCGCTCCCCTCTTCTTCTAGAGCAGTGGTTTACAACTTAGGGTAATTCTGCTCCCCCAGTTCCAGACTGTCTGGAGACATCTTTGGTTTTCACATCTGAGATTGCTACTGGCATCTAGTGAGAAGAAATGAAGGTTGCTGCAAGACATCTACCAAGGCACGGGACACCTTAAATGTCACTAATGCCAAAGCTGAAAAACCCTGCCCTACGACTTTGCCCTCTGCCTAACTGGAGCTTCCAAGTGGGCTCCCTGAGCACTAGGACTCAAGGACACTGTATATAGTCTCTCCTAGAGTCGTGCCTGTCCCATCTTCCTGTGCCTAACATTGCTCAGCTGGTCAATTCCACTTTTGGGCTCCAGTGTTCTAAATTCACTGACTTACAGAGGCGCCAGTATTATTACTATTTGCCTTCCTAACTGTTCCCTGAAGGCAGGCAAAGCAAGTAGTCTCCCTGCTGAGGGCATGGATTACAATGTGACTGGGGAATGGAAAGGGGAGGGGGAGGGGGGGAAGGAAAATGACTGGGATTATTTAATAAAAACAACCCTCCTGAGGATGGTGGAGGTGAAGGACAGGGAGAGCAGAATCTGTGAAGATGTAGAAGAGATGGGAGGAATCCAGACTGCTCTGTGCTCCTCCCATGTGCCCCATCACAAAGCCGTGTAAACCAGTGGCTCCCTTGGGAATTGAGGTCCCTTTGCACATCTGATGAAAACTTGGACACTCCCTCTGGAGAAATGTGCAGATGTACACTTCTTACATAATTTCAGGGACCCCAAAGCTCCATAATGGCTTCCAGAAGGATTGGGCAGGGGGTAGAGGGAGGGATAGAGGTTCATCCTTAAGTGCACATAGGAGAATAAACATGCAGGGACAAAAAAATAAAGCTGGAAAAAAGGAATGAAAAGGGATTTGCCTTACCTGGTTTCCCCTCCCCCCACCCACCCTCCGAATAGCGCAGCTTATGGGATCTTACTTCCTGGACTGGAGATTGAAGCCATGCTTAGCAGTGAAAGTGCCCAGTCCTAACCCCTGGACCTCCAGGGAATTTCTGCACGTTACCTGATACTAAAACATATTCAGGGGGCTCCCCTGGTGGCTCAGTGGTAAAGAATCCACCTTCCTATGCAGGAGACACGGGTTCAATCCCTGGTCCGGGAAGACCCCACATGCTGTGGATCAACTAGGCCCATGCACAACAACTATTAAGCCTGTGCTCTGGAGCCGGGGAGCCACAACTGCTGAGCCCATGTGCCGCAGCTTCTAAAGCTCATTCACCCTGAGCCCGTGCTCTGAAAGCAGAGAAGCCACCACAATGAGAGGCTTTTGCACCGCAACTAGAGAGTAGCTGCTGCTCACCACAACTAGAGAAAAGCACGAGCAGCCACAAAGACCCAGCAGAACCAAAAATAAATAAAACAAAAACCATATTCTAAAGCCAGTGTATTCAAAGCAGTGTGGTATTGAAGCAGACCTAGAGGAATCAGTGAAACAAAATGGAGAGCAGAAATGGACAACCACACAGGGGAAATCCGTGTAGGATGAAGGTAGCACTCCAGGAAAATGAGGGGAAATTCAGTATAGGCCTTTTAACAAATAGATGGACTATCAAGCAAGTTATTTGGGAAAATAAGAGAGAGCTGTGTTCTTACCCTACACGGGTATAAATTCCAGGTGAAGCCCATATTTAAATAATAATGCCATAATGTACCAGAAGAAAAATAAGTGAATGTTTTCACAACCTGGGGGGATGGAATGGAAAAGACTTTTCTAAGCATGATGAAACCTGTACGCCAAAGGGAAAACATCGATAAATTTGACTATAAAAATTATAAAACTATAAAAACTTCTATAGAGAAGTGTGATCATATTCAAGTTTGAAAGACTTGAAATACAAACTGGAAGGGCTGCATTCCAGTTGCCCTCTTCTCTTGCCCCTCTGGCCTGCCAGCCCCTCCCCCGAGCCGCGAAGGGCATGAGCAGAAGGGACGGATGTGGCAGTGACACTCAAGGCAGAGTACATCGAAAAGGCTCCTCCCACGGCACCCTGGCCAGGGTCCACCTGTTCAGGGGCCGGGAAGCCCCGGAAATCCCAGCCTGACCATCTGGGTCCACAGCAGGTGCCTTAGCACAGCGGAGCCAGTCTGTGCCGAGGCTGCTCACCACTTCCCTCGTGTGGCCATAGCAGGAACTGCAACCTTCGATTCCGCTTATGCCGTTTCCCAGAGTTAAGGCAGGAAGACTTTTTCTTAATGTAAATAAGAGTTAAATTTTTGAGGAAGCTAATAATGTTCCAGACCTTGTGCTAAACACTTAACATAGACTATTTCCTTTGACCCTTAAAACAACTCTTCTAGGGGGGTCCTCTGTATTATCATCTCCATTTGACAGAAGAGGAAATAGAATTTGGACGAAGTGACTTGTCCAGTCTCTTAAGTGGTGCCATCAGGATTCAAGGTCTGACTCCTGGCCCTACTTTTAATGCAAGAAAGCCAAATCCTTGGAGAAACCAATAAAACAACGTGTTTTTTTAAACCTTGATCCCAGCCTTATCCCAGGTGCTGGCAATTTAGAATTGAGAAAACCAGCCATTAGGAGAGACAGGCAGAGAAACATTTCTGACTCAATGAATCCTGGAAACAGCAGAGAACATGTTAATCCCAGGAAGGGGTGGAGGGGGTGGGGAGGGATCCCAGAGATGTCCTTGAAGCTGAATCTTGTCGAGTTTCAAGGAAGGGTGAAGGAGTGGAACAGAACCTACAGGCCTCCTGTGAGAAGGAACACTGGGGCTTTGGGGAGGAGCTGTTGGGATAGCTGGAGATGAGGTCGGACAAATATACTTGACCAAGCTAGAGTTTGGGCACAGAGGAGTCAGGGCACAAAGATTTTGAGAGCTTTTCCATGTTTTCTGTTGATTTGGTCTAGGGACCATCTGCTCTGCCAATCCAGCCCGCCTTGTTCCTCCCAGATGTTCCCCATCTGGGGTCAAGGTGCAGGTTGCCTAATCTGGAACCGCGGGAGTCAATCTTGACTCACCCTTGTCCTCACCTCCATCCAATTAATTTCAGGGCCTGTCCTGCCTACCTCCTAATGCTCCCCAGGTTCCCTGTCTGCTCTCCACCCTCATGGCCACTCCCTTCCTCCAAAGGGCCATCCTCACTCCTGAACCCAGCTGCTGAACCCAGTGACTGGGTCTCACCACCTGCAGACTTTCACGTAAGTGAAATCCTTCTGCAGCAAATCTAACCACATTCCCCCTCCTATGGAACACCCCTTTCACTATTACATATGGAAATGGGTAAGTAACGAGGTCCTACTATATAGCTTAAGGAACTATATTCAATATCCTCTAATACATAATGGAAAAGAATATGAAAAAGAATATATATATGTACAACTGAATCACTCGGCTGTATATCAGAAATTAACACAACATCATAAGTCAACAAAACTTCAATAAAATTTGAAAAAAAGAAAACCCTTTTTATCAATTCATTCAACAAATATGGAGCAAGAATTTGTTACATGTCGAATACTGAGGCCACAACAATGGGAAGGATGTAGAATTTCAAGCCGATCGGGGTGGCAGACATCAGTCCAATGATTACAAGCTGGGATACGAGTCAGAGGAAGGCCTGACCTAGAAAGGGAGGTCCTAGAATGTTCCCCATGGTATCCATCCAAAGTTTGAATAGCAGTCAACCAGATCAAAGAGTCAAGGGTTGATGCAAAAACCTTGAAGGTGCTTCTCTGAGCCTCAGTTTTCTCATCTGTGTAAGAAGATTAACTGAGTCACTGTGTGTAAAGTCCTCAGAACAGGTCCTAGGATATAATAAATTTTCCATATGTGTTAACTATAATAACAATAAGGGTTATTATTATTATTATTTAAGTGGAGAGCCATTGGAAGTATATCAGCAAAGAATTACATGAAACTAGCACTTTTTAAAGATCTTTCTGGCTGTAGGAAGCATGGGTTGGAACAAGGGAATAACAGATTTGGAGGGTTTAATTAGGAGACTTTAACAGGGATCCATTGAGAGCTATGGGGCATTTAAACTAAGGCAGCAGAAGGGACTTGGAGAGAGTCTATGATTTAGGTGGTAGAAACTACTAACCTTGATCTTTGATTGGTGATGGGATGCTATAAGGGGTGGCAAGGGATCTCCCCAGATTGTGACCCTAGCAGCAGGGGATGGTGGTCATGTTCTTTACTAGGAAGGGGAGGCTAGAGGGGGACCAGGTTGGGGAGATGCTGAGTCCAGTTCTGGACGTGTTCAGATTCAGGTACGTTGGAGTATCCTGAATGAGGAGCTGCAGAAGCATCTGGTTAGGTCTGGAGTTCAGATGAGAAATTGTGGCGATTGAAATTGTTGAAATTGTTGAAATTGTTGACAAATACATGAATATTGTACCACAATCAACCCATCTGGAAAAGGTGGGAGGAAGGAGATAAATAAATGATTTTTAAGGTTTCTCCTGGTTCCAACACATGTTGGATTCCTAATGCTGAGGTTGGCGGTACTCCAGAGACAAAGAGAAAATGGCCTGAACTTGGCAGAGGCCCCTGGGAGGCTGTTTGTTATTCTTTCATCTGACTGTCTGTTACTGAGCAGCTACTATGAGCCACATGCTCTGCTGGAGATGGAAGGGTCAGAAGACCCAACCCCTGTCCTCAGGGAATGCACAGCCTAGTGTGGAAACAGAAAGGCCAAGAGCAATTCCGAAATAGGAACCCA
The DNA here is from genome assembly GCF_000754665.1 of Bison bison bison. Lineage (NCBI taxonomy): Eukaryota > Metazoa > Chordata > Mammalia > Artiodactyla > Bovidae > Bison > Bison bison. Next base: position 4,148,763 of record NW_011495044.1, on the reverse strand, counting down.
AGTGCCCTAAGGCAAGCCTGGGGGACCCAGGGATGCTTCCTGGAGGAAGTGATATCCAAGACCAGAGTGGAAGGTGAGCATAAGAAAGGTGTGTGGGGAATCTGGGCAGAGAGGGTTGTTCGCGTGGTAATTTTAACGGTTCTCATTCCTCTTGGGTTTTCCACTTTGGACTCTACCGATGTGCCCTGAGAGTCCATTTCAGATGCTGAAAACCAGACACTACTACTTGTGTCTCTTAGGTTGTGTTGAATTCACCTTCTTTTTCTGGATCCTTCTCTTCAAAACTCTTCCTGCCCAAACTCCACCCTCCCTGTCAGGTCTTGGATGAGGGTGGGGCAAGAGAAGTGCTCAGGGTGCAAATTTAGGGAGGCACTCGCTCTTAGGGGCATGCAACCTGCTTCCAGCCCTGCACCCTGATCACACAGGTGCTGTTCACACTGTGGATCCTTCTGTTTACAGTGACTCTCCCCCCACCCCCTGAATATTCATTGGAAAGACTGATGCTGAAGTTGAAGCTCCAATACTTTGGCCACCTGATGCCAAGAGCTGACTCATTGGAAAAGACTCTGATGCTGAGAAAGACTGAAGGCAGGAGGAGAAGGGGACAACAGAGGACGAGATGGTTAGATAGCATCACTGACTCTATGGATGTGAATTTGAGCAAGATCCAGGAGACAGTGAAGGACAGGGAAGCCTGGCATGCAGTCCACGGGGTTGCAAAGAGTCAGACGTGACTTGGTGACTGAACAACAACCTCCCCGCCCCATCCTACTCCAAGGCTCAGTTCAGATATCAACTCCTCCTGGACGTCTCCTGCTCTCCACAGTCCTCCCCCTGCCTCCTCCCTAGTCCAAGGTGGTCCTCTGTGCTCAAACAGCATGGTGAAGACCGCACAACACAGTGGTTGCCAGAGCAGGCTTCGGCATCAGAGTCCTGCTGTGCTGTTTATTATCTGCGAACTACTCTCTGAGCCTGTTTTCATGCGTGTCAAATGTGGTACCAACTTCACAGGAGAGCTGTAAAGATTAAATGAGAAAAACGTTTGTAAAGTGATCCCGAGTGATTGGCACAGGGAACTCAGTAAGTGTTCGTTATTATGACTTTGTTTATATTTCCTTCTAAAGCACTCCTATACTTAGAGATGTTTTCTAATTATTTTCCTGTCTTTGTCTTCATTATATCTTAAGTTCCTTGGGGCAGGGAAGAGGAGTAGGAGGGAAGAGATGAAGGAGGAAGAAGAACTTCCTGGATGACATTTAGCAGGAATGAAGGCTTATCTGTGACATAACTCAAGGAAAGAAATGACAAATCCTCTGGGAAAAGTTCTGGGCAGGAAATCTGGAGCCTTGGGCTTGAGTCACATGGTTCCAGGGATGGCACAGTGCCTGCCAGACTCACGTCCACTTTGAAGAAAGGCTTCCCAGACCACAAACCCGGTTGGGGCTCTGGTTTAGACCATATGGTCCCTCTGGCCTCTAGAGGTAGCAGATGGGGGCCAGCCCTGAGCCAAGGGTTACCATCTCATGTATTAGATGGTGACCTTTAAATAATAGCCCAGCACAGCCATCTGAGACAGGCCAGTTAGAGGCTCTCTTGAACCAAGGAACAGAAAGAAATTGTCAGGTGACAGAGGGAGGTGAGGTAGGGAGGTCAGGCTCCAGCGAAGCCCTGAGCGGAGATGAAGAGCAGGGACCAGCAGTAAGCAGCAGCCTGGCTGGAGGGAGGGAGGAGCAGGGCTGTGCAGAGACCGGGAGGCTGTGAGCAGTAAGTCCTAGAGTTGCCTCTGGTGTTTGGATGCCAGTCCTTGGGAGAAGCTCCTTTACATGTGAGCCAGAGGGGTCAGTTTACTGTTCCTGGCCACTTGATGAGTCTGACTCTACTTATCTTGGCAAGTCTCTGCTCCTCACTGGGCCTCAGTTGGCCTAGACCATCCTTAAGGTCCTCCCCAGATGGATGTTCCCTTTGAACATAACATGGAATGGTTTTTAGGTTGTGGGCCACTGAGTTCAGCATTAGTTAAGCATGCCCATGATACCCTAGGTCCCTAGAGAGCTTCAGTTCAGTTCAGTCGCTCAGTCGTGTCTGACTCTTTGCGACCCCATGAACTGCAGCACGCCAGGCCTCCCTGTCCATCACCAACTCCCGGAGTCCACCCAAACCCATGTCCATTGTGTTGGTGATGCCATCCAACCATCTTATCCTCTGTCGTCCCCTTCTCCTCCTGCCCTCAATCTTTCCCAGCATCTTAGTGGCTGGTTAAGGAGCCTGGAGGAGGAACCCAGCACACACCTGGCTTTGAATCTGAAACTCTC
>NW_011495044.1:4133458-4146351 GCF_000754665.1 Bison bison bison | reverse complement strand
GAAACTCTCCCTTCCGTTGCATCCTTTGTTGGATCACAGAAGAAGTGAAGAATCAGGCTGGGTGTTTCTCCAGTGTCTTTTGGCTGCTGAATGCCCTACCTGTCCCCGAACACTTTCCTGGAGCTGTGTCAGCATTCAGAGGATTTCAGTGCCAGGTCTGCACCAAAGAAAGCACCACTCCAGGAAGAATTTGAACAAAGAAATTTTCCTTTTTTGGTGTTAAGATTTCCTGCCTTCCAGCTGTTTGGCTTTCAGCCTGTGCCCTGCCTTCATCCCTCTCCTCTAACGACTATGTTGATAATAACACTTTCTTGCCTTTTTATGGGACTTTGTACTTTTCAGGGCCTTTTCATGCTTGTTATCTTATTTGATACAGAAACCCAGGGAGGATGGGCAAGAAGGAGGGATAGAAGGTAACACCTATCATTTCTCCCATGCCATCTATCCCCTTAAAACAATGTATTTTAAAAGAATTTAGAAAAATTATCCCTTCGTTCTTTTTAATTTTGTTTCTGCCACGCCACCCAGCTTGTGGGACCAGGGAGCAAACCCACGCCCCCTGCAGTGGAAGCTCGGAGTCCTAACCAGTGGACTGCCCTTTCTGCTCTTTAACAAACAGATGGAAACGTTGAGATTGAACTTGATTTGCCCAAGATCACAGAGCAAATTAGTGGCTCACTGGGTTTAGGAGGTTTCCAATCATGGATCATACTTGAGTAGGACTTGCCCAACACCATCTTGCAAGATGCTACTGGCCATGGCAAGGTACCTCTGAGAAAAGTGGTGTTTTGGGCACGGCTGCTCCTTTGAGGCTTCCAGGAGTCATCCACAATCTTACTTCTCCAGGCCCTGGAGAGACTTGACTACCCCCCGGTGGCCTGGATAGCAACAGGAACCCACAGAAGTAAAGGTAAGACATAAGGATTCAGTAACAGTTCCTCTGGTATCAGTCAGGATAAATGCCATTGGAAGAGTCTGTTTTCTTGTTTTGATTGCAGAGCACTTGCGGAAGGGTAAGACAGGAAATGTTGAGAACTGCGGGTTTATCCCTCCATCATCTCCTCTGGAAAAGAGGATGCAGAGGGGATAGTTCCTACCCCTCCTCCCTTCCAAAACCCTCGTTGGTGGCCAGGGCAGACCCTTCCCCGACCTGTCCGTATTGGGCCCCCTACCAACCGTGCTCGTTTTCGATTCCCACCTCATCATTCCAGAGCCCATCCCTTCCAGCCACAGCATGGAGTCCAGTTATCTTAGGAGGCAGGCAGTAAGTTCTCCATCACACGGTTCTGATAGGGAAAGATGAGGAAGCAGAAGGAGCGTGAGACTTTCTCTGTGCTCTCTCAAGGGTCCCCTGTGCTCCTGCCCCAGTGCCCCAGCAGGGAGCTTAATGTGCTTGCCTGTGGCATCACCCAGCTCAACACTGGCAAACAGCACACCTGGGCAGTTAATCATGGCAGTCAGCTTAGTGGCAGGGCAATACCATGCCAGTCTGGGTGAGGACAAGAAAACAGAAAAGGTGCTTGGAATTCAAACAGAGGTAGTTTATTTCAGAGAACTGGTTGGCTTGAGGGAGCAAAAGGGTAAGGTGGAGAAGACTAGAGATTAGTGGCTGCAGGAAGCCTCTTCCACCCCCAGATCTGGAGGAGCAGCTGGAAGGCTGCTACCAGAGCCAGAAGTGCCACTGATGCTACCGGGTTGTTGCTTTTGAAGTGATGCTGCCGGCAGAACTGCCAGGGGTCACTGGAGCCTAGAGCCACCTCTCCAGTACCACTGATACTTTTGGAAATACTGAAGGCCTCTCAACCCATAATCAACAGCTGCTGCCAGAGTCTCCAGTGGATACAAAGAGAAAATGTTCACATCTCCTCCAGCCATCCCATCTCCAGCCATACAGTTGCCCACCTGTACTTCCCACTGACTGAATCTGACTGGAAGTCAGCTAGCAAGAGGAGACTGGGAAATGTAGTTTTCAGGGCCCTCCAGGGCCTGGCACTCTTCAGTACAAAGAAGAACATGAAAGAGTCTAGACCGGAGCTCAGAGCAAACAGGCAAATGACTGGCACAAATGCGATTGAAACTTACAACTAATTTCGGCACCTAAAGGGATACATGTACGGGACGTCGGTTGACTATCTCATTTCTCCATTTCCCCCTTTCCAACAGCCCCTGATTTCCTTTTCAGGATCCAAGTATTTCCAGGAAGCTGACTCTATCAGGGAAAAGGAGGGCTGAGCTGGTCAATCCTACTGGCCAGAATGACTGGTTCAGGGTGGTTGTATGAACTCAGCCTGTCCAATCACAGTGAATCTCAGGATTTTCTTCTCAGGAGGAAAGAATATCCCTCAAGGCTAGGAGACTAATGTTTAGGTACATGTGGAACCCACATGCTTAGGGAGCTCTGGCATACTTGGTCAAGCTCATGCACCTCAGGGTGCCAATTGCTGGTCACAAAAAAGACCAGTTTACAAGCATCATGGAAAACTCTGGAAGGCAAATGAAGTTCTAGGAATCAGCTATTCTTCTCCTGGTCTCATCCTGGAACAGTGGCTTTACAATATGTTTTACTGTACCCTCAATAAGAAATAAATTTTATAGTACACATGTATTACTAACTGGATATATAACTGAAACAGAAGTTTCACAATAGTTTCCACAGCATTTACCCTTGCTATGTGTAATTAATTCAAATTTTCAATTCTATGCTATTCTTTTTTTTTTTTTAATAAAGCTGGTTGCAAACTTCTAAGTGGGTTTATGATCTACTAATAAACTAGGACCTGCAATTTGAAAAACATTGTCCTAGACTATGCCATCATCAATTGCTGCAAAATTTGACTGTTAATTTTAAGCATCCTGCTACTGCTAAGTCACTTCAGTCGTGTCCGACTCCGTGCGACCCCATAGACAGTAGCCCACCAGGCTCCGCTGTCCCTGGGATTCTCCAGGCAAGAACACTGGAGTGGGTTGCCATTTCCTTCTCCAATGCATGAAAGTGAAAGGTGAAAGTGAAGTTGCTCAGTCATGTCCGACTCTTCGCGACCCCATGGACTGCAGCCTACCAGGCTCCTCCATCCATGGGATTTTCCAGGCAAGAGTACTGGAGTGGGGTGCCATAACCTTTACTAACTTTCCTGCCTCTGTACCCTTATTCTCTTTCTTTGCTCTGAAGAAAAGTACACAGTGCCCTAGCTCAGAGGCCAACCTCTCACCCATCTGTGCTGAGGACCCCAAAATCTTACCGCTGCAGATCTTTTCTCTCTCTTTCATTGTCAATTTCTGCCTGTCTACTAAAAAATGCATAGTTTACAAAATTGCTCTGGAGTTTGCCTTCTTAAAACTAAAACAAAGTGAAAGTGAAGTCGCTCAGTTGTGTCTGACTCGTTGCGACCCCATGGACTGCAGCTTACCAGGCTCCTCCGTCCCTGGGATTTTTCCAGGCAAGAGTACTAGAGTGCGTTGCCACTTCCTTCTCCAGGAGATCTTCCCGACCCAGGGACTGAACCCGGATCTCCCTCATTGTAGGCAGACCCTTTACTGTCTAAGCCACCAGGGAAGATAAAACAAACCAACAAATAAAAACTCCCCTTGACCCCATTTCAACTTCTACTTCCTTGAGTAAAAGCAGAGTAGATGTGGTTGAATAGGACATGAAACAAAAGGGTGGCCTAGAGGTGAACTCAGTAGAAGGGGTAAGGACCGCACCAGGATGGCAAGCGGCGGGTGTTCCAGGGAGAAAGGCATCATAAATTCTGTAAGCGTACAGAAATCAGAAGTGAATTCCTAACCCAGAACTGCCTTCCTTAATTTCTTCTTTGGACACTTCTGCTTCCTGCTTCCCAAATCTTTGCTGTTGGAGCTTGGACTCTGGAATCAGGGAAGCTCAGGTTCAACCCCAGCTGTGCTGTTTTGAACTGGGTAACCAGGAATAAGGCACATCTCCTCTTTAAGTTTCCTCATCTGTGAAATTAGTCTAAGATCTATCTTATTGAGTGGGATAAAGATTAAATGAAATCAATATAGGTTAGCTCCTATTAACTTCCCTGGTGGCTCAGATGGTAAAGTGTCTGCCTACAATGCAGGAGACCTGGGTTCGATCCCTGGGTCGGGAAGATCGCCTGGAGAAGGAAATGACAACCCACTCCAGTACTCTTGCCTGAAAAATCCCATGGACAGAGGAGCCTGGTAAGCTACAGTCCACGGGGTCGCAAAGAGTTGGACACAACTGAGAGACTTCACTCAACGTATCTCCTCTTATCATCAAGGCTTTCCCTGATCATTATGCAAAACCTCACTCCCCCACTAATAATCATTACCCTTGTGACCACTTGTTGAGCAATCCCTCTGTGCCAGGTGATACACTAGGGACCATACAAACAGGGTTTCCCTGCCATGAAGGATTCCCTGGCACCTTCTCATTGTAGAGATTTCTCTTTTTGATCATTTAATTAACATTTTTAGAGTGAATACCATGCACCAAGGAGTGGACTGGCTTACTTGCATTCATTCATTCTAGCAAATGTTAATTAAACACCTATTATTGTGTCTGGAACTTACTAGGTGTTGGCAATACTAAGATGAACTTGGCTCTGAACCCTGAAGAGTTCACAGTCTAGTTGCACAGTAAGTGCTATGTCATGAGGATATTTTATGAGATGTTCTTTCCTTCTAGTTTCTTGGTCTATGCAACCCTATCTTTGGCTCCAGACCCTTGGCTGACTGTTTCTGATTGTGTTTTTCTGGCTTGATCTTGGAGTCCTACCTTCAGGACACACCTTTGGGTTCTCAGCTCCCCTCGTGGCCATCAGGATTAAGATTAAATTTTTTTGTTCCCTGTCTTTCCCTTCCTGGGATCCCCTTCCAGAGGAAAGATACTTAACAGATGTCCAGAAGACAGGAAAATTGCTGGTCTGGCTCTAACCCCATCACACTTTGAATACTTCTGTCTTAATTCACTCCATCTCCTAATTGCTAAACCCAGCTGACTTTTTGTCCCTTTGCTATTTTTTGCCCCTTTCTCTCTTTTTGGTATCATATATTATTCACTATCCTTTGCATCTTTCACTTCTACAGCTCAGAGGGGTTAAGGAATCTGTTCAAATTTTAAGAAGTAGAGTTGAGACTTGAACCTAGATCTGACTGACTCCAAAGCACACGCAATAGCCAATACTCCATGCTTTCTTCCCAAACAGACCGGCAGTGTGATCTGACCTGTCCAATATGTAGTCATTAACTACATAGTTTTTCAAATTTAAATTAAAATAAAATGAAGCAAAAAATTCAGTTGCTCGGTTGTATTCATTGTCTTCAAGGGCTGAACTGCCACATGCAGCTGATGGTTACACAGATATAAAACACCTCCATCCCTGCAGAAAGTTCCCCTGGATAGTGTTGGTTTAGATAAACAGCAGGACAGCATTGGATTAGATGGTGTTCTGTCCTCGGCCCCTTCTCTTTACCCCTTCCCCTCTTATTTATTCTCAAGGAGTGGGCAGCCCTTGTTTGGTCTGCCCAACTCTCTACTCCAGCTTTTCCTCCCTACTTGCTATCACACCATATTTGCAGCCTTACAGTGGCTACAACCATATTTACACGTGACCCTGTGCCCCACAATGATGTTGATTGGTTCAGGGGTAAACATCTGGCTAAAACTAGTCCAAGCAACAGCTCTTTCTCCCAGGAAGTTGAAACTGAGCCTAAAATCTAATCACCTGACTGATCTCTTAAATGGAGGTGCCCTGGGATCCAGGGGTGACATTTTCTTTGATTTGGATTGGTAAAACCGGTCTTCAAGGAGATAAATAACAAAACAATTATACATATTGGGGAGGGCTGGATCTTGGAGCTCAAAGGACGTCAGGCTTCTATGTCCTTCTCTTTCTCTGAGATCTGCCTTCCTCTGTGATGCCTTTGTGCTCAGGCAGGCTCTTCCTGTAAAGCAGAAGCGGTAGCCACCCACAGATCTTTATGACTCAAGACCTACAGGAGAAAAGTCTTGCCTTTCTATATTCTACATCTTTAGGAAGGCTTTGCTTAGCTTGGTTTGAGTCAAGTGCTCAGCTGTTCAGAAACTGCGATCTGTCTTAACAAGGGCTCCTAGAAAACAAAACCCGAAGAAGGGATTAAGTGCTAAAGCTTTATAAGGGATGCACAATGCTAGGGCAGTGAGGATGAGGGGGTAGGGAAGCAGGAAAAGATGGTAAGCAATGCAAGGAAATGTTTCTTGCTACTTCTTCACAATGAACTGTAAAGAGACACATCTAGTCTCTGGACAGGTCTACCCACTTGGACGTGCAGAAAGCCTTCAGACTGTTTGTATACAGAAACTATACCTTCAAACAGTCCATCAGAGGAAGGGAGGGAGAGTAAATTGTTCCTCCATTCATCATAGTTGGCCCTGAAATGAAAGTCGCTTAGCAGTGTCCGACTCTCTACAACCGCATGAACTATACAGTCCATGGAATTCTCCAGGCCAGAATACTGGAGTGGGTAGTTGTTCCCTTCTGCAGGGGATCTTCCCAACCCAGGGATCAAACCCAGCTCGCTCGTATTGCAGGTGGATTCTTTACCAGCTGAGCCACCAGGGAAGCCTATATATAGTTGGCCCCATGGGCAGTTAAATCTCTGGTACAGGTTATATCTCCTGTACATCACCGACCCCTTCAGCAGCTGCTTAGGAAGCCAGATCTCTTGCTCTGTGAGGTGGTGGGTCCTCAGGGTCTGGAAAGTGCGAGAGAAGCCAGACTATCCATGCTTGCAACTAGTTGGCTTCAGCCAGTGGAACTGTGAGCCTCACTCAGAGCTGGTCAGCCATGTCTGTGGTTGAGGTGGACCAAGCATCTAATGGTCTGGGAGGCAAATGATGCAGAGAGACTCTGAGGAGGCCCTGGGCCAAGGTGTGGGGCTCATTATGATTGGTCAGGATGGGTCACACACTTACCCCTACAGCTGATGGGATACAGAGGAGATGCTGTGAGCTCCTCCTCCCTCCCCTCCTGTCAGTTCAGATCCTCAGAACACAGACCTCAAGACAGGGTTAAATGCAAGAAATTCAATACGGAAAACACCTGTGAGAGACAATGGTGGTGGGCGGCTAGACCTGAGAGAGACTGGGAGAGGACCACCCAACAGTGAGCCAGGTCTGACCCTAAGTGAAGAAAAGAGAAGGCAGGAGTTCTAGGTGGAAGCACCTTAGACTGCAGTGCAGCTTCAAGGAAAGTTTGTGAGGTCACTGAGCAGTCCTTGAGCCAAAGTCATCCATCAGAAGAGCGTCACTTATCCTAGGCAGATGCCTGTCCAAAAATCCCTGCTGTGCTCAGTCAGTGGCCAGCTTGTGGGAAGTGAGGCCTGGGGGTGAAGGGCAATGGATCTCAGAGTGTAGCATGGATTTCAGAGCTCAGCAGCTGGGCTGCAAGTACAGTGTCATTACCATTGGAAAGGGCAAGGCTACTGAGCAGGCAAGACAAGTGTCCATCCCAGAGCTCACAATGATCCACTTGCCACGCTCTGGAGAAGTCCAGAAATCTTCATCTGGAGACTACCCTACTCCCAGGGGTGAAGCCGGGGGTCATACCACACACCTTCACTCCTCTTGCTCCTCACCTCTGCAACAGCAGACCAACAATCAAGCGCTTCAGTCCTCCGTCGGCAGCGTGACGTCTGCATTTCTATCTTCCTCCCTCCATTCTCACTGCTACTGATGTGCTCAGGCTCCTGTTAGATCTCGTCCTATGTGGAAGTCTCCAACTGGTCATTCTGCAACCCCACTCCATCTTGTTATCTCTGCCAGATAGCCATTTTGTGTGTTTGTTTTGGTAGCACTGAGTTTTCATTGCTGAGCGCAGGCTTTCTCTAGTTGCGGTGAGCCAGGGTGACTCTTGGTTGCAGTGCATGGGCTTCTCATTGCGACGGCTTCTCTCTTTGCAGAGCACAGGCTCTAGGTGCCAGGAATTCGGAAGTTGCAGCACATGAGTTTAGTTGCTCCACAGCATGTAGAATCCCTGCAGCAGGGATCAAACCCGCATCCCCAGCATTGGCAGGCAGATTCCTATCCACAGGCATAACTAAGGAACCCCCATGTAGTGGTTAAGCAGTTTTGACCATGTCATTCCCATTTGCAAAAACATCAATCACTGGGAATGTAAAATGGTATAGCTGCTGTGGAAAACAGTATCGTGGTCTCTCAAAAAATTAAACATAGAATTATCATCTGATCCAGCAACTTCACTTCTGGGTATGTACCCCAAAGAGTTGAAAGCTGGAACTCAAACAGATATTTGTACACCAATGTTCACAGCAGCATTATTCGCCATACTCAAAAGACAGAAACAGCCCAAATTCCATTGCCGGATGAATTTATAAGCAAAATATGCTATATACACACAATGGAGTACTATATGCAGCCATAACTAGAGATGAAAGTTTGCCTGAAAGGCTGTTCGACAAGAGGGCCCAGTCCTCCTGAGGTCTCTCAGGGGTTCAGGTCCACATCTTTAAGCGGTGTGGGCAGGAACAGCATTCAGGGGCAGAATGGCAGGGCCTGAGGCCAGGGGCGCTCTTGGCCTGATGGCTGCTGGTTCTGAAGGTGTCCTTGCCCTGATGCCTTCAAGTTGGGCTGCTGAGGGGAGCAAAGGAAACTGAGAGGTGAGTCATAGCGCAAGGCCCTAGTGGAAAGGCCCTTGTCCCCTGTGTGCCTTTGCACCTTCCTCAAGCATGTGTGTTTTCTCTACCCTCTTCTTCCTCCCTCCAAAAAAGAAAGGAATGAAAGTTTGGGATGTGCTATATGACATGGATGAAACTTGAACACATTATGCTAAGTGAAACATGCCAGACACAAAAGGGTAAATTTTGTATCGGGTTGGCCAAAAAGTTCGTTTCGTTTTCTCTGTAACATCTTGTGGAAAAGCCTGAACGAATTTGTTGGCCAGCCCAATATAATTCCACTTATATGATATACTTGGAATAATCAAATTCAAAAGGAGAAAAGAGAACAGGGGTTCCTAGGAGCCGAGGGTGGGGAGGATGGGGAGTTACTGTTTAATGGGCACAGAGTTTCAGCATGGGATGACGAAAAAATTCTGGAGACAAACAGTGGTGACGGTTGCACAATGATGTGAATGTACTTATTGCCAATAAACTGTACTCTTGAAAGTGATTAAAATGGTAAAAGTAATAAAAACAATAAGACTTCCACCACTAAGTCTCCTTAGCAGAAAATAAAACCCAAGAGCCTTAATCTGACCAAAATGTATTTTTCCAGATGCTTTTTCCCTTTTCATCATCTTCTATATTTCCTCCATCAACCCCCTGCTTCTATACGTGATCTAGTGGCCACCTATACATGGCATGCTCTTTCCATAATTCTACACATTTTTAAAATGTCACATCCTCACAAATCTTTCCTGAATTCTTCCCATTGTTTCATACTAAGTGGAAGTAATATCTTCCTTTTTGAACTCCCACAACATGTGAATTATATCTTTCTTTAGCACTTACTGGTCTTCTTTGATATCAAAGATGCCATACAATGAGATAGAGGCGTGTAGCTTAAGGTATTCTAGAGAGGTCCCTCTATAGTTTTAACACTTTAGGGAATCTACCATCATCTCAGAACTGGGCCTGTCTTACCATCTCAGAAGCCAGGTTTTAATAGCAAGCACAGAATGGAACCATCTCCCAGGAGGGCTCTTATATTCTCTCAGTTCACAAAAATGGATAGTTACATACACCAGGATCTAGTAGATTAATTTACAATGAAAAATGCAATTATCAAGAGAACTGGGATCCTTTAGGTGGTAGATCACTAAATTCTGTCCCAGAGGCAGGACACTTGCTGGGTGAGCACAGAATCACACCAGGAAGGCATATTGATCTTAAGAAGCATTTCTTAGCTGAGGCACCCAGAGATAATTCACCCACTGTAGGGATGACATGGACAAGAAAATCTTAATGCCCAGGTCAGTCTAACTGAGACAGGGCTTAGAGGGACAACATTAATGCTCGTTTCTGCCTTGTTTTCAGTTGTCATGTCTGATTAAGCCCTTTAGTTCACAGAATCTCTCTCCAAATAGGATACAGACTATCGTTTGACAGAATAGTCTCCAAATACGGTACAGAATGGTTGGCTGACAAGATTGATTAGGTTTCTATTAAATTACGATCATATCTGCCTTGAGATTCCTCTCATATGAACTGGATCAGCGTTTATTTTTGATCATGTTTGTAGATAAGCTCTTGGCTTACCCGAGTGTGTGCATGTGATATGTGCGTGTGCTCAGTCATGTCCCACTGTTTGCGCCCCGTGTACTGTAGCCCGCCAGGTTCCTCTACCATTTCCCAGGCAAGAATACTGGAGCGGTTGCCATTTACTCCTCCAGGGGATCTTTCAGACTCCAGGATCGAGCCTAAGTCTCTTGAATCTCCTGCAATGGCAGGTGGATTCTTACCGCTGAGTCACCTGGGTTTCAGAGCTGTCTGCCAGTTTAGGCTAGCTACATTATGCTGCAATAACGAACAACTAAAACAATCTCAGTAGCTTATTAACAAAGATTTATTTCTTTACTCACATTACATGTCGTGTGTGTCAACTGTGGCTCTGCACATCTTCATTCTGGGACCAAACCTGGAAAAGTAGCCCTATTTGGAACGTGATCCTCTCATGACTGAGAAAAAAATATGGTGGAATCATGAGATGGCTAATATATTTCTGCTCAGAAGTGGATCAAGCTATTTCTACTCACATTTCATTGACCAAAACAAAGTCAAGCTTGAGGACATTAGGGTGAGAAGTACAACCTTCTAGGGACAGGCCAGATAGGGAGGGTTTTGTTTATTTGTTTACTGGCTGTGCTGGGTCTTCGTGGTTGCACAAGGGCTTTCTTTAGTTGTGGCAAGCAGGGGCTACTCTCTAGTTGCGGTTTACCAGCTTCTCATTGTGGTGGCTTCTCTTCTTGTGAAGCGTGGGCTCTAGAGCACGGGCTCACGAGTTGCGGCTTAGTTGCTTTGGGGCATGTGGGATCTTCCCGGATCAGGGATGGAATCCATGTCCCCTGCATTAACAGGCAGATTCTCAACTGCTGGAGCACCAGTGAAGTCCCTGAGGGAGAATTTTAGCAAAGGAGGGGCAGAGAATATTGATAATCACAGTCTACAGCAAGGACTAATACTCAGGCTATATGTATTAGTGTGACTGTTACCAGTTATAAATATTAACTGTTAAAATACTGAAATACTTTCGTGCTAGTTGGTAAACAGCTGCAGTTCCAAGTCTCCTGACAACTCCTCCACTGGGACCTACTACCCACAAACTGGCAACTGAAAGCTTAACATCAAGCATAGACGGTATCTCCAGGACCCTTCCTGGACTTCACACCTGGTAGATCAGCGCTTGAACACTTGCTGTTGTTTAATGTTTACTATCGTCCTTGGATAATTTCTTCTACTATGTAAATTTTTATTAGTTTAATTCTGAGGGCAACCTGATTTCCATGCTCCCAGAGGGAAATTGACTACAGCCCCTATATACCGTCAGTGTTTGCTTAGTCACTAAGTTGTGTGCAACTCTTTGTGACCCCATGGACTGTGGTCCACCAGGCTCCTCTGTCCATGGGATCTCCCAGGCAACAATACTGGAGAGGGTGGCCATGCCCTCTCCCAGGGGATCTTCCCCACCCAGGGATCAAACCCATGACTCCTGCACAGGCAGGCAGATTCTTTACTGCTGAGCCACTAGGGAAGCCCATCTACTGTCAATACTTAAATATAATAATGATAACTAGTAATACTAATTTGTGTTGTCCCCTGCAAATTTTTACTTCTCTTTCATAAGCACAGTATATGTAAAAATTGCTCAATAAATATTTGTAAAAAGACTTACCTAGCTTTTCCCCATTAGCCAAGCTTATTTATCTCAACATACTATTTCTTGAGTCTGTTTTTAATTTTTATGCCATTTCTCATGTCTGAAAATATCATTATCACTACTTTGAAATACTTTTGCAAAGCACTCTCCCTTAAACTGTTTCATTCAATATCCCTGACACTCCGAGGTAGGAATTAACATCACTTTACAGATGAAGAAATCAACAAGACTTAGTGAACTCAAGTATCTTGTAACTAGTTAGGTTTTATTTATTCATCAAATATTTATTGAGTGCATTAAATGAGATTTATTAAGGCTGGATTTGAAAACAATTTCCCTGAATTCAAGTCAAGGGTTTAATTCCACTATTCTCAACAACGTTATCACTAGGGTCATAAACTCAAAGGAAGGAAATAATAATAGTGTATTGATTTTATTGTTGAGGAGCCCCACAAAACAAGTCTCAGAAAAGTCATTTGTAAACTTCAAGGTAACCACCAGCAAAAGCAGTCTTATTTGTGCTTGCAACCTAGTGCACACTGTTTCATTGTGGATGATTCTACTCAATATATATTTGATGTATTTATATACAGATTTGGGGACTATTCAAACTGAGTTTCGCCACTATCTGCGGAGCCTTCATTAAGATTTTGGCGCTTCATCACCAGTAAAACAGAAATACTGCTAATGCCTTCGGACTAAGTAGTTGTGGAGATTAAAGCGGTAAAGTATGAATACGAATGGTGGTTGCAGTTCAGTTTCCAATTGTTTTTAAAGAAGTTTTAATTCTGCCTTCAAGTGACAAAAACAATGTGCATATAGACGTAAAGTTACAAGGTGACCATTCTAGGAAAAGTGCTGTTCTTTATTTTGAAGTATATCTTTACAGTTTTAAATCCCCTTTTACGGTACTGGCAGCTGTCTTCTTTAACGGCGCACTTAATCTGGCATTCCCCATGCCGCCCTCCATCCTCCAGCTCTGTTACCTCCTAAATTTAAAAAAAAAAAAAAAAACCCACGAAAACCCATCTATTCC